>NC_136901.1:86799766-86949669 GCF_949606895.1 Notothenia rossii
GCCAAACCCAAATAACTAGAAGAGTTTGTGCTGACGTCAAGGGACCATGATGAGTCAGTCGTGTAGTGTCATTAGGATGTTAAATAGTAGTAATGTCTCACATGTTGGTTGATTATTAGATTTACATGGATTTTCATGCTTTCTTTGTAGGGTGTGATATGCTAAGATACACTTTAAAACATATTTAATCAACCACACTCAGTATGCTATTTGTGTTTTATAAGAAATGGTCTTATTGCATACGATATTGCATCAGAATCACGGGTTATTTGCGACCAAAACAAGATTTCATTGACATTCTTTAATTGTTAATTTCACATTTTTTAAATCAGCCTGAACCAACAATAGTGAGGCTTTTAGTGCTGGTGTGATTTTATTAATCTCTCCTTTTAACATGACGCCAAACCAGCAGACACAAAGCGTTATTCAGCTTTTGTGGTCAACAGTTGAATACAATTTTCAATTAGTTTTTGTTTGCTTCCATTAGAAACATAACCCAGACACAGGGTGGGCATTTTGTGTGGTTTCATGTGTGTGTGTGTGTGTGTGCTTGGCGGGGATTTTAACACAGAGTCTCTGTTACCCCTCCACTGTGCTGTCGCCACATCTACCTCCAAGTGCATCCCAGTAGACACACACACACACACACACACACACACACACACACACACACACACACACACACACACACACACACACACATATACATATACACATACACATACACATACACATACACATACACATACACATACACATACACATACACACACACACACACACACAGTCAGTGCCCCAGTGTGCACACACACAGTGAAGTAGCTGTACTGGCTGCCAGCTCTCAGAGAGGGCCACTTTGTTTCACCTCTGACTTGGATTCACGCCAAACAATCTGAGAGTCGCTCACTGGGTCATTTGATGGAGTAATTGAATTGGGGGGGGGGGGGTTTAGTTGTGCAGTGTACTTCCTTTATTTTTTCTGTGAGGTGCTTTATCGCTTTTTAATCCAATGCTCCGTCGCACAAATCAATGTCACTGTCTCTGTGAATGGGTTTCTGTCCTGTGAGTGGCCAGTGTGTCCACTCCACTGCACAATGAATAATAAGCGTTTTTAAAAACAAGTGCAACCAAATAATAATTTCCTTTTTGTGTATTTTTTTTGGAGCTTTCTGCTCATTTGGATTCAGATAAATAGTTAAAATGATAGATTGATTGAGCAGTTAGATAATTGAAATACATGTAAGGAAATGCTGATAACTGATGATATTTAAGTACTTTCACGAGGAGATATCCGCATTTTTGTATTAGTCTCAACCGTACAAATATTATAATTTGCTGTTTTTCTTTCATTCATGTCATCATAATATCTGTAATGCATAGTGCATGTTATCTTTAGTGGCAGCAGTGTCAAGGATTAATAAAAGTGTCTTAATCTGATCTTTTGTCTACGTGGTTTTCCTTCCAACCAGATGTAAACACAACATTGTAATATAGATCTCCTTCTAACACGGAAATGGTGGCAGTAACGGTGGCCTATTTACAATCAGATATCTTGCTTTTCAGCAGGTACATTTTCCAATATGCTCATCAGGTATTTGCTAGCCCTGTCTTTTTTGCTGAGCTGGTATTGTTCAGACGTTTTATCGAAGCAGTTGCACACAAAGTCGTTGTCGTTTCATACAATGCGGATATAAGTATTGATTGTAGCGGCTTTAAAGCTTTATCTCTAAGCCTCTGTGTCTAACAACAGCTCCCCTCTGTTCCTCAGGACCTGGAGATCGTCTACTCGTATCTCCACGGGATGGAGGCCTTGTCCAACCTGCGGGAGCACCAGCTGAGGTTAGTGTCTGCACACATTACCGGAACCTAATAACCATAATTGAGAGCTTGATATTCCAATCACATTCATTTCAAATGCAAATTAAATCACTGACAACTCCTCAGTGTCTGCTCCATAACGGTTGTAGCCAGGGGTGCAGCATTAGCAGGGAGCCGCCAGCCAAGAGCTGCTGAACGTCGTCTGCTTTTCTAATCCAGCAGCCACTCGTTGGCTGGAAGAATTTCAATCTCTAAAAAGCAATTATGCTGCTAAAAAGACATATAATATAAAAACCAGCTGTTACTCTGACTAGCGCACATAAAAGTATATTTTCCTGATTACTAAAAACATATTTTAAAGGGGACCTATCATGCAAAATGCACTTTTTTTATGTCTTTTATACATAAATATGTCCCCGGTGTCTCGGGAACTCACGCAGCATCAGAAAATAAAACCCTCTCTCTTTTCCTCCGTACCCAAATCTCTAAAAACGGGGCTACAACGGAGCTGATCCAGATTTGCATCCGATATGACGTAATATCGGAAATGTGGACCCACGGCCCTATCAGAAAGTGCTTATCAGAAACAATGCCCAACTGTTTTGGACGTAATATGGACGGTGCATGTTCACATTAGCATCGCTAACACTCAGAGCTAACCTGTACTGGAGAGCATGTGTGTGAAGAAGCAGGAAATAAAAAGGAACTCACCTTGTGGTATAACCGGCAAGAGAGAAAGCCTTTGAGCTCCATACTGTTTCAGAGATAATCCTTGATAATCCATGATATGGCGTTTCATCACGGCAGTATTTAGTTTAGATAGTGGCTGCTTTTGAAACAGGAAGTGAAATAGAGGGATGGCTAGGATGGGTGATCTGTTTGGTATTTTGAGCAAAACACTTCATAGACATGTTGTTTATATATTTTTATATATCTGAGACCTATGCTATTGCCTAAAAACAGCATGGTAGGTGCACTTTAAGCATGATTAATGTCAGTCCACTATTTTTGTTCTTGTAAGGCCCATATATTTTCTGGATAACAAAGTGACAAGGTCTTCGGTTTATGTAGGTGTGTATACATTACCATGATATGTAAAACCACAAACTCTTCTAAAAGATACCTTTATTTGAGCTTTAATCTAAATAAATGTAACACCAATTTAACACCAAAAGGAGCTGTTGAGGTGTGAAAGCACACAGCGATTGTCTTCTCTCTATGGCCCCGTCCACACGGAGACGAAAACAAACCTCAGTCTCTTTAAAAAAAGTCTTCCGTCCACAGAAACAGCTCAAGAAACGTGTCCGTCCACACGGAAACGCTGGAGACGCTGTAGTACATATGCCGGGCCTGTAAGTGGCGCTTATCAAAACAGGGAATAAGACCGATGGCGATTATTATTATTATTATATTATATAATAACTGTTCTGCAGCTATTGTGCGTATGACAATCAAGCCTTTGAATCTTGGATTTAGTTTCAGCTCTAGCTTTTTTTTTGTTACTTTCTGTTCGAAGTTCATCTCAATCAGGACTTTCTTTCTGACAGTAAAAGGCACATTGAGGTCCATATTGAGCTTCTATCTCTATCGAAACAGATTTTTTGGATTAAGACTAAAGGGACTTTTGTGTCTTTACATAAAAACCTCACATTTGACCCAAACTACCCTGATGTGAACACCGCTCTGCCCTCCAAACACACCGCTCTGCCCTCCAAACACACCGCTCTGCCCTCCAAACACACCGCTCTGCCCTCCAAACACACCGCCCTGCTCTCCGGTCACCACACCGGCCTTCTGGTCTTTTCTGTCTGGCGCAGACTTTCCAAACACTGCATGTCAGAAGTCTGTTCCCAGCATGCCTTGTGTGCATACATGTGGATTATACTGGCGACGGAACAATATAGCGGTACATGACCCGCGAGCTGGAACATTCCTCTGTGTGACCCCTCGCAGGCCTCCCACCCTACAGTAACCCCTCACCCCCCCTCTGGGTCCTGAGGAATGTCCCCATGGTCCCACACACCAATCCTCCACTCCCGCCAACTCTGCTTGTCCTAACAAAAAAACCAATACAATTCCCAGCCAGCTATGATCCCACTAACTATGGGATTATGTTAGAGTTCTTTTTTCTTCCACATTTTGTCTGGGAGGAATGTCTTGTTTTTCCGTTGTAGTCCTTTTTTCTCAGCGACTTGTTTTTTAGAGCTGGGATTGTTGTTATTTTTCTGTCGTCGTCGTGCACTGGTGGGGGCTGCAACATGACGGCCACCCCCCAGCTGTTTTTGAAGCCTTTCGTGTTTTTAATCAGCTACTGTTTACTGTATGCCTGTCTGTAAAGTTGACTTGTTTCACTGGGGGCGTTTTGGGAAAGCCTGTAGGGAGTCATTAGAAAAAAGTTAACAATTATTTACCCTAAAATAATAGTCATAAAACATAGTTAAATCCTTGTTTGCATAATGATATTACTTTTAAATTATGATTTCTTTCGATCCATCCTGTTCCTAAGGAAAACAAAGCATTTCACAAATGAGAGCATAAGATAAATGACACTTGTTTACTTGTTCTCGGAGCAGATGCATAACCAGTCTTGTAAGCTAATTTTTCAAATCCAAAAACATACCTGCAAAATAGTCATGATTCAGTGGATGAGTAACTCTCTTAACCTTTCATCACTGCTGCACCAAAAACAAACAATTAAAATGATTGATTAAAAAATGTAATACAAATTATAGCCAACAACACCAATACAAACAAACACAATAAATCAAACAGGCAAAAATAAATGTATTGCAAAAAAAAAAAACGTAATAGATGACTCTCTGACCCAAACTGAAAGCAGGTTTAAAAGATAATTCTCACAAATGCAAAGAAACGTTTCCATGACAAACATCTATAAAAATGTAATGCCATATTTGCATAAAATACTCCTTATTTGTTTGCTTCTGTAACATACTGACATCACTATGTAAAACTCACGCTTCGATCGGGTAACACTCCAACTTTAGTGCAGTGATAAACTAAGGGGTGGGACATCTCTAAGCGGTGGACCAATCACAATAGAGCCGGCCAGCTAACCAATCAGAGCAGACTGGGGTGCTGTACAGGCAGTATGAGAAAAACGTTTGAACATTAAAGCATGTGAACATGTCATAGTGGAGGCATACATACTAATAAAACCTTAACATTAGCACAATATGTCCTCTTTAAAGTCAAGTGCAAGTATTTTTTGTCTGACCTGAGTCCAACTCATGTGACTGCAATTCTCAACGATGCCATTTATTACTTGTTGAAGTCATGTCTGGGTCTATTCATCTCAATTATTTATTTTTTGTGACATTGCAAACCAACCAACCATATTTAATTTCCCCTCCTATTGTTTTCTGACCACCCCCCCTTCTTCTCTGTCCCTGCAGGATAATGTGTGAGACGGTGCGCTATGAGAGACATGAGGCCAATGAAGTGCTATACTAGTAAGTACCACAAAGCTGTAACTGTGTGTATCTGTGTTTAAAGAAAGATGGATGATATACGGTCAATCGCTTCCATCTCTACCAGCGTATGACACACATGAAAAACAGCAGGGTGAGGCCTATGAAACAATATTTCAAATCTGTGTGATCAAAGCACACCATAGCCCGGGCCGTTACTCAGAGTTATTGATGAGCGGAGGCGTCCGGGTCCTCACAGCAGAGCGACCGGGGTGACACTAATGAAAACAAATGTCCATAAAGCACAGAAGCAGTCATTCGATGCCTCTATCAAGGTGTGTATCATTTTCACAACCAACCACTCTACTTTAACGTAGTAGGGATTTCCAGTCTATTCTCAGCTTGATTCAATAAGTCAGTGTCTACTGATTGAATCTAGAAGAAAAATGGAAGCTATAAAATCTCCTAAAAGCATTTCCTCCGATGCTACCAGCTAGCATACTTGTCAACCCTCCCGATTTTCGCGGGAGACTCCCGATTTCATTGCCCTCTCCCGGTTTCCTCCCGGGGTCATATTTCTCCCGCATTTCTCCCGATTTCTGACAAAATCAGATTTGCATACAACTGTTTCCACCCTGACTTTAATACAGCTACACCGTTGTTTGGTTTCCATGGTAACACGTCTCTTTAGTAGCGCGCGCAACTCAAAGTCTGAGAGGGTGAGGCGGATAGTCACAGAAAACCGAACAAGAATCGACAACTACTCTACTCTCTGCTCACTCCTTTCCTGTAAAATACAGGTCCAGCCCAAACATATGCTCCATCAAGGACGGTGCTACAGGCCGCAAGGCAGTGCACTTACAACTACAATAAGCATGTTAATGTTAATCTAACAGCTCCGGCGATCCACTAGCACCTCCCCCCCAATTTTGCATTTTGAAATGCTCACGATTTCTGAGGTCTCAAGCATGGCAAGTATGCCAGCTAGTCAGTAGGGTTTCAACGCTTCCTCCTTTGAGCTCGCTGCTGTGAAAGGTCCATGTTATCGGAAAGCTGTATTGACAGATTCCTGACAGCTTCCGAGTGTGTTAGTGCGTTTTTTTAAAAACTGTAGTAAGCACAGAGCACACACACGGTTTGACTTCTGTCACGTGTTGACGTCTCCCGAACACCCATGGTGAGAATTAAGCTGGTTATCAGCCTCTCAAGGGACCACAGAGGACGCATTGTCCCGTGTGTGTGTGTGTGTGTGTGTGTGTGTGTGTGTGTGTGTGTGTGTGTGTGTGTGTGTGTGTGTGTGTGTGTGTGTGTGTGTGTGTGTGTGTGTGTGTGTGTGTGTGTGTGTGTGTGTGTGTGTGTGTGTGTGTGTGTGTGTGTGTGTGTGTGTGTGTGTGTGTGTGTGTGTGTGTGTGTGTGTGTGTGTGTGTGTGTGTGTGTGTGTGTGTGTGTGTGTGTGTGTGTGTGTGTGTGTGTGATGGTGGGTGATGGGGAAGAGTCAACACCTCATTAGAAGCTCATCGGTGGTGTGGGAGCTGATTAAACAAAGGAATGCAGATTAAGCTATGGTCGCATAATAGACTCCAGTTTCAACAATATTCCCTCAGGCCCCTTACACCAGTGACCACACACACACACACACACACACACACACACACACACACACACACACACGTACGTATACACAAATCCAAGCTGATAGCTGCATTCACATTTGTAGTGGTATTGTTACTAAAGCACATTCTAGGATGTTCTTGTCTGATTCCTGTCTAAAATGTAAATATGAAAATGAAAACACTGAAGTGGCAGCACATCACGTTCACACGTAAGCAGTGTTTTCAGATTTAGACAGCTTACTGTGGACGTAGTCTAATACCGCACTCAGACCAACACATGGGCCAAAGCTGCGTCAGCTGACGCTCCTTCACCTTCACTGCGGTCTGCTGCACTTTGGCACCAATGTGTTCCTAGACAAAGTGTTGCAACAGGGACATTAATTAGGGCTTTACTGAATGTTTTAAAGCCTCAGAGCGTCATTCATTACGTGCACACTCAAGTTCTAAATCAATATCCGAATGCTGCGCTTTCTTTTTGCATCTCATTTCATTCTGTTGAAACCCAGTATCTCTGAACAGATGCAGATAAGGATTAAGCTACACTTATGTTATTATTTGTAGAATACCAAGTTGTTGGTAGGATAGTTTCCCACGTGATCGAAACATTTCCGAGAACTCCAGAGGCCTTACTCAGCGTTACATAAAAAAAAAGCTTGCTCCACTACTTGCCTTGCGCTCTGACTTGTTGTAAGTTATATTCATTAAATAAGAAGATCCAATTTAACAAAAACAGCTACATAAGTTATTCAATCTCATGAATCCCTTTACTCAAATAACTTTCTATATTTATTTTAAGGATGATGTCTGACGCCACATATTGAGCTCCAATCAAATATCTTTATAGAAGATTCAGGTGTAAAACGTTCATTTGGACCAACCCTAAAATGTATGTAACGATGAAAAAACCTCATTTAATCTAATACTATCCAAAATTAGATAATGAGAGAAAGCAATAAAGCATCACAAGGCAAATTAGAGTGTGCTTATGAGCAGAAGGAGAGCAGTGAATCTGAAACATTGATTTTATTTGGTAAATAAAAAATAATTGAGTGGTTTTTTGTGTAATTGTCTGTTTTATCAGTGGAGGTTATTGATCTGCGGTCTCTGCTTACAGTGATAACGACACATCCACAAGTGACAACTGTCTCTGAACAAACATGCAATCGACCTGCTCCATATATGAACTTCTTATATACACAGAACAAGGAAATACACGTCCTGTACTTTTACCAAATGTCCCTCGAGGCAAAAGCAGAACACAGCAGGTTATTGTCTTCTTGGTTTATTGGTTCATTTCATTCTTACAAGTGTCCTGACATAGTTTCTAGTTGTGTCTTTGTATGCGTACGAGTGATTGCGTGCATGCATGTGTGAACCATTAAAAAGTCTCCCTGATAAGAGCTGGGTGTTAAACAGCAGCACATCAGATTGACTTTCCTCTTGTGCAAGATCTTAATCAACCTTCCCCGGTGAAAACACAAGCTTTTAACAGCCTGTCTTCATTTCCCCGTCTATTTACAACAACAGCAATAATCTGCAGGGGAACGAGGGCTTTAAAAGTCAATGGGGGAATTTAATTGTGGTAGCATCTCTATGAAGTTGTAAAAATGGTATGGCTCTTACATTGAGTCATATGTCAGATGGCTGTAAGGATAGTTAATTTCCTTGTTAAATATAGGATAATATAACCATTTAGAGAGTTGTTCTTAAAGTGTAAATGGACATTTGTGTTCATAGGGAGTTTCCTTACAACTAAAGTGTCTGACATACTGTATGTGTTGCGTTAAAATGTGATGATACACCTAATCTGGGAAGTGAAGTGAAGGGAAGACACCAACAAATTGAGGGAGGATATTAGCATGGGTGGGAGTATGTGTGATTCACCATGTTGCTAAATATTGCTTGTGATAAGGTACATGTACTGGAAATTCAGTTGAACAGCCTTTTAATAGATGAAATAATCACTGGGTGTTGTTGACTGCCTAAAATATTCAAAAACAAATGCCTCTTATTACTGCATGAACAAGTAATGACTGCACTTCCTTAGAAAACAAAAATGACCACACATAGAACATTATTTTATAAATGCTGCAACTAATTAGTTATTTTCCTGTATTTATTTATATTTATAAACATTTGAAAAAGAAAATGGCCATCAAGATATCCTTAAACACGAGGTAGTGACTCCAAATCACTTTTTGTCCAATCAACAGTCTGGATTAATGTCAGTGACTGCAATGCATTAATGCCTTACATTTAAAAAAGGTATTTGGTATTCAAATAATTGTTTCCAGTGTAGATTTCATCGGGCTCTTGAAAATAAGCTTGGAAAATGATTTCTCTTAACTGTAACGCAGCTTTAAAGACTTTGGCTGAGATTTGATATATCTGCCCGTGCTTCATGTAAAATGAAACCACATTTCACAGTTTGGCTGCCCTCCTTCTGGATATTCCTCCCATGAATTAAGAAAAAAACTGCACCCAGAAGAAAATCTCCCACGTAACTAAATTCTGTCTTTATATAAATGTTTTTTCTGCTTCGACAAACACCCGTAATGTTGGATAGAAGCACTCCGATCGCTCCAAATGACCCAGTTAATGACCCGCGCACTCTCAGTTTCACTAGCTATCCCTGACAGTTGGCAGTCCTGCAGCAATGACAGGAGGATACGGGTAATAGTTATACAACTACTAATTTCTCCTGCCTCTCTAGATTGCTAGAGTACTCACACACGCACACGCACACGCACGCACGCACGCACGCACATACACACACACACACACACACACACACACACACACACACACACACACACACACACACACACACACACACACACACACACACACACACACACACACACACTCACTCAGTCACACTCAATATCTCATGAAAACATCCCATGCTGTGCGAGCATCCACAGATTAAAGAGCTAATGCCCTGAGATGGAGGCTGACCTGGCACATTCACCATCGGCTGGTGAACAGGGTTAGTACCTTCTGGTCGCCCTTTAATTTCTTCCATGTCAGCTCTTTCATAGAAACCCTTGACCTTCGACCCCCGCTGCTCTGTGTGGTCCAACTGGAAACCCCATCATTATGGATTTGCAATGCGATGGTGCTTGTACAATTAGCTTGTTTGGGAGCCTTTTTCTTCTCCTAACAACGAGCATCTGAGTCACATTGTGTAAGTATTTAGTTCAACTAGAGCTGACAGTCAACGCTAAATGAATCGGCACAGTGTTTCCCCTATATACAAATAGTGGCGGCGCAGCGCCGCTGCTGAAATATGAGCGCCGCTGCTAGGGGTACCCAAAAAAAAAAAAAGAAAAAAAAAATTGTTTTACTTTTTTTTTTTTTCTTAAAATAATAATTGGCGACCCTTTTTCTTTTTTGATTGTTTGTTATATAGATTTGTAGTATTTGTGTTACTGGCATAGGCGACACAGGCGGTCGCCTAGGGCGCCAGATCTGGGGGGCACTGCGCTGGTAGCTCTGGGAGGGAAAAAACATTTTTGACCGTTGCCGCTCATCCAAATGTTCGGCCTTGATGTAACAAGATTCATAATTAAGTAAATGTAACACCCTTTTTAACCCCGGTTGCACGTTTAATTTGTCCTGTACGGTGGGCGCTAGGTTAACTAGGTAAAATAAGATATGAATGAACAACAAAAATAAAATAAGCTACATTTATTTGTTATTGGCTATGGTAGGTTATTGGTTATGTTCACATACTTATTTGATTATTAAAATGTAAACCAATCTTTTTCATATGGGCGTTTTAGAGTTGTACCCCCTAGATCAGGTCTCTAGTAATTGTGTGCTCAAAGTACACCAGATTGAAGCATTTTACTGTAAAATGTTCCAAAAAAAATCTTCCCGGGGGGGGCCTACCTCCGGACCCCCCTAGAGGATATCACGTCCACCCCCCAATTCAAACATGTTCATACAACACTGAATACATTTGAAGCCATTTTTACGTCTATTACCCATGCCAATAAGTTTCTTTTTTTGCAGTGTATTTGTCTTTTGCAGAGATTTTTCATTTATCTTTACACATAAAATGTCGCCTAAAATCTCACCTAGGGCAGCAAATTGTCTAGAACCGGCCCTGGTACTAGGCCTAAAGAGCCTTTCTTGTGCTGACACATAGAAACAAATTGGCGGGGCGCACTTTGCACGCGCACACACTAAAAAATTCCACGTGCTCCGCGCTCACATTATGCTGGGCCCACGTGCCTTAGCACCGCTGCTATGACTCCATCCTAGGGGAAACACTGCGGCATATTCTTTTTTGTATGATAGTAGACTGAATATGTTGAGATTTGAAACCATTGGTCTGACAAAACGCAAACATTTGAAGATGTCGAAAGAATTGCAATTTTTCGACAGTTTTTGACTAATACCCAGGTCAACCCACTATGAAAGTAATTGTTAGTTGCAGTCGTACATTTGTCGGTTTCTGTATGTTTTCTTATAATGTCTTGCTAATTATGAATTTAAAGCCAAGCCTGCATGT
Organism: Notothenia rossii; assembly: GCF_949606895.1. NCBI lineage: Eukaryota > Metazoa > Chordata > Actinopteri > Perciformes > Nototheniidae > Notothenia > Notothenia rossii. Next base: position 86,811,145 of record NC_136901.1, read on the forward strand.
CTTAAAATTGAAGCTGTGTCATTGTGTAGTAGTATATTTCAGTGTTAAAGATTTACGTTCAAGTAAATGTGAGCCGCCTATCAAACAATGTTCAATGTCCGTTGTTATAGGAACACAAACTGAGAGATATTTCCCTTTTCCTTTGTTACTTTACTGTGTTGTCACGAAAACTACATGAAACCTCCTCCAAACGTCGCCCTGTGTTAACGTCATGTTACGCTTACAGTCAGAGAGAGTCAGTGATTGTTAAAAGAGGAAGATGTCAAAGTCAGGTCAAACAAGCTGTTGCCAGGCGAAACAAAAATACACACTGACTGTATCTAATGAGCATCAGAGCAACAATGAGGTGTGGCAATGCACCTGGTTTAAATATATCAGTTGTTCTCTGACTTTACATTTCAGTATACCCTTGTTTCCTTTTGTATTTAGTTGGATATAGCAACATTAACCTAACCCTAACCCTAGCAACATTAGCAATGGGGCTGCTGTATCCCATGACAGTGTGAAGTGTCTGGCCTTATGAAAGTTGAACTCAGTTGAAAATAGAAACGGAAAAGTCATCATATCCCAATGACATGTCAGCTAATATAATAATATGACATGCCGTAGGAACAGTCCTAACATGTATACATCAGTTATTTGACGAGCATCTCGAATTACAGCTAATTAAATGAGTTAAACTGACAGAAAAGTCACCTTGTATTGTATCTGAAGAGGCCTATTATTCCAGATTCTGTCGTTATTGTCATGTCAAGTCAATTAAATGCATGTTTTGGATGCTGATCTAGTTTGATGCTAAACTTTAGAGTATAAAGTGTCACAATTAAAACATTTAGTTATTTATTTTATTTAAAAAAAATGCACAACTGCACTTTCCCACCAAGCAGTATCCACATTGTCCTCTCCCACCCGCCTCTCGAGCTTTTTTTTAGCAGATTTTTTTCTCTTTAACAAAACAAATGTGTTTAAGGACAATTGGACGGTTGCAAAACTGTTATAATTGCTTTATTTCATAATGTCACAACACCATTGTGGCTTTGAGAGTCTCTGGAGAGCTTCACGGTGGACACATCACAACAATAACAAATTAAAACGGTTTTATTTTTAGCTTCTTGTTTAAATTGGGACACTCAATGCGGTTGTCAGAGACTCCTGTTTTGCTTTTCCAATGTCTCTCCAAACCCTGTGCACACATAATGAGAAAGAGTTTATGTAGGGTCACAGGTCAAAAGTCTGTCTGACAAATGTCTTCATGGCAAATTGTGACACAGTTTGACTTATGGAGAAAAAGGCATTTCATTCTGAACATAATTCTTGGTTCTAGGGAAAATGTTATTCTCATTTCTTATATGTTTAGATTCTATAACCCTTCCTGCGTCGTTTTACCCCCTCCCACTGCCTCCATACTCTCTATAGCCCCACACCCCGCTGCTGAAGGCTTCCCGGGGGGTTTTGGTGGAGGATGTTTAGCGTTTGACGATCGCTTTCTGTACTCGTGACCCAGTTCAGTCAAGCTGTCGCGGCGCATAACATTCTCCCATCTCCTTCTTTTCTGGATTTGTATCTTCCTCTTCCTCCTCATCCTCTTATTTGAGGTGCTCCCCTCGCTCCGTGCATCTGCGTGCCAGTAATTAATAATTGAGCATTTCATTCGTGTCGTCTCTGAACGCTAGCAGAACCATGAAACGATGGAGCGGGTCCGCAGGGAGGCGGATGGAGCTCAGCCGAGGGAGAAGGAGGGCGGATGCTGTTGGAGGATTTGGTGTCAGTAGGGTGTGCTGTCTGCAGCCTCGTTAGTTCTTCAAGAAAAGTGCGGAGAGTAGGAGGATGAGGAGCAAGGAGGCGGGAGACTTTGTTCTCAGTGATTAGGAAAAGAAACTCAGTCAGCACGGCGGGGCCGGGTGTGAATATATGTGTCTGTGTTAGCACGTGTAAAATAAGCTTGCCCAACCTTTACCTTTCTGTTAGCAAAAACCAGTTCGCTGACGTCTGACTGCTCATTGATTTGTTTCCGCTTGGTTTCAATTAAACAGTCTCACTCAGACCAAGTGGAAATGTTCTGTGATAATCACACAAGCTGCTGCCTTATTAACACCAAAGCACCTTTAAGTACAGCGTCTGATTTCAGCTTGATGACATTTCTTCCTCTTCGACGAGGGGAATACACATTTTCTATCAAACTATCAGTCTCAATCAATCTATGCCGACTATACAGAGGGAAGCTTCACAAAGAGAAACGTCCAGTTGAATCGATGCTTGGCTTTCATAGTTCATATAATGGCGGGTTTTCACACCATCAGGTGAAGCTGAACTGATGCAGCACACTGACAACATTTTTTCTGTCTTTTTAAAATCATTTAAGACTCTTCCTCTACCATTTTAGAAGTAGTTCAATATTACGGAAATACACTTTCTCACCTTGAGTTATGAGCAGTTGGATAGCTCTTTACTATATACTGTATACTACCCCCTGCGATATATATTGCGATATGAAAAAATACAGACAGTTTCTTTTGTCCGCAAACCATCCTTTCTGGAACTTTCATGCTATACAATTGGTATTTTTTTAACTATATTTAACCGGATGAAGGATTTTAGTCTCGGACGTCTGGATCTTAAGTTATCAGAGCAACAAGCTGAGCTAGCTCGGTTAGCAGCGCCGAACTGGAGAAACACATGAAACACTTTATTCAGTGTTTTTACCTTTTAATCACCGGGTCCGTTTGTTTTGGAGATTTGTTTGTGGTTTGCTGTGCATGCAGAGCCTGCATGTCACTCACTGTACCCCTGACATGAGAGCCGCGCAAGTTTTCCTTTTGTAGCAAGCAGCAAAAGAATTGTAACATGACGTGTTTGAGTTAATTTGCCTACTTAAAGGTGGGGTAGGTAATTCACTTCAGAAAAACTTTTTAACATCCCGATAGCAATGGATATATTAAATGCTTTGACAATAAATACATCTGTGGAAGCCGCTGCGCTGTAAAAAGCATGACCAATCATCTGAGCCGGCCCGGCTAAAATAACTGGATGGCCTACCTGCCTGTCAGCCTTCCATCTGTGCACAAACTTATCTCGTGCCCTCATTGGTCATGTGCGTGTTTGTGTGTGTTGGAAGAGGGGCTCTGTAAGGAAGTCTGAAAGGAGAGGCAGATTCTAGCTTACTCGAGAAAAAAAAATGATTTGAATACATCGCACATGCGCATATCGCGATTATCGTCACGACACGATATATCATGCAGCCCTAATATATACTGTAAATATATTTAGCAGACGGTTAGCCTCGCTTAATTAGGCATAAAGACTCACAGTTTGAAGTGAATTGTTGTTCTGCCTGAAGACACTAGCTCTTTAAACAGTCATAATTCAGCCAAAGTTGTTACGAATCATCAGAGCAAAATGAGAGCAGTTTTCATTACTGACGGGACTATCTTTGTCCACCCCAGCTGAAACTCATGTTAAATTCCCAGCACTGGAGAAGGATGGTATTACGGGTCATGAGAATACTTCCCTCTCTCAGTTTCTTCTTCCTCTTTACTGTAAGAGGGGGACATGGTTGATGTTCGACAACCAAGATAGGTTGAAATCACAATTAATCTGATTGAAGTTAAAACACATACTCCTTCTTTGTTCAACTCTCGCAAATAAGAAGAACAACAAATATTATTTATTATTTTTTAGACTCTGAGGAATATATTCGTTGTGGCCAAACGGCGGTACTACACTTCCGGCCCGGAAATACTTTTTCCCAGTGACTAACATTTGGGAAAGAGACGATAATTGTTTTTAAACTAAATAAACTACCCAGTATGAACGTTTGTATCGCCCTCATTAAAAACATTCGGTCCTCAAGTTGTAAAATGTGCTAATAACGTTATTCTGAGAGTTATGTTCCTCGGCATTATGAACGCAGATCCATCCCACGGGACCGCGCCGCCCGCTACGTTCATGTGACGTGTTCAGTACATGAGTTTTACCTTTACCCATGGATGCCCAATAAGAACGGATTATATGATTATATGAATACTTTCGTGACGTTTCGCTCTCTCAAAAGTTGGGCCATTTTGTCTTCATGCGCCAATGAGCAACTCTCATATGAATGAACCAGGCCCCGCCTCCCACGCTGTATCCAGTTCTTATTATACATCCATGGTTTAAATTGAAACATACAATATTCATCTATTGAACCAAACCCAGAAACATTTCTATCAGTTGGTGTTTAAAGAATTTCTCTCAATGTCCTGCCTGAAATGATACTTTTACTATTAACTTGGAGCAACCTAGTAGAGAAAGTACGACAGATGTGACCAGATAATATAAAGCTTATTGTAAACCAGCTTTGTAACTGAGCGTTAAATCCTTTCAAGAGATTTTCATGTGCTTTACATAATTTAGATTTTTAGCATTTATGTGTATTATTTTGACTTTGTATTTATTCAAATGTTTTGGAGGGTTCGGTGGCTGTATATATTTTGTTGGGAAAAAATAACAATATATTTATTTCTCTAAAGAAATAAGAAGAAATCACACATTATTTACCGACATGCAGAACATGTGGGTAAACTGCAGAGCGTGTTGGTTTAACAACAGCAGTTCAATCTGTGACATCTGACCTGACCTGCTCACAGAGTGCATATGTTGTGTTTGAAAGAAAGCATTACCCTCTTTATCCGTGTACAGAGCAATTTGCTTGCTTTCCCGCAGGTTAACATACATGACCTCTCTGTAATCCTGCATGTTCAGAGCAGAGGAGACTCTCTGAATCTCAGCCATGTCAGATTAACTCTATTGAATCCCTCTGGTACACATGCACGTCCTGAGATAAGCTACACGAGCAAGTAATGAAACAGATACATTTAAATAAACCAAAAAAAAAAACATTTATTAAATACCAGCGTGCTTTATTAACGCTGACAGGGTTGTTTATCCCCTCAGAAGAGTCTTTGGTGTTTCCTAATAAGGCTTCTGGCTCACGATAATGCCCTAAGTGTGGTGGAAGTGTTTCGTGTGATTGTGTACTCGTCATGTCGTAAGAAGCTGACAGCCAGCAGCATCTTGCGGAGGTCAGTCTGAGTTTACGTAGTCTTCCAGGCCCAATTTCCTCGTCTGTGTTTGAGCGGGGTGTGGGAGGATGACTGATGATTCCTCGCTTCATTTGTAGTTCTCCCTCTCTATCTGTGACTCTCTTTCTCATGTGTTCTGCTTTATACTTGGTTCGAAGTGCTCTGTATTTGGCACAGTGAGCAAATCTCTCATTACTGATACATTTCACCGCAGCACTTGCGCGTCCGCAGGGCAAGCAAATAACAAAGAAAACATCTCAACATTAAAGAGATTTGGGTTGCAATAAATGAGCATTGCATTATTGTTACATCCTCTGGTTTTCTGTATTTTAAAGATACTGTTTTGTCAGATAATAAGCAAAGATGCTCATCAAAATGTCACAAAACACAAGTGGATGCGTCTTGTATTCTGGTTTGTGTGACGAAAAAAAATAAATAAATCGGTTTACAATCATAAAGAACCAAGAATTCTAGTAGACGTTCACATTTGACTAGCCTTAACCAGTGACCTCTTTTCATTTTTGCTTAAAATAATATTTAAATTAATAATCTGTTAATCAAAATAGGGTTTAGGAATTGACTGAACAAGGGTTAGGGTTATTCAACAAGTAAACTAAGTGTTGTTCGGTGTGTATCCTGGCCTGTATATGAACTGTTTGTGTTTCCAATATACCAGATAATAAGTGTAAGGAAACCAGAAATTAAGACGATGTAACCGTATGAAGATTGTGTTCCATTACCAAGATTTATTTTGAAATGTAATACAATCGTAAAAGATTTAATATTTAATACTCAAAATAAAGATTAACATTTAGGCTTGCATCTTGCCAACTTTAGACATTCCTCACTCAACTCAGATTAAGTGCATTCTCTTCATCTCTGCTGCAATCTGTGATTACTTGTCGTCATTGTGTTTCTCTTTGTGTCTCCAGCCCTGACGACGTCGGCAGCTGCTGGTACATCCTGCTGTCCGGCTCCGTCTTCATCAAGGAGTCCATGTTCCTGCCCAGAAGCAGGTAGGAGCAATCGGCCATTTTGGCTCAGGGTTGTTTGTGTTGATCTTGGAACAGTAATGAGAGAAACATCTGTTTTTAAAGCCAATTTAGAGCAGTCTCACGGGGAGATAAAGAGCTAATCTTAGACTGCCAAGAGAGAGCTAATTGAAATGTTTACGATCTCAAATAAGTTGTATTTCCCCTCTTATCGCCATGCTCTTATCCAGAGGAGTAAACTGGAGTGTTTCCTTTTCAAATTGGCTTTTAAAACATTGTTTGCAGAGTTCAAGTAACAAATGGCACTCCTGCTTGTTGTTGAAATTCTCAGAAGTGTAATGCCCCGGCCACACAAGGACGATAACGGTCGTATCTGCTACAGTTCTCTATCAGATAGACGGTTCGGCCACACGAGGCCGACATGGAAACGCAGAAAACGATAACGGGTCCCAAGGTGGGTAGATCTGCGAACAAAACGCTCTGGGGGGGCAAACGGCTCCGTGTTTACGCCCTATACGATCATTTCCTGATAACGATGAAGCAATAGCCTCGCCTCTCCCACGTCTCCTGCTCAGAGATCAGCTGCTGGGCTGTCAGGAGAGGGGGAGGAAAAGAGAGGCTCCATTTATCATACTTATAATATTATATAGAGTCGTTATTCATTTGTTTTAAAACTCAATAAATAACAAAGAAGACCTCTGACCGGCACTTTTCTAATTTTGTCCGGAAGATATAAACTTTAACGGACATGTTGACCGGCGAAAAAAAATCTAACTGAAACTGTGCCGCACGGCCCCCTCGTCTCTTGGAAGAGACGGAGGGGGAGGGAGAAAAAGAGCCAGAGCGTCCACAGCGGAGAATAAACAGAAGGGCAACCATGGAAACCATGCGCGGGAAGTCTTCTTCGCTGATTTTTGTGCAGGACTACAGCGCCACTTACAGGCCTGGCATATGTACTACAACGTCTCCAGCGCTTTCGAGTGAACGGACACGCTTCTGTTGCCTGTTGCGTGTGGACGGAATACTTTTTTGATAACGATTGCGGTCCCTTTGCGTTATCGTCCTCGTGTGGCCGGGGCTTTAATCTGATAACTCCTTTTTTACCAGAAGCAGAGAAAGTGAACGCTGCTGCCAACTATATTGATGATTGTGCAACTTTTATTTTGGAAAAGTAACATTTATATATATTTCATGCAGCCAATATTTTCACCGGATTTCATTTTGCACAACTGATATCCCACTCCCATAAGTCTAGTTGCTTATCTCAAGTAAGAAAAGACATTGGGCTAATGTCTCTAAAGGCTTTCAGAGGAGCATAAAGACTCTCTTTGCCTACAAAGGGAAAACTCCTGAACAAGAGGACATAAAGGAAGAAGCATAAAACACACACTTAAGTAACAAAGAGTTGCAGCAGGAAAACAGCCACTTATAAACCAAATGCCTGCAATTGTAGAAAACAAAGCAGTCTCTCTTGCATATGTGAAAGCATACAGCAGGGGTGGGGAACCTTTTTCCTCTCAAGGGGCATTTCAATTGTTTCAACATCCTCCGAGGGCCGTACAAATTATTGACCTCTGCTTTAAAATACTAAAATCACAGCCCATTGATTTGGCCTTTCTTTCATTCTGTGCAAAGAAAAAGCAACCTCTTAATCCAGATGTTTGATCAGTATGACAGATGAACAGATCGCCACTGGGCTTTCAACTAAAGACACAGCCACGCAAAAACTGCGGCATGTGTACGGCTCCTTATCGGTACTGCAATTTTTGGAAGTGCCGGAGCGACGTTCTGGTGCTCCCCGGCAGAACTGCACCCCTATCAGACGAGACATATACCATGTGATGACACGTCAGGCTCATGTTGTGTTCAAGGACCCTGACCTTGGCCAGGAAAAACAAGCACTCGCTTGTTTAATTCTTTTGCGGTCTATTTTTTTTTTAGATCGTGTCTTTTATAAATTACCTCGAGTGTTTATAAATTACCTCGAGGGCCGTACCAAATAGTCTCGCGGGCCGTATACTGCCCGGAGGCCGGAGGATCCCCACCCCTGGCATACAGTCACACATCTCTCAGCTGTCCCCATTACAAGCTCCTCTGCTGAGCTGCTGCACACATCCACACACATCTCTCCTATTGAGCAGATGTATTCATGAAAATAAATAACTAAAAATATCATTACATTCACTGCAAACTTGTTAAAAGAGAGCTTAGATATTGTATAAAGTAAACGACAAATCAAATGCTCAACTCCCCGGGAAAGTCATTAGCGAAAAGAGGAAAGAAACCGAGGAGAAGCAAAACGTCCTGTTAGCAAACTTCTGTAAGAAATATGTTCCAATTAAGCTTAAACATGTTACATCGGAACACCTTTACTATAAAAATACATTTTACCAACACTTTAGAAAGCGTTAAGAAATTATAACACCAGAAGTTTTTACCTGAATCTTTCAATTAAAAGTCTTTTGATTGGAAACATTTTTTTGTCAGATTTATGTCAGCCTATTGAGTATTTATAAGCCGTATATAAAGCTCTAATAATTAGCTTATAACACCGTTTAACGTAGTTGTAAGTAGATATAAAAGTGTCCGCCTGTGGGCAAGTGTAGGCTGGTTAAAAAACTGATTATCCATTATACAGGAAATGTATAGTCAAATATCAAATATATTTTCATATGACAAGCTATAATTGCAACTACTGTACATAAACAATTATTCAAATACTTCAAAATACCATTTTAGTTGCATACAATTATATTTAAATGTGATATTGATTATATGCTGAACAAAGGGGCTTAAAGTAAACAATTTGTTCGAGGCAACTCGCAGTTACTTTGATTGTTTTGTTATCATTATTAAAGTGAAAATATATTCTTATTTCACTCTAAACATCATGATTTACTTATATTTACATCCCCTTTAAAAGTGGGTTTGCCAAGAAACACATGATTGACTTAAACACGGTCCTCTCCCGTCATGCATAATAATGACACATGACACCTTTTAGAGGACTTAAGATGCACGTTGTCCTCTGGATCTCTCAGCAGTGATCAGCACCTCCAGAGCCAATACCCAAATGTTAAAAAGCTGTGATTTCACAAGCGGATCTGTTACATGAACCATCGCTGTGGGCGTCTTGAATACAATGATCTCTTCATCCATTAGTCTTGCATAACACACACCTACAGGCCACTCGGGCCGGCACTTTAGCGCTCGGAGCAGATCTGTGCGGGGGGGGGGGGGGGGCGGGGTCGGCCGCGGTCATTCTCCGGATTCACACGAACGTGGGCGGCATTCAAAATGAAAAGCCTTGATCGGAAATGTGCCACAAAGCTGCTCCTCTCTTAAATATAACCTTTTCAGTTCTGCCAAGGTGAGAATGTGTGTGGGATGGCGGGGATTTGCAGGTATTGGCAGATTAAAGCTAATGCCTGGCCGCAGTCACAGGGGACGAGAGGGCTCTGAAAATGTTTACTAAGCATATGTTGCAAGGCAGCCTGTCCACCCTGCTGCATGAGACCATACTGTATGCTTTAGAATTAGCTCACTTGTTCTAGAGTGATGCAAACTGCACTGCACAAGACACACTGTCCTGTGTATGTCCACTGCATGGAATTAAATGATGCACGAAATGTGCATTGAGCATGATATTAACAAAAACCTCAATATAAAGCAGGATAACTTTGCATAGCAAAACAAGATGCAAACTGATTGAAGACATGTATATCAGTTTGAAGCCGTGCTGGAGAAAGTATTCAGATCTTTTATTTAAGTAAAAATACTAATACTGTCAAAATACTCTTGCATTGATTATACAGTAACTAAAGCTTTAAAATACATGTAGGCAAGTTTAAAGTACATTATTTCCCTTAGAACATTTGTGGCGTAGAAGTCAACAGGTACCATATGTGCTTGGATAAGTAAGTAAGTAAATGTACTTAGTTACTTCCCACCAGAAGTTGGAAGTCTATTTAACCTTTATTTGAATGTATTCACTCAGGCTGCGCTGTATGTGCATTTTGTGACTGCTTTGTGAACTTTTGAATTTTCCATGACCTCTTGTGATGATGTGCATATCGACCTTCCTTTCTCAGAAGCAGAGGTGGAAGTAACATGGTGTTGTTTTAGCAGGATGCAGGATGTTTGGTGGGGCGTACAATGTTGACATCCCGTATCCAACATTCATCAAAACTTTCCTTTAATCATGACTGTGCTCTTTTTGTAACCTTGTAATGAACGGTGATTCTGACGATTGAACACATGATTCTTACATGATTTTTTTTTTTTCAATCTCTACAAAATACATCCTAACCAAATAATTTATATTTTAATGGCTTACACCTAACTATCGTGGAATATGTCAACACTACACAGCTTGCAAATGTAAAGACTCATTAAAACTCACAGTCTTGCAGGGTTCTACCATCAAACACATATTTAAGTAGGTCTTCTTAATATGACCCGATAGGTCCACGTTACTATACATCTACACTAAATCAAAGATAGAGCCATCAAGACGGCAATTTTTTTAAATCTCACCCCAGAGAAAAAATCAACATCTACTGCATAGCCCTCGTGATGAAAATACATTTTTTAACATTCAAAAGCCAAGGACACATTCTGAATAAATGTTCAAGGTATTCTGCATTGTAACTCACTCAGCATTAAAATCACTCAATAATGAACAGTGGTTGTATGACTGTTTCCCAAACAACAGTGCTCAACACTTTTTTTTGAAAGCGTAGCACAATGCATTCAATTTATTTATTTTTGAATATGTGTCCCCCGGTGTTCCAGGGAACTCACCAAGTGTCAGAAAACACAACCCTCTCTATTTTCCTCCAAACCCAAATCTCTTAAAAAGGGGCTGCAACGGATCTGATACAGACTGATCCAGATTTGAACACTTCTGTGACGTCACAGAAGTGGCACTACGGCTATTGGGCCAACTCCACCAATCGGGAGGAGACAGCCACGGACATTGCCGTTGGAAAGCGCTGGAGAGGCTGTAGTACATATGCCAGGCCTGTAGATGGTGCTGTTCTCACAGAATCAGCCCATGCAAAGACAGTGTTAAATTCAGCGAAATGAGGAATGGCTAAAATGCATGATCTGTTTGGTATTTTGAAAAATAAAAAGTATAAATATGCCTTATATAGGTATGGTCCTACACTATATTATTCAAACATAGCATGATAGGTCCACTTTAACTGGAAGCCATGTGAAGTCACAGCAGGAGGCATATCCGTCACACTTCTGCTCCAACAGGTGTGCCATTATTTTCACAGAAGTGACATGTTTGAATATTGACTGGTTTATTACACGTTGAGACTTTTCCAATATTCGCAGCCTTCACTATGGTATCATCTCAAAACTACCAGACTTCTCTTTCAGTTAATTGTTCAACATTTCCTTCCTTCATACTTGAAATTGTTTTCTGCCAATATTTTATAATGGCCAAAGATAGCGAGGACAAAATGGCTGGAGGCGGAAATTGGTTGTGACACGAGGAACTGAATGGAGTCCGGCGGGACTTCCTGAAGCTTTTAAGGATGTGCTGGAATTGGGTTTCAGACGGGCCCTACCCAGAAATGGCTGCTCATATCTGCTCTGGCAACACAGTCGAAAACCTGATACCATCGTTCACTCGGTGCTTCTCTCTCGCTCGGCTTGCTTCCCCTCAGAGGTCGCTGTAGTGAGATGTGATCCAGGGGAAGAGGAGTGACTCAGTGAAGGAGCTGTGTGCTTTATTTAACCCAGAGGCCAGCGTGAAATCAAACACAACCCACATAAATACATCTCAGTAAAGCGTGTGACACAGATTCAAAGCATGTATAAACACGTGCTGTGTAAAACAAGTGATTAAAGGAAATCTGTCAATCACACCAGGGTCAGCCTACATGATAATGAATCATTATTGAGTATTGTTGGACTTGAGCCAATCGCTGCCCGCCATATTTAGTTGCTCACACCACTAAAGCATCCAGAAGTACATTTACTGTTCCACGACCCTGGAGCATCGACAACAAATGCTTATGTACGTGATAGCAGTTTAATGAACGAAACTTGAACCATTCATAGTCCTTTTTGATTGAAGGTAGCTTTCGTCTTCTGCATACTATTTGTGCTTTGTATACATTGAAATGTGTTCACAGGGTGACGCAAGAAGCCGTATGATTGATTTGGTCTGCTTTCTGTGCGATGAAGTTAAATAAGGCATCATGACTCTTTAACTTGACCATGTTTTGCAGTTGAAAGAACACACTGTGCTCCTGTTGGCATATGTCACAGAAAATGAGGCTGTCTAATTAGGTAAGATGAGGCAAAACACATCTGACACGTAAGTCAAGATATATTTTGTTGCAAAATCTCCCACTCGAGGGAACTTTGGGATTTTAGCCTTTGCAGACCATTAACATGCACACAAACCTATAAAACACCCTACAGGAAAGTCAAAACCCCAAGATGTATAATAAGGCCTCTCATGGTTCTTTATTGTCAAACTAACATAGCTACTTAGAGTAATTATGTCGTTGAAAATCTTAGGTCACAGGCTTCTCCAACAATGCAACACAATAATACAGATAAGCAGACAATATTAACCAATATTAAAATACATTATATGAAAAATGCAATACGAGTCTATATACAACTTATTGGAATGATATATTAGATAATAGATATTAATTACTAAGTAGCAGATGAATATTTAAGTTGATTTAAAAATAAGTGTGATTTTCTGCATTTAAAATGTTTCAACATTTGTGTATGAGTAAGTCATTTATTATTATATAAAAGAGAAATTGATATATCTATGACGAGATGCTGCAACTCTAGTTCTCTGTAACTTTTTAGCCATTTTTTAATCAATTGGACCGAACCATATTTTGTTAAAGCATGTGAGTAGTAGCGACTCGGCAACATAAATGTGAATGGATCATTATTAACTACACTGTAATGAACATGTTGAAATATTTTTCGCGGCAGTTTCAACATCCCACAAAGTGGAACTCCACAATGATTATTAACCTCAGTCAGTTTTTAACTTCCCCTCCTCCCTCCTCCCTCCTCCCTCCTCCCTGCTGCCGCCTACATTCATTATCACTATCAGCTGGCTTCTGTCAGGACTTAACCTCCGGTCATTCTCCGAACAGTTTCCTGATAACCCGTCTTATATTGGCTACCCAGAACCACAACTCTTAACTGAATCAGCTCGGCAGCCGGGGTTCAAGTTAGCCGAGGAATGTCGCCCTCATCGTTTTTGTTTGTGTGAACTGCCGGGAGAAAGGTCAGTAAAGCATCAAATCATGAGTTGACAGCCTGCAGCAGCCCAGAGAGACTCATCTGTGACTCTAGATGACAAAGTGATCCAGCTATAATTTATTCTGTAATCACGCACACACAGATCTCACTCTTCTCTTTTCAGTATTTCTCATACGTGCTCTGTGGAAGCTGACAGACGATAACAGACTTGATTTTCACTCCTTAAATGGATAAAATAACATTACTTTCACTTATTTCAGGTTATTTTTACTCCTCACATGGACAAAAACAGAACTTCCTATAACTGCAAATGTTGCTTTTTTTTGCTTCTCAGACAGAAAAAACGAAGAGGTTATGAAATATGTCTATAATCACATTTCAAAACTGATTGTGTGACGCAGGCCATGATAATTGTTTTCCTCTTTTGACATTTAATAATAGCTTGTTGTTGCCAACAGTGACTCACATGGGTGCTGGAACCAGAGTAATAAGGCCATTGACACATTTCACTGGCTTACTCTGTAAAAACAATCAATGGTACTGACATCAAATTATAAGCATCCTTTAAAGAGAGGTCAGAGGTCAGTTTTGTTATGAGCTTTTCTCATGTACAACTAATAATGTCTTCTGTTTTGTTTGTGAGTCGTCATGGTTATTTTAGCGTTTCGGTTATTTTGTTTTATTATAGAAATTCTGCAATTTATAAATTGGGGCCAATGAGTTTGAAAGCATTTCAAGTATTTGACAGAGCTGTTCAATGAAGCTATCAAGTTGCATTGTGGGAATTGTAGGATCCAGGATTGTTGGAGCTAATTAAAGAATAGAAGTCAGAAGTCTGTTGTGCCCGTTTTGCTTCCCACCGCTTTTATAGAAAGTTTGAACATAAGTGAAACACAATTATGTTCAATCAACAACTCTTCAATTACTGTTCGGGAAGAGTTTCCATAGTAATGTTTATTTAAGTTAAGAAATGTAAAGCCTAATCCCTCTTCCTGGATGCTGCCTACTCATTACATCCTGTGAGCTGTGTTTTGAGCTTCCACAAACTAACTATGTTCAATCATCTAAAAATGTATGAAGTTGCCTTTAAACTCAGTAAGAACAAGGTAGCTAGATGGCCTCCAAATCTGAAAGAGATCTAGGGGAACTATTTTTAGATTATCTTTTTATCTTCGACATACGTGACTTTAATTGGAAAGTATGCTGACAGTTTTATTTTGAGTGAACGATCAGCTGGACTTGTCTCCTTTACAGGAAGTTACAAAAAAATGACTCATTATTATAAAGAAATTTCAGTTGATTAAAAAATGACAAACTTCATTTATTTCTTCAGAAGTCATGAGTCACTTTGAAAGGAGGACATATGCTTTCAACCCCTCCGAAAACACACACACACACACACACACACACACACACACACACACACACACACACACACACACACACACACACACACACACACACACACACCACACACACACACACATCTCAGTAGTGAGTCGTACGCTGGAATGCGTGCTGTAGTCAAAGCACTACATTGCACAGAGAGAGCAAGAGGGGAGAGAGAAAGGGGGCAGAGCCTTTGGGCTGAAGCTGATCCACACACACACTTTCCGAGCCACGCACTCCCGTTCTCAGTCAGCAACACTCGGGTGTGCGCAGGACGATATGCCACAGTCGCAGCAAAGTGTCTGGACCATGCTCACCGTGGACTAACAGCGGGGGGATATTTGGGAAGAAAGGATCTTATCTTATCTTTTGGCGGTGTCACTCCGGGAGCAGTTTGGAGAGTTTGGGGTGAGTGTCCAGACTTCACTCCTCCTGTATCTGGCTCTTTAAAAGCTGTGCTGAGAAACTCCTGCGTTTTTGGCTGTAATTAAAAAAAAAAAGCTGTCTCCGAGACAGGAGCTGGTTTCAGTAAAAGCTTCACGTCGGGAATGCGAAACACGACTTTGATGTTATTTTGGATCTTGACGGTGTGCAGCGTGTGCCGCCAATAAAAGGGGTGTGTGCTCTTTGAAAACAAAACAAAAATAGAGCTCCTGCTGTGGGGAGAATGTGCGAGAAATGCTTTGTAGAGGCAGGTGTAGCAGATTGATTGATACGTGTTGGAAAAGTTTTGAGCCTAGTCACTCTCTCTTTAAAACTCTGCTTCCGTGCCCTTCTCTCTTCTCTTTACCGGTAAGATGCCAGTGATTTTATTTTGGGAAGCTAAAGTCAGAAGTCATTCGCACATTCTTGGCATCGGTGTCAGCTTCTATTTCAGAAGTTCAGGGTGTGAATGTGTGATATGAACAGCCACGCCGTTACTCAGAGGAATTCTGTTTATGTTTCTGAGGTGGGTGGATGGTCAGCTGCAGCTCAGAGGGGATGTTGGTAAACCCTTCAATCCTGGACGCTGTTTTCATTGAGACATCCTCTCTCTTCTGCCATGACCTCCGCTTCCCTCCCTCTCTGAGCCGGGTCTAATCTCTTGCATAACCACAGAGTTTAATCTTTGTCCTTCTTAAGGATCTGGTGGGTTAAAAAAGCCTGTGTGCCCTCTCACCACTTACTCAGTTAAACGGATTAACAGAGTACGGAGCCTCCTTCCCGCCACCCTCCTCCTCCTCCAGCTCAGACCAGGGGTGCAGATTAGGTCCAGAGTGGATCTGAGGCTTTGGCGGGGGGCTGCGGGGCTCGCAGAGTGAAAGGCTGGTGATGCATGTGGAATGACATTCCAGACGCCCCGGCCTTGTTGTGTAACGGGAGGGGAATGCAAGGCCGCTGAGGCAGGGGAGACGTCAGTCAGTCCACTGAGACAGAGCTTCAGGGTGTCATTTTAAAATGAGATGCTGGCAGCCTGTCTGAAACCAGCTCATGCACGTTGTCGGATACTGATACAGCACATATACAAAGGATAGTGATAGGGCTCAGCAATATGGAGAAACATCGAATATCCCAATGTATTTACACAACTACCTTGACGTAATTTACCTTATTTTATTATTTGCCTTTACCAACTCAGCCATTAAGTCCACATTACTCGCTATCTCATTGTTTAATACGTTACAATATTGATAACACATTACTGCATTGTAGCCTTTAAAACACGAAAGGAGAGCACTTTACTATACTATCTGGCTACTAACTTGTTAAACAGCTTATATGAAATTATCTATGCAAATAGGAATGGGATACGACAATATAAGATTTAATTGTGATTAACTTGTATAAGTTTATTTTTCACTAAAAAGGGATTATCACTAACAATAATGCTACCATTTAAGGAGATTTAAGCATATTTGGATTATTGGGATGATGTCATGAACCAACCAAGACTTTAAGTCAGGACGCTTGTGATATAACATTTTCAATATTATACTGTGCCTGCAAAGGAAGTGTAATTGATAGAAAGTAATGTTAATTGCGACACCAATTCAGGCTCTCAAAGAAGACGTTTCTCCCAATATGTTTTTCTAATGCAGACAGAAAAAATATGATCATGTTGCCTTGTTGTATTTGAGTAACAGGTGCTAACCCACCCCATTGCATTATGGTCAAAACTACCCTTTAAAGGGAGAGTTTCATCACCATTATGGTATGGGAAAGTTTTCTGTGTTTCATATCATAAAGTCACAATTTGAATATATTTCCCAGTCATGATTATCACTTGGATGTTTTAACTGTTATTTAAAAGTCAGACACTGATAATTAAGGAAACTCCAATTTGACTTTGAAGTGGCTTTTCGCTGCGGTACAAAAAGTAATTTGGAACATCATATAACATACTTCTTAAAATGCAAACGTAGGCATTTAAAATGTGTGGCTTGTTTCTTCTTTGATGAGGGATTTTTTGGGGTTTTACTCTCAACATACGCTACAACGTTATGTATGTATGTACCTTATGTTGTCTGTTGTATTTGTGATTGAAGTGACAACAAAGTTAAGTATCGTAAAGATTTTTCATATACAAAAACACGCAGTTAAACCAGCAAATAAAACAGCATTTTTGTGTAGAGAGTGTGATAGCGATAATGTTTGCTCAGTGCTGTTCTCTGTTATAAATGAGTTACATACCTGTTCAGCCATCTGGCGCATTTCCTATCTTTGGCTTATCTGGTTTTGTAAGTATGTCAGCCAGCACACACTCTAGTTCTCAGGGGAAAAACACACAAACTTCATATCAAACTTGTGAACCAGAATTCCTAAGCGCTGAATTATAAATAGCGAGAAAATTGTGCACACACACTTTGGCATCATAAGTAGAGCTAATGAAAATTCAATATTTGCTTTAGTTCAAAAAAGATCCCCATCCAACCAAGCATTTAGTAGAATAATCAAATGTTTATTTTTATATGAAATGTCTGATACCAATTCACCCACACAGCAGATCTACTGGATATTTGTTCAGCAGTGGAGTCTTTAATCTCCAAACAAGACACGTTTGTGTTAGAAAAGCCTCCCGCCCCCTCGCTCTCCACTTCCATAATCCCTTCTTTAATATCTCACGTTGCCACTGGCATTCACCTCCTTCAAAATGGAGGGTCGGATTACTAATGTCAGGAATGTAATGGAGGGACGTGATTGAACATGTCACTTTGGTGTTTGCATTTAGTGGCCTAACGTGTTTGGTGACGTGTAATGGGGTGCCATCACTCCTCGCTTCACCAAAGCAGAGCGGGCCAAGGGAGGCTCAACGGGATCCAAAGCTGGTACCGACTCCAAAGGTCTGTGAAAGCAGATCAAACGCTCTCCATCCTGTGAAGCCGCTGCCCAGCTTTCAAATCATCTTCGCAGTTGCAAAAGAATTACAACGTTTGTCTTCTTATGAGAGAAAGTACTGAGTAAGCTCTGCATGCTGAAGCTCTGTTTTGGCCCTGTGGTGGGATTCAGGCTTGTGTGTATGTCGGGGATGAGAGCAGAGTTAGAAAGCATTAAACTGAAGCTCAGGCAAAGCAAACAGCAGCCATCAGCATTAACCTCATAACTGCCCGTATGCACTGAGCTCTCTTTGTCCTGTCATTGAGTATAGTCTTCGATAGAGTTTATGCTTCTCAGCAGCAATTATCGTGTGGACTCTTCTGACAAGCTGTTGTTTAACAGGCATCGGAAAGTTGACAAATTAGTCAAGTAAAATTGCAGCCCTGGCAGAGAAACAACAGAAAGGCTGACAAAAGAGGAAAAAACCCAACAACCCAACAAAGGCTTCACTGTGAAGGGAGGCAGAAAGAGAAAAGCAGAGCAAGCTAAACACCACTTTTTAGAAAATAAAAGGCTCCGCAGTAATAATTGTAGCTCTTTGTCAAAGTGGCAGGTGGAGTATCGGCATTTCTTTGCAGTTGGCTGGTGTTAATATACCAGTCCGACCACGCTGAACCCCCAACATGTAGCCACAAGCCCGGCCTCCACAGTATTTAGACCACGCTGCGCTTGAGGTCTGAACATTTCGGTGTGATTGATGAGAGCTGCCACCTTCACAGCCTCCATGCAGGTTGCTACTACTACAAAGACTCAAAATAATTGATAAATAAAACTCAATAGAAATTCATTATAACGTGGATGAAACACATTTCCCAGGCTTCAACCAACAACAAGTGTTTAACAATTAATCAATTTTTTATTTTCTCAATTACCTGATAAGCTATTTGATGAAAATGAAAATGTTATTGAAGAGGCTATTGTGGCATTCCTTGTTCCATTGTATGTGTGATAATGCTTACAGCTGCAAAACACTTTAAATAAATTAAAATGTTTAAGCCTCCAGGCCACTTGCCTCAATGTTCATTTTAAAGATAAATGTCTCACTCGCTGCTGCCGACTCTAAATAAAAAATAAAAAAAACTTGACAGCTGTCTGTTCCTATTTGAGTCACTTGAGTTTATCTTTTAAAATGATCAGCAAACCACTGAATTGTGGGTCATATTCTGAACCAAAGATGGTTAATATAACAAACAAGGAAGTCCTTGTGTGTGTACATAGAGAAGGCTGCTGGACAAAGGCTGCGTTCTTCACCAAACCCACACGTTGGATCTCCTCTTGCTCAGAGTTTCCATGGCTGCTGCCCTTCTTTGAGACATTGTGGTATCCGCTTCTTTTAATACTCCCCGGCTTCCCTCTCCTTCATTAGAAGAGATTTGTACTTTAAAAACTGTGACGTCATGAGAGTGGACTTTTCCAGAGGCGGGTGTTTCCCTTCACGTGGGAGTGGTCTCGCTGAAAGGAGGAACTGTCCATTCAATGTGGCTCTGTTCAACATTTAATCCCGAAATCCCTGCTACACATTTAAAATGTCATGCAGAGACTCACCTATAGACGGTAAAGGATCTGTCTGTTCCTCTTTAGATCCAAACTCTGAAGAAACACACAGTGACTGAGTGTAAGTCATATTGAACTGCTCCGCTCTTAACTGACATTGACATCTTAATCCATGTTTTTCTAATCATCTTTTTCATTTATTTTTCCCTTCAGTTTTGGGAAGCGATCAGCAGGCAGCCTGCGACGTGGATGTGAGTGCATCGTCCTGGAACCCTCAGAGATGATTGTGGTGAGTCCCATTATTCACACTTTTAGCACACAAGTGTCAAAAACGCTTAATAGAACAGTCATTTTTATTTGTATCCAGGCTTTTCACACCCAAATTATAATTATCTATCATTTTATAAACCACATCCTAACACCGCTTTCATATTTTTTGAAATCTAAGCGTTCCTTGCTGCCTTTACAATGTCATGTGGAACTTTCTATTCAAAGAAGTACATTGCATTAACCTGTCATCTAAAACCCTTATTCTGGCTTTAATGTAAACCAGCAGTTGTCTCTGATGTTATCACACTGAATAATTATTGATTGTGAATTCCTTCTTGTGTTAAGAACGAGCTGTACCCATGTGAATCACGGTAGATCCTGTGATGCTCTGTACAAAGTGCCTCCTATTGACATTTCATCGCAGCCTTAAAGCACAGCTGAATTTAACTGCCTTTGATGGAGACCAGCTCCAGCGCTGACCCAGTTTTATGGCGAATCAAATGTTGGCTCACATTGCAAGCTGTCTAAGAACAAATCATTCCCGTCTCAATCATCTGTTCAGCAGAACAGTCTGAGGCCGGCACATCACGACAGATGCAGCTCTGATGAGGAGTCGGTGCTAAAGGGCAGCAGCACGCTACAGACAAAATCATCTTTGTGCAAATTCAAAACAGCTGTTGTGCTGCGAGAAAACACTAAGTCAGATGGTGAAACAATTACAAAGGCAGGCTAAAAACTGACAGGAGAGCAGCTTTAGAGAGTTGAATCTGAACTGGATCAGAGTTTTATTTCAAGACGTTTCCCTTTTTTCCTCAGAAAGCCTTCTTCAGTTATTTTAAATTACTTTTAATGCAGAATACTACTGGGTTTTTTCCCTGTGAGAAGATCATGTCACTTAGTAGGAAGGATTTTCAAATCCCAGGGACACATAGAACTGACATTAAAGAAAATTTTCCCCGTCAATCCATTCTTTGCATATTGTCTCCCCCTTTCAACACTGTCACGTAAATAAGGCACTGGTTGCCTCCAAAAATCTGTAAAAAAAAGTTAGAAAAATGTCCATCCCAATTTGCTAAAGCCTGTTTAGTTCAAACAACAATACATGTCACATGTTAGACACTTTTATCCAAAGTGACTTACATACTCAATACTGTGGACAATCTCCACAGGAGCAATTTGGGGTGAAGTGTCTCAGGGACACAACGACATGCTGACTGCAGTGGGGTTTGAATCTGGCCACTGATCCGAACACCAACACACTAACCCACTGCGCCACAGCGTCCCCCAAACAACAGTAAAAACACCTAGAAATATTTAGTTTGTAATCACATAGGACCGCTAAAAGCAGCCAATGTTCAGAACAAACAAGCTACATTCAGAAATATGATTATTGATAAAATATAGCATATTGTTTTTCTTTTAATCAACTAAATGATGAAGCACCTAATTGTTATATCTCCAGTGAAATGCTTGTCTAACCTTTATACTATTTCAATTCATCCTCTTCCACACTTACAAACTGAATGGTTGAGAATGATCCTCACAAATACACAGTATAAGCAGAATAAATATAATCTATTTGTGAACACTTTCAATTATCAGAACTTAAAGTGGACCTATCATGCTATATTTGAATAATATAGTGTAGGACCAATAAGATAATGTTATAATGGATAATAACCATAAGGCATATTTATGCTTTTTATTTTTCAAAATACCAAACAGATCATGCATTTTAGCCATTCCTCATTTCGCTCAATTTAACACTGTCTTTGCATCATGGGCTGATTCTGTGAGAACAGCACCATCTACAGGCCTGGCATATGTACTACAGCGTCTCCAGCACTTTCCAACGGTAATGTCCGTGGCTGTCTCCTCCTGATTGGTGGAGTTGGCCCAATAGCGGTAGCACCACTTCTGTGACGTCACAGAAGTGTTCAAATCTGGATCAGTCTGTATCGGATCCGTTGCAGCCCCTTTTTAAGAGATTTGGGTATGGAGGAAAATAGAGAGGGTTGTGTTTTCTGACACTTGGTGAGTTCCCTGGAACACCGGGGACACATATTCATGTATAAAAGACGTACAAAAGTGCATTTTGCATGATAGATAACTTTTAAACAAATCCGATCCATCTTGAAAGAGGAACATAGAGGGATAACATAATGCCTATGTTGTTGCATACAAGGTGTGCTGAGGGGGCAGTGATCAAAGCTGTGCAAATGTTTTGACAACTCAAACCAGAAAAACAACGCAAAATCTTGTAGATTCAGCTAATTCGTGACACCATTTTCATTGCTAACGGACCCTTTTGCCAACGCTTAAGAGCTAATATGGATTCAGTTGTTTCATGTTAAACTACCACCGTAAAATCACACATGCATCTTACTCTCCACAATGTATAGAACACACAAATACTCCGCCTTGCTATATTTAAGACATAACGCTTGCTTGATACTATAATAATAACACTGCTGCAGCCACAGCACATCACATCCTGTCAATTGCTGTGTGTCTGTAGATGGGGGGGGGGGGGGGGGGCTTGTGATAACCTAGCCTGTATCAGACACTGTCGAACCCCTCGGTGATAACACCCTCTGCTCGCTGCAGACAGTCTCTGGCCTTACCCCTTTTTTTCTATAATAGGTGCCAGCCCGCCCTGTAATTACTGAGGAGGGTTTCTGCTGGGAAATAGACGCACAGAGAGGAAGATGCTGTTACACACACGATCAAAGAGACGTCAAAAGAAAAATAAACCAGTCACGTGTCCGTACTGTACACACACACACACACACACACACACACACACACACACACACACACACACACACACACACACACACACACACACACACACACACACACACACACACACACACACACACACACACACACAACACACACATTTCTGCCCACATTTGCAATTAGACACACAATCACACTTATGCGCTCACTCACACTCGGCTCCCCTGCCGTTGTCATGGCAGCAGTTGGTACGGCAGCGGGAGATTTCGGTGGTGTAATCCCAAAGGCTGAGCGCTGTGAAATGTGAAGCCGCAGTGAACGCAGCGATTGAGAGCCAGAGGAGGAATGAGTCCAAGAAGAAGGAACAACTTCAATATGTCGTTCCAGCGTGACCCTAAATCCGCCCGGCAACAAAGTGGTCCCATTTATCCCGAAAATACTTTAGAAAACTGTTGAATATAACTTCACTGCCTGTTTTGTTTGGGTATCCTAAGCTAGTTTCCACTTAGAACATGTTATTTTTTGCCCCTTTTGATTCAATACAAATACAAACATGGATTTTGTCATTTCATTGTGGATACTTTAAGCATAGGCAGGGGGAAAGTTGTCTTTTACTCCATTTCTGTTTATCACAGTCTTGTCAATCACTGAAATCCCCATCTCTCCAGATTCCTCCGTCTCTCTTTTTGCGTTGTGAGCACCCTTTGACGTAGGTGTGCATCAAGCAGCCCACACACACTTCTATTTATACGCAATGAGAGGAGCGGGAGGCAGGGAAGAGGAGGAGGAGGAGGAGGAAGAGGTGGTGGTGGTGGGAGGAATCAGAGATGGAGTATAGGAGGGTGGGGTTTTTCTAGGCTTCTGAGTGTGTGTTTTGATATTGGAAGAGCGTGAATGAAAATGAAGACTCTCACTTCCTCACTCTCTTCTCCAGGTGGACTATATGGATGAAAATGAGGAGTACTTTCAGCGACAAGCCTCGCACAGACAGTCCCGTCGGCGCTTCCGGAAGATCAACCAGAAAGGGGAGCGGCAGACGATCATCGACACCGTGGATCCGTATCCCACCGGAAAGCCGCCCATAGCCCGGGGGTATCACACGGTGAGTTGCGCTCGTGTTTCCCCCCCCCCCCCCCCCCCGCCTCGCTGCAGAGGACCGCAGTGTGTTACTCTAGTTCCTGTGTCAATCTCCGCTTCTGAGCCCGCTGTGCTTCAGATGGTAGCAGAATGTGTGTGTTCCCTGTTATCACAACTCTGTGTGTTCTCTGCTGGCCCGAGCTGACCCGTGGTTGTTGTGTTTTGGTGTTTTGTGTCCCCGGGGGGAAAAAGCCCCCCCCCTTGTCCCCCTCTGGGTGATGTCGAGCCTGTTTTCCTAATCTTTGCTCTGAGCTGTTTCCCCTGTGGTGTTTAATTGTTGTTTTACCCATCCTATGCACAACTGAAGCTGCTACACCAATGCTGGTAGCTTCCGCTGGCTTCAGTGTGTCGATCTACGCTCCCGTGTTGAATGTGTGAAGTTATTCTGTGCTATAGCTGCTGTATGTGTGTGTCTTTGATCATGTGTGTTTGTGCTTCTGATGGTTGTCAGCTGTTTTTAGAAAGATTTCTTTGGGCTTTGGTGTTCAGCGTTTGCACCACAACACATACATGATGATATTACGTCGATATTTTTCAGCAAATTCCAGCTGCAAATAGTTATAGTCCCTTGTATTTACAGGTAAACTGTGTCCTGGAGAGTGTTGCCATTTGATGATCATTTAACTAAGAGAAGAGGAAGTACTGTAGTCAAATAGTTGTGATTTGTCATGGAGAGGCTTCCCACCTCGAGATTAGGAAAAATCACAGTACTTGGTGTTTGGGAATAATTTGCCTTGCATGTCGTCCTTCGCCCTCCGACGCAGCTGACCAACCTTGAGCAGCCGCTATCCCCCTTAAGGAGGGGCTGCCCTAGCATGTTGTTGATGTTACCAGTTTGTGACCGGGCAACTCTCGGTCAGAGATAGTTATTGTTGAGGGACACCTGGAACACATCCTTCTCTGGGTTGTAGATGACCCCGAGCCATAAGCGACAACAAATGGGATTCAGTGTCCCTCAGCTGTTTAGTCTATCTATTGAAGAATGTTGATTATTACACTCTGAACTAGTTAAAACCTGGAGCTACAGGAGGGGTCTTCAGAATTGATTGTGGCATCTCAACCGTGTGGTCAACTCGTGGCCCGTGACATGTCTCCGGCCGAAGCTCCAAATAAACCGTCAGTGTTTGCCATCAAAGCTCCCCTCGTGTCTCTCTGAGTCCTGACTCCTATGTCTTCAGAAGTTTCCCCCACACTCGGTGATTTCATTGTTTTGCCTTTTTTCATAAAAACAACGTAGGAAGTAAAAATGGACGAGGAAGAATAGAGATATGAGACAAAAACAACAATGGGGGAGTCTGATAGTGCCTACTTTTACAAGTCTTAGAGCTGTTCTATTCTTATAAGCCCTCATTTACATAACAGTAGAGCTTCATATCATATCTGTGCCAGATGCCCGTAGCAGTTCTTATAATACAACAAACCTTCTAATGAAATGCTGTTTCAGTGGCTGATGACCAAACTCTTTATTTCTGAGGATAGTTGAAAACTGGAATTATGGTTTGTTCAAGTTTTGACTAACTGTGAAAGGATTTGACTCCAGCAGAGGAGGAGTTACCAGGCTCTCTCCTCTTTCCTTTCTTTCCCTGGGAATAGGAAGCAAAACATTTTCATTTCATTTAATCGTTTATTTGAACCGGGTCAGTGCACATTAATGAACATTTTAAACACGATAATGCTTTCAAAGGTAAATGAGCCGGATTTTTAGCTTTGAGCTAATTTCCATCCATAGTCCCGTCACAAACAACATTTAAATGCTGCATTTTAATGATGCATATACCCAGCATGCAGTAGTTACACAGAGTATTTCCTGCATTCTCCTCATTCCTGACATTCCCGTGGGGGTTTCTGTCACTGTGAAACACTCGCGCTTAAAAAGGGAAAATGCGGCAAGAGTCATCCTCCCCTCAGCCCCACCCTGATTCCTAAATTTAGCCTCGCTGTGTTTTCGTTTCAAAGGACTGCACTGAACTTTCGCACGGCCCGACGTCTCCTCTCCTCGCTGTAGTACCGCTCCTGTGGGAAGGATGGAGCGGATGCCATGGCAACCAGCAATCCCAAATGGGCTGTGCTCGAGTGCACTTAGAAGTACAGTAAAGGGAAGGGAGCTAACTTAACAAGAGTGCAGCGCGCCGCTTCCTCTGCTGCTGACAGAGCCACAGAGAAGCTGAATCTGGGCGGATGCTATAAGCTGACAGAGCACGCTAATCGCCTGTATTCAGAATGCCAGGCACCGCTCGGTTTTTTCCTACATTCTACCCCGAGGCGTATTTATGAGGTGAGAAATGCACCGAGGAGAGACTTGGGGATTGAAGGAAGGAGATCTCTCTGGCAGGCAAGGTTTTTATTCAGCTTAGTCACTCCTGTGAAGGGGAATGTGAGGTAAGCTATGAAAACATGCCACTGATCATGAGGTTTCAAAGCTCTTTAAATGTGAGCAAGTCTGTGTAACTTAGGGCTGAGATGATTATTTGTATTAATAATCACTTTGTTTTTGATTGTTTGGTCTACAAACTAGTGAGATATGTCCATCCCAACCTTCCAGAGTCCAATGTGATTAATTTCTCTGTTAAAAATGCTAAGATATGTAATGTGGGAAGATTATCAAAGTTATAATAATGGCAGATCCTCAACTTTTAAAAGTCTGGAACCAGTGATTGATGTCTGACTTTTAATCACTTATCAAATTGTTATTTAAAGGGGACCTATCATGGAAAATGCACTTTTTGATGTTTTTTATACATCAATATATCCCCGATGTGTCAGGGAATTCACGCAGCGTCAGAAGATAAAACTCTCTCTTTCCCTCCGTACCCAAATCTCTAAAAACAGGGCTACAACGGAGCTGATCCAGATTTGCGTCCGATATGATGTAATATCTGAAATGTAGGCTGGCTTTACACCCACGGTCCAATCAGAAACGTTGCTATCAGAAACAATGCCCGACTGTTTTGGACGTAATATGGTCGGTGCATGTTTACATTAGCATCGCTAACACTCAGAGCTAACCTGTACTGGAGAGCATGTGTGTGAAGAAGCAGGAAATAAAAAGGACCTCACCTTGTGGTATAACCGGCAAGAGAGAAACCCTCCGAGTTCCATACTGTTTCAGAAATAATCCTTGATAATCCATGGCGTTTCATCACGGCAGTATTTAGTTTAGACAGTAGCTGCCGGGTCCCGCATGAGCTCAGCCCCCTCCTTTTTTATCAATTTTTTTTTTTTAAAGCTTCATACCCCAAATCAGCACTTTTGAAACAGGAAGTGAAATAGAGGGACATGAGGCATGGCTAGAATGGGTGATCTGTTTCGTATTTTGAGCAAAACACTTCATAGACATGTTTTTTATATATATTTGTATATATCTGAGACCTATGCTATTGCCTAAAAATAGCATGATAGGTGCACTTTAATTTTCCGGTTAATATAATGCGGCAGACTCGTTATTAAGTTCTTTTTTTTTTATCTCATATAGTGTATTTGACTTTGTTACAGACAAGATGATGCTGAAAGAACATGATACTTTTAGGCAGTGATGGATGACGGTCTTTTATTCCAGTCAAACTATTCACACCCGGGCTCAAAACACTCTACTAACTGTATTACAAAATAGTGCTATCCAGGAAAATATCTCCAATTGAAATATACTAATGATGCTTCTGTAAGAGTTATATATTTTCATATTTAATTATAACTGAAGCATTTATATGTAGGTAGCATTTTATTGTTATTAGCTGTTAAAGTGGTTATAATGATACTGTTGGGTAGTGTATTCGGTAACAATGCTGCATATTTGATAAAGAACAAGTACTTGAGGAGATATGCTTTCACCACTTTAACTATGCTGCATTTGAAGACCTTAATTACTAACATTTAGCGTTTTAATGACGTGATTAGAGCTTTACTGCAGTTATTCCTACCACTAAGTCAAAAGCCATTAAAGAGACATGCTAAATGGTTAGCTGCTTGACGATTATGTTGTTTCAGATGTGATTATTGTTATTGTAAAGTGTAAAACATTTGATTTAACGACTTAGTGCTGCTTCGTGAGTCGATGAGACATGACATACCAATGCCAAGCACTCATCCACAGTAATGCATCAAACCCTGAAATAGCTTATGCTCTGACTGGCCTTCATTGTTCGTGAGAGATTGTTCTTTAACGCCAAGGTCGTGGGTTCGATCCCCGTAGAGCGCAGAGTGTGTGTAAACAGCTGTGTGTCCTTGAGCAACACACACAGCATGCGCAGTCATTGTGAGCGGCTCTGGAGTGCCGGCTTAACACCCTAAAATATAAATGTAATTGTAACCCAGCAAGGGAACTCCCTCTGCGAGTGCTGACACACACACACACACACACACACACACACACACACACACACACACACACACACACACACACACACACACCCCCCCCCCCCCCCCGGCCCCTATACTCCCTATTATCTGTATGAAGTGAGGAGATTATTGGGCTCTCAGGGTTCAAACAAGATGCAAGTTATTTCTGGATAGTGTACATAATGAGTCTGGCCTTGAGTACGCATGATCTGTTTAATAATTACTAACACTTGAAAGAGAATATCATGTATGCTTGATAAGGAAACAATCAGTCAGTCGATCGGTCTTGATTCATGTAACAGCGTTTCATAACAGTTAGTTAAAGTAGCCTCGCCATTAAAGGACATACAGAGAGATTTAGATGATATTAGCTGAGAGGGCTATTCCATTCTAGTTTTGGGGGGTTTTAAATATACCCCTAGGTCATCTGTCCATTTTGATGAATGAGAGCATGTCAGAGAAAATGTTACTTTCATTTCCTTTTTTATTTGGGCTCATGCCAGCCACTTTCTAACAAAGCATGATGTCATTTTCACTATTAATATTGACTCAAATATCCATCCTGTCTATATAATGTAAGGGCGACATAGAAGTGGCTGAGGGATAGTCAAATACAAATGTGGATGTTAGACTTAGCATAACCATAGAATGCCTTAAAAACAACTCCTAAAGTATTGTTGTGATATATATTGATGTCACTTTGGCACAGGAACATTATGCCCCCATTTTAATCCTGCACTCAAAATTGCTAATTGTCTTTGAGTTGTTTTTGGCATTTGAGTTAACAACAGTCAATGAGCACAACACCCACCCTCTGTCAATCAGTGTTGTCAAGGTGATTTAAGTTTATGCACAACTCAGGTCAGAAGTTGTACCTAAGCTTCTGTCTTGTTTGTGCCTCATTACAGCATCAGCCCTGAACAACACGGCTCCTTTAAAACCTTATGGAAACATGTTTTATTTTTTAAATCCTCCCCTTTCCATAAGGAATTTATTATATATTTTCACTCTTGTGTTGGAGCGTGCATTAGTGTTCTTCCCAAAGAGCGGAACCAACTGACCGGTGCAATATGTCTGAGGTATAGGATGACAGTTCTTGGCTTCACTTCTAACGCACTTGTCAGATTTATTGTCAGAGTCAAAGACCGCAGCTACCATTAAACATTGAAAGCTTTTGATTTAAGGTATAATGTAAGATATTGTTACCTTCTATATCACATTGACATAAACCCATCTCCATAAACCTTCTCTTGCTCTTCTTCTTGTAAAAAAAAGGGACATATATTGTCATATTTGACTAGAGGGATGTCTCATCTAAAAGCCTGAAAAAGGAACAGAGCTGTCAGTTTGAGCTTAAATGTGTATTTTGTCACCATTGGATCAAAGATGTACATTATTTAAAGGACTACGACGTGTACAAATACATTTAGTTTCCGTAGTAGTGTGCTGTATGAATCAGGGCGGTGAAAGAGGACAGTGTTTATAATTCAACACGTCTCTCCTGTGTGCTCAGAGCAGCGCCTTTACACTTGGGCGCCTTGTTTAGGATGGACACCAGTTATTTCTGGCATCACACACACACACACACACACACACACACACACACACACACACACACACACACACACACACACACACACACACACACACACACACACACACACACACACACACACACACACACACACACACAATTCTCTCCATTTTGCACTTGTACCTCAAACACACTATCTGTTTATCTAATATCAACAGCCATTTGTGCTGTCAATGTCAACCTTGCCACACACACACACACACACACACACACACACACACACACACACACACACACACACACACACACACACACACACACACACTACTCCCTGTCCTCTCACTTAAGGTCTTTGTCCTGTCACTCAGTTAAAAATGAAATGTTGATGTGGCGGCCTCATGTTTACTGAACGCTACACTCCTGATTTTATCCATAGCAAATTATGATAATATCCAAAATCTCCTCTTCCCTTTGTCTTCCATTTCCCCTCTCCTCTGCTTGCTTTAAGACTCCTCCTCAGATCCAAACTCTGAGTAATATTCCCCCTTCTGGGTTTGCTCGGCGTCCAGTAGTGCATTCAAGGCTCCAAACAGCTGTTCTATAATTACACAAGCAGCAGGAGTCAGGCAATCAATAGTCCTTTTACTCCTTCCCTCCACCCGGCGGCCCGGTGGTTAGCGAGGCCGGCCTGTAATCAGAAGGTCACAGGTCTAATCCCCGCTAACGCCAACGCGTCCATCAGCGACCCTGGCTCTGCTGGAGTGCCCTTGACACTGCCATTGCTCACTCATCTCCTGAATACTCCTTAATTGCCTTAAGTTATATATGAAAGGGGACTTACTGCTGACAAGAATCACTTTCTCTTATGGAAACTCATATTAGATATGCAATGTTAAGTTAGAGACGACTCTGAGAAACCAACATCATTGAAAGGTTAGATCGCCAGTCTCCACGGGGTTGTACTGTGTATGTATAGCAAAGCTTCTAATCATATGAACGTAAGACCCATTGTATCTAAGCTTACCTGATCCTAGGGCTTAGAAATGAACTGCATTTGTATCAAATTTGCAATTAACAAAGTGTACATCAAAACAACATGAGAAGCACTTATTGTGTTTCTTGCTAGGCGACAAGATGTGTACCACTCGCTAGCTATTGAATAATATGCTCAATATGTTGGGAAAAACATTCATAAGATGTGTTACTGCCAGTTAAATGAGAAGATCGATATACCATATTTAACTGGAGCCATTAACAAACGAGTTCATCTTAGTGTAAAGACATGAGAAACAGACTGTCCAAGGGTATGAAAGAAACCACTCTAAAGCTATAATTTCTTTTATAGGTCTGAGCTGTTTCCATTCTTTGTGCTACGCTAAGCTAACCGGCTTCTGGCTGCAGTTTATTATCGTATTGCTTCTCATCTACTTTTATTTCCCCAAATAACTAGCTGTTTTATTCAATAATACGTTGTATAGAGGTAGCTCGTCCTGCCTGTGAGGCGTGGCATTTTTATTATCAGTTTAAACTGCTGCTGTCTTGCTTTATGTGAGTTTGAATTCAAGTATCTTTTCTTCAATCTAGAAATCTCTGCTTTGATAACCAGGTGAATCATTGGCCATTATTTCCTTTAATGTAGAAAACAGGATAAGTTTATGATTATTTCTGTAAGAGGAATACATTGAACGCTCAGAGCGTCTCCACCATGCTACTAGACAGATGGGAGGGATGAAACCCCTCTTTAATGGTCTCACATGCAGAGCACACAGCACACACAGTGACATTTGGCCTCTGCATTTAACCCATACTAGTACTGGGCAGCT
Source organism: Notothenia rossii (assembly GCF_949606895.1). Lineage (NCBI taxonomy): Eukaryota > Metazoa > Chordata > Actinopteri > Perciformes > Nototheniidae > Notothenia > Notothenia rossii. The sequence goes on from NC_136901.1 coordinate 86,842,535, forward strand.
ATTGTACAGCGCCGGGGAGCAATGGGGGGGGGGGGGGGTTGTCTGGTGCCTTGCTGAAGGGTTAGGGGGAGGGCCCAGGAGGTGAACTGGGAACCTCTCCAAGTAGCAGTCCACACTCCATATTTAGGTCTGTTCGGGGACTTGAACCGGTGACCCTACGGCTCACAGTCCAAGCCCTATACTGACTATGCCACTGCCGGACCACTATGTGTTTGAGGTAATTGTGTGCCAAAGGTTTTAAAGTTAATTTAAAAATAGATAACATGGTGTTTAAAACCACAACACATAGCACCTTATAATTGGAGTCTTATTGTCTCTTTAGAGGTTAAAGATGTCCCGCAGTGGTAATGAGGAGGTTCAGGAGTGCTCAGCAATCTGCAGGCATACCGAAAGAAAGAAAGGATGTGTGTGTGAGCTAGAATAATAATGTGTGTGTGTTTGTGTTCCCTTCCTGCCCTTGGCTATAAGAGCACTGAGAAAGTTGAAATCTCACCTTGAAAATGCATTAATCTGCTGAGACCCTGAACAATGAAAAAGAGTTTTGCAAAAGGGAGGAGGTAGTGTTTTGCATGTCTGTGTACAAATACACTTTAAACAATCTGCCATCGGGTATGTCTTTTTTCTATTCCCACAGGGCACACAGCAAGTTTTAGGAATCTTTATACGATAAGCATTTCACATCACACTCTGTCTAACATTGACTTTTCTCTCGGTTTGGTGCAGAGCGCTCGATCGTAACACCTCTTGTGATGCTTTCACCTGCTTTTTCTCACATCCTCGACTGGCAAGTGGCACCTTTGATAACTTTCATCTCCTCTGCTTCTTTCCACGGCTTTCTCCTTTAACCTGGCTCCCAGGGATGCAATAAACCTCAGGTACTGTATCTATGTAACCATGTTGTGTTAGCTGTGTCTGTGAGTGTGTGTTCTCTAGCTGTCTGTGTTTGTACCTCCATGTGTTGTATCTGTAGCCTCCCTTAATGAATACCTTCCATGTGTTGGCGTGTGTGCTGATAAAGAGGAAGAGGGAAGCACTCGCACTGCATTACCACGACAGCATCATGAACTGAATTCTGTTGAAAACTGAGAAAATATTTAAAAAAGATGTTTTGCTTCCACACCCATTATCCTGCTTTTGATCTAAAGATTGAAAATGCTCTCTCGAAAAAGGACTTCATCACGTCCCCGGGTGATGACAGAGAAATGATAAACATCGCTCTGCTGCAGCTTATGGGCCCGTAAACTGAGATAATGGAGACAATTTAGCTGATTGAGGCGGTGCATCATATCTCAAACACTGTGCCTCCCGGCTGATGGGCTTCATAATGGTATTGACTGTCTTTCTGCTTCATAGATTATTTGTATTATTATTATTCCTGCTGTGTGGTTCTGTTGGGTCTTGCCTTACTGATGGTGCCGTTAAAGCGTTCACTTATAATGAAATGCAATAAGTACTATTTAAACATAGTATCACTGTTTTCCCTCTTTGAGTATTTATATCATATCTAAGCATTTCACCACAGCTGTGTCCAAGCAGAAATGCAAGACGACAAGAGAGGTTGGAAAAAGATCAGAGCTCAAGGTGTTGAGCAGTCAGACCTGGGGAGAAAAAGGAGAGCGGAGAGAACCAACCTGCCAATCTCGCCCGCAGAAAAAGCCAAGCTCCTATTTTTAGAGGCGTCCTTTGTGACAACCTGCTCCGCTTCAGCTGTGCACGGATACAAAAGCTGTTTTCAAAAGACATTGTGTAGCGACCGCACGGTTCATTGTACACCTCCTGCTTTTCAACAACTTAGTGTGTAGGACCTTTTCAGAGCTGGAACTAATGATTATTTCATTTTTCTGTAATGTGAAAGAATAATCAATCAATCACTCAAATGGTCCATGAAAATGCCAGAAAGTAGAAAGACCAACGTTGACACATTGAAATTGCTTGTTTTCTTTGACAAACAGTCCAAAACACAACTATTATAAATGAACTGTGATTTCAATAAGCTGGAAGCAGTGAATGATTGGCATTTTGCGTAAAAATGACAGACGAACCAATCAATAAAATGACATAGTGACTAACTATTTTGGCTTTTAGATTATTAAAATTGGTGAACAATGTAAAAAAAAATCAACAAAATGCATTTTTATTTCGTGTGTTATTCTTTGTTTGTTGAATTGAGCCCCCAAGTGTCTCTTTCCCTGCGCAGATTATAAAAGCTAAATGTGTGTTTGTAGTTATTCATAGCCAAATATCAGACTTTGACGGAAATAGAACAGATATTTTTGGGAGTGCTCACACTACTGTAGATAACGCAGCTGAAAAGCGTGCCTTGTGCAAATGACGGGAAAAAAACAAGATACTCATTTACAAACCGGCTGTGGTTCATTTCTCAACCGCTGTTACAGAACACGCTTACTGACATTTGATTTGCTTTTCATGTCAGTTTTGACATTCAAAGACCTTTTTCAAAGCTGAGTATTTTCAAAAAGGGCTTGACAGATGACATTTATTTGGATGGTAATGAGCCTGCATGGGGCGGATAACAAAGTACGCTGTTTTTGTTGTTTGTGTCATGATCAAAATCTCCCTGAGCGGAGCTGTTGGATCTGTTCAGTGTTGAGCAGCTGTTAGACAATAGTGGATGATGGAGGAGATACTTGTATTATGACCAAGTCTCTTTCTGCTGGTAAAGTAAGGGTTAAAATGTGTTTGTATGAGTCTAAAAATAAGATTTGTAGAACTGTCTCTGATGTTGGCTGATGGATGCATCTTAATGTTGAGAAAGATTAAGAACATGAGAGGCTGTAAACAGAGTGGTTTGGTGTTTCCAGTCCGGTTTGAAACGGTAGTCTTGCACACAGATTATATATGATTTCTCTAAAACATATTGGCCATGATGTACCATGCTCCGATGTCAAGTGTTGAGCTGTAAAAGAGGAAATCAATGAACACATCAGATTCTACATGAGCTGTTATTGCTCACCCAGATATCCATTTGTACCTGACAGCACCTTCCATCAAGTTCATCTTCAGAAGCAGTTTCAAACCTGAAGAAAGATTCTATTGTCTAAAACGAAAATATATATTTTGCAATAAGGAGTTGTTATTTAAGTCTGATATTACATGTTGCCTTCATGGTTGTGTATTTAACCCTTATGTTGTGTTCGGGTCTCCCGTGACCCGTTTCAAGTTAAAATTATATACGGTAATAACTACGCTCTAGTTTTTTTTTATTGGAACAAGGCTTAATGACATCCTCCACAACAGCTATATAAACACTACAAAACTGATTTTGACAATTTTAGCCAAGTCTGCAGGTCTCTTGACCCCCACCCCCTTCATCCACTGTAACAAATTATTTTTCGCAACATGCACCTGGTCTCCCCTCCCTCTGCCCCCCTCCCCCCACGGGAACTCGACATTTCACAAAGAATATGTACACTAACACTTGAACCTGAACACACACATGCACGTGTTGTTGGAGATTTGGAGGATGTTGCAAACCAACCTCGTCTCCGCGTGTCGTTTGCTAAGCTGGGTGAATTCGGGAAAAGAGAGGGATTAAGAAACACCAGAATACAAGTTAAACAATAATCCTGCTTTAATGATATACAGTAACGATACAAATACAAAGAAATCACGAAGCACTCTGCAGAGTACTCCGGGCTCAGGTTCTACCACGTGTGTGAGACAGGTCTCAGGAACGGCTGGTGAAAAACAAGAGCGCGAACCAAAGGAAAACACAGGCTTTCATACTAAAACACAGGAGGAGGTGTGTACGTGCTTTCCCCCAGAGATCATCTTATTGGCAGAGATCAACACATGGCCTGTCGCACCCAATCAGTGCGACACAGCAGCTTTTAGCCAGCACACACACATCTCCTTTATGGCCCTGTGTCCCTGAGTCCATCTTCCCGCCTCCTGACTGCCACACACAAGTTAAAAGTATGTTTTAAGATATAGTTGTTATAGTTGGCTAAATATACGTAATACATGTTAATTACTTTCATATCAATAACAACGAGGAACACATTACCTATGCTCTTAAGCAGTATTAGAGATGCTTTCCAAATAGTCAAACTTCTCAGGCTTACCTATGGCCCTTCCATTTGTTTGAGCTATTGTTCACATCTTTACTTCAAATAAAAGGTTTCACATTGTATATTTCCAGCTTCCTTTACACATACTGCTATTATTAACACAAAGTAACTAACCACACACCTCTATTGAAAACAAGTCGATTCCCCTGACAATTGACATGCTGAAACTCCTGGAATGCGTCCCTCCCCCACCTCTCTCGTCCCTGTCATAAAAAACTGCTTCCATTTCATATAGAGTAATGAAAGATGTTTAAGCTAATTTCTCCACAATGTTTGTAGCCATTTAGTACCCACACATGAAAGAATAAGAACAGAGGTATAGTTGACCAGTAATCATGTAGCATTTATATTTACTTCAATTAAAACACATACACATCTGCTACAAGATTGTGTCACACACACCCTTTTTTTACGAGGGAAACATTCCAGAGCCTTGGCCTTTCACCTCAATATATTGGGGGAGGAAAGGATACTTTGTCCCTTCAAATTTAACACACATGAACATATATAAGGTGACACCAAAATGAATATACCAGATTTTACTTTCCTGTCATACCCCGTTACTTTAATACTTCAAATAATTCAAATAATCCTTCAATTCCCCCTTTTTGGTCTCGCATTAACGAGACCAACACACATAAGACATTTGAAACAAACTACTGTCATTCTTTGATACTGTGTCTGTCCCCCTTCATTAAACCTTTGAGAACAGAAAACAACCTCCAATGACAGTGAAGAAACTATCAGAGTGAGAGCCTGAGTGCCAGAAAGCAGCATCCTTGCGTGTTGTTGAATCATCAGGGCCCCCCCTCAGCGGAATACGCCAACAAGGGCAGCTGATAGGGAGGGGGAGATGCGGCCTTTCCTTCAAAGGTGGAACTGATGAATCTGATCAGAGAGAAGTAGACTCCTCTGCTGCCTCGAGAAGTCCCCCAGCCCGCTGATGCCAGCTTCCAAGTCGTCTGCTGTAGGGATGTCCGCGAAGTCCTTCTCCTCCAGTCCGCTGATGCCTGCTTCCAAGTCGTCTGCTGTAGGGATGTCCGCGTTGACGATAGCCAGGTCCATCCTGATGTCCTCCAAGGTCCTAGCCGGAGTGTTCCTCGCCGCACACTGGCTCCAGTAGTACCAGATGTCCCCCTTTGCTCCTCGGCGGACGGCATGAGATGTCCTCTGGGTCACTCTGTAGAGGCCGGAGAACCTGGGGTTGAGTCACGTAGGCCTGACGAACTCCGCTGTGTCGGCCTCCTGCTCCTCGGGTCCCCCTTTTGGCGTCAGCAACCTGTGTGGAGAAATCTGATACCCACCCCTCAAGTCTACGCTCAGTGCTTCTGGGCGCTCAGGTGTTTGACCCACCACTGGTAGGCCGCTTCAGAATTCTAATACTTGGCCTGTGTCAACAAAATAAACCCCAACATCTTCAGGTGAACTAAATAACATATCTCAATAGCTCTGAATTCCTGACAAGCATCTGTGTTATTATAAATGAAATCCTTGAGATCCCATTTAAAATCTAAATATAATATGAACTGCTAATGTTTCTGGTAAAGAAACACACTAATGTTATGGATTAAAAACAACTAAAATCATGATACTGACAAAGTGAATAATTTCCAGGCGAGACTGCTTCTACCTGTCACTGCTTGGATATTATCAAGCTGAAAAATGAATACAGAAATCCAACATACTGTCATCAAATGTCTTTCTATTATGACTTTAAATTAAATGTACATCCCCATAATGATCTAAACAGTCTATGGCTTTTACTTCTTTACCAGGCTAGTTACAAGATGTTGTCTAAATTAAATTCTATCTCATTACATTACTATGTTTTAACTTAGCTGTAATATGTTCTTTCTACAGTTCAAACCTCAGTTACTTTAATACCTGTTGAAATATTACAAAATTGTTTTCATTATCACAGTTCACCTTCTCATTCTCATTCTGGAATTACCTCTCTCAGTAGCCCCTTGGCCACTGATTCTGCATCTGTGTTACCTGTTATAACTCAATCAATATTAGAAACATGTCAACATTCATCAAACAGTATCTTATCCCCAGATATGGAGCAGGTTAAATCTAAAACTGTCAATCAATGGTCAGATTGAACATCTGAGTTGGGGCGGCAGGTTTCTTCCAGTCCCTAAATGAAAATATCCCACACTCCCCCTTTTTACACATGTAAACATGTGTAATAAAATCCTGTATGGGAAGAAAACCTTCAGGTAACCAGTGGTTATAAGAAAATACCAAACATCATTCACAAAAGTACATCCATCATCTTTCACAGTAAACACTCCAGGGAAAATAAGTGTTCATTCCCAGCTGGCAGTCCTAAAAGAAACAGAATCTTTAGATTCTAGTTTGAGTTTTACATTTGCAAACCGCCAACTCCTGTGGGAATTAGAAACGGGTCACATGTGCATTTTTCCAAATGCGTGGAATTGTAGGAAACCTGTGTTTCCCATGGAGCTCCAAAATAATGTATTAGTCCAAAGACATGCTCGGTTAGTTATTGTTTTAGAATCATGCAGTTACACTGATCACATGCAGAAATTCATTCACACCCACACTGTCAGGTTGTAAAGTCAAGTTTGGTCAGCCCCAGAGTCTGTCATTGATAGTGCTTTTCTCAAGTCACACTGTCAGTCAGGGTCAAAGGTCATTTGGTCTCAGTTTCATTGGCCATGTGTCGTGCTCTGCAGAGACTTTGATATTTCAGCATAGGCCAGTATCCTCTGTCTACAAAAATCAGTCATATATGGAGCGCCATCATTTATCAATTCCCGATTACCACCTTAAGTCAGATATCTCTAACTTGTCATCGGGACGGCTGCTTCCCACATTTCCTGCAACTTGGTACAAAACTCACTTCATAATAGTACTACTACTACTGCAATTTATTTACAACTAAGTAGTATTAAAATGTCTAAGAAATCTAATTCAGAAACTTGTGTACATAACTATTATCTTAAGTCAAAACATTACTAGGATCTGTGTAGCTCTGCATTTCATAGCTCATTATACTCATTTATCTTCAATTCCGGTCTACTTAAAAACAATGTTAAACTCTTTAGCAGTGTGTGGAACCTTGGGTGTCCGAACATGCAACCATCACCCTTCACTCTATCAAGGATTAAAAACAGTTTCCATCCTAAAGCCCTCCTATGGTAATAACTATGCCACAATGGTGAAATCAATATTGTAACAAATGAAATCACTGCTTTATTCACACATGAATAAAAATCTCTTGAAGAATAATTTATTAATATGATGGAAAGATTGAAGAATATGGTTCTACACTGTGCTACTCCAAAACACCCCCTGCTTAAAGTGTAGTGCATATTTCGCTCATGTCTCCCCCTTTAACCCTCAGTGTGTTTTTAGGATGATTTTCTCATTTTACATTAATAGTTTCCTCTTTACTGCTATTTTGAATTTACCAATCGATTAATTCATGGTTAATACCTCTTTTTATCTTTACTTATTTATCAAGTCAATTCAAGTTCTTTAAATGTGGTGTCTTCTATGTGCGTTTTGTGAATAAGTGTGTTTATGTGTAAACTCACTCATTCCCGTTGTCCTTTTCTCCTCCCCTGGTTGTCTCAAGCCGTGACCCCGACCTCCTCACTTCAAATCGACTATGCCAACTCCTCTGATTCTGTCTTCTCTTCAGTCCATCAGCTCTTGAATCCATCCGCTGTAACTGTTTTAGGCAGCCTTTGGCCCAGTCACATCTGCAGCCCACATCATGCCACTGTTCTTGCACTGCTTTGCATTCCATCTCCCCTTTACAGTCTCTCTGCTGCTTCATGGAGGGCGGATTCTGCTCTCATGTCCCCCACTCTGCTCCTGTGCCAAATCTCGTGGCTCAGCTTCATGCCCTGTCTGAGGGACTGATGAGAGTATTTCTGTATGTCAGCAAGCGGTTTGGTTCTGGATGCCTCAGGTGGAGACGGTTCAGCTCCGGTTCTCTGTCTGTTTGATGGAGAAGGAGGAGCCTCCTTTTGGGTTGGGTCTTTTGTCTGCTTGGAGGGACGGGGTCGTAGCCTTTCTAACTCAGAGGGGGAGTCCAGGTCCCGGGACGCATTATCCATAAGAAATCTAGCACACTGAGATTGAATCAATCCAACCCTTTCCACTCTGTCTCTTTCTAATCATACTATATGTCTTAGTTGCTAAATGCCATCTAAACAACACCATTAATGTCTACTAATGATATTACAAAAACTCCCTCTATAAATTGTTTCATCCATTGTTACATATCTACCCAACCTGACTCTTTCAGGAAACCATTTTCTTCCATAAATTGAAATACCTGTTTCAAGCATCACATATTTCACACACTACGAAAGAACATCTCCATACTTTCTCCAATATTTTAAATCCCACTGTTACTTAGAACAATAGTAAACCTGCAGAGCACACTGATCAGATCACAGTAATATAATTTGACTCAAGTGTAGGCCCATGTCTACTTTCCATTTTACTTATTACTTTTGGTGAATATTTATTTATATTGTCTAAATTCCTTGTCTATGATGTGCAAAAAGTTAGAGTATAAAAATGTGTTTTTCTCAATGTATTTACACTCCACGGATTCTTGAGTTTACTCATCTCCTGGTGTTGTCGTTCCTAAAAATGTTAGCAAACACAAAACTCCCACTACAACATTTATAGATAAATTGATCTAGCAAAATGAACTCTTTTCTAATTCAAAATGTGACAAAAGAACAATGATTTGTCTTTCACAAGATGGTGGTCTAACAGAATGACTCTTGACCTCATGGGGTCAAATAGATTTAGCCATGAGGCGGCTGACTTTAAAATGAACAGGGACAAAGAAACCACATGCATGTGGGTACATTATAGTCTAGAAATATAACACAAAACAACACTACTTAAAAATAATAACAATTCAAATGACTTCTGGTGAAAAGCATGAAGAACAAAACAACTTAATCTACTCTCAATGTTCATGTACACCATCACTGTGTATTTAATCAGTAGTTACCGGTTGTATCCTTAATCAAACTATTTCACCATCTTCACTTATTTTAGGTTACTCATTCAACAATATGACATTCTCCCGAACAGTAGTTAACTTTATATAACTTTTACTCTCTATATTTTAGCAACAACCTTACTTTTCTCTCTCTCTCTGTCTACTCTCCAAAACATCTCATTTCTCCTGACCACAAGTTTCTCATAAATCACCCCTTTGTGTAACCGTGTGAGATGGCTGGAGTAAAACCTCGTGCAGGACCTCTGTCATGCTTAAACATTAACAGATTCCCTCTGACAAACTTACAAAAACCTTATCTTTACTTTCTACTCTTTTGTTCCTGTATTTAATATAATTTTCCCCTTGGAATATAATTAAGTACAATCCTTAGTTAATGACAAATACCATGAAATTCACAACGCAATGCAACGGTATCAATCAGTTCTCACAGACTATATTTAAATAGCAGCAAATCATTGTTTCTTATTTATTTCAATATATCTACCACTTCAAATCACACCTTGATCTGTTCATTTTCTATGTATTTCGCTCCAACTTCAGATCACTAGAGAAAAAAGCAAGCAGACACACTCCGGGCTGCTGCTGCTGCTCTCGAGAGGAAAAAGGGTGGGGGAAACTCTCACAGACAAATACTGACACCCCCTTCTCTCTCCCCTGCTGTAGCTCTCAGCCTCTCCTTTGGAAAAGGGGGGCTTCTTTCAACAATTAACACTTCTGCTATCCTTTTATTCAATTTTTTTTTTTTTTTAACCCACTGTCCTCGTAAGCTCTCAACTCACGCTCCTCTCGTTAAAATGTTCCCTTCATTATGACTTCGTATCTATTCATCTGACTTAGGCTGTTTCTGTTACCAGTCAATATTCAGACTTCATATCTATTGATCTGACTTACTGTCCTTGTTACCAGTAAATATTCACAACACACCAAAGGATATAATGAGGCCCGGTCACTTCAGAATGACTTTCTGAAGTTTGCGTTACTCTCCTTTGGATCACTTATAACAAATAACTAATCTCCAGCCCCGTCGAGCTGTGGATTCGTTATTTTGGGTCAGTCTTATATGGAGACTTAATACAACCAACTGACTACTCTTAGACAGTCTAACTGTGGGGACTCAATACCACCACTTCCAAGCCAGGGACTTTAATACCCTTCTGGCCTGTCGGAACTTGATATCCGATTTTAACTGTGGGGACTCTTATACCTCCACTTCCAAGTCAGGGACTTTAATACCCTTCTGGCCTGCCGAAACTCGATATTCGGTTTTAAAAACTAAAACACGCATTTGCATTGTTACTATAAAAAACACTGTAAACTTCGTCTGACAACCCTAAAATTTGGAATATGGTCAAATCACAGGTTTCGAATTAAATCGTGTCTGCTCACCTGGTAGCCTATTGTACAGAGCTCTGTTTGTAGTTGTCAGAAGAGGCCGAGATGTTTAGCCCTGGACTATTCCGTCCGCTTGCCGCTGGTGGTCTCTTCCCCGAAAACACCCCACTCAGAAACGTCGGGTTCACCATTTGTTGGAGATTTGGAGGATGTTGCAAACCAACCTCGTCTCCGCGTGTCGTTTGCTAAGCTGGGTGAATTCGGGAAAAGAGAGGGATTAAGAAACACCAGAATACAAGTTAAACAATAATCCTGCTTTAATGATATACAGTAACGATACAAATACAAAGAAATCACGAAGCACTCTGCAGAGTACTCCGGGCTCAGGTTCTACCACGTGTGTGAGACAGGTCTCAGGAACGGCTGGTGAAAAACAAGAGCGCGAACCAAAGGAAAACACAGGCTTTCATACTAAAACACAGGAGGAGGTGTGTACGTGCATTCCCCCAGAGGTCATCTTATTGGCAGAGATCAACACATGGCCTGTCGCACCCAATCAGTGCGACACAGCAGCTTTTAGCCAGCACACACACATCTCCTTTATGGCCCTGTGTCCCTGAGTCCATCTTCCCGCCTCCTGACTGCCACACACAAGTTAAAAGTATGTTTTAAGATATAGTTGTTATAGTTGGCTAAATATACGTAATACATGTTAATTACTTTCATATCAATAACAACGAGGAACACATTACCTATGCTCTTAAGCAGTATTAGAGATGCTTTCCAAATAGTCAAACTTCTCAGGCTTACCTATGGCCCTTCCATTTGTTTGAGCTATTGTTCACATCTTTACTTCAAATAAAAGGTTTCACATTGTATATTTCCAGCTTCCTTTACACATACTGCTATTATTAACACAAAGTAACTAACCACACACCTCTATTGAAAACAAGTCGATTCCCCTGACAATTGACATGCTGAAACTCCTGGAATGCGTCCCTCCCCCACCTCTCTCGTCCCTGTCATAAAAAACTGCTTCCATTTCATATAGAGTAATGAAAGATGTTTAAGCTAATTTCTCCACAATGTTTGTAGCCATTTAGTACCCACACATGAAAGAATAAGAACAGAGGTATAGTTGACCAGTAATCATGTAGCATTTATATTTACTTCAATTAAAACACATACACATCTGCTACAAGATTGTGTCACACACACCCTTTTTTTACGAGGGAAACATTCCAGAGCCTTGGCCTTTCACCTCAATATATTGGGGGAGGAAAGGATACTTTGTCCCTTCAAATTTAACACACATGAACATATATAAGGTGACACCAAAATGAATATACCAGATTTTACTTTCCTGTCATACCCCGTTACTTTAATACTTCAAATAATTCAAATAATCCTTCAGTGTGCAATATGTGGTGTAATGTGTTTTGGGCCATAGCATTAAATTACAACAGGATTGTACGGTTATGAATGCATTATAAGTTAAAACTATATTGAATGATGGTCATTATTTTTGAGTGTTTTGGACTGAAATAAATCATGGGTCCAAATTGACCCGCGAACACCATGAACGGTAACAGCTTCCGAACACAACACGAGGGTTAAGAGACTTTGACACATTACATTCTGGCTCAATGGGGCTTTTGTTTGTGGGGAAAGCCTCTTGTGTGATTGGATTTCATCATGTATGGTGTTTGAGAGGTGATGCAAATCTTACAATAATGTCATGTTGTCTCCATTTGACCACATATCTTCAGGAATAGAAACAACATTTAGTTTGACTTAGGCCAGTTGTGTTTTTAGAGGACTTTAGCATGGGTATGTTCTTCACTTTGTCCCATCTAAATATGTTAGCTAATGAATGGATTCCTGTGAAATTCGCACGGGATATTTGTGTCCCACTTAATATGTTACCTGCAAAACAATAGCATTGTCAATGTGAGAAGCAAGCTGGTGGAACCATTCAGCTCACATTTCCTTTCTGATATGTAAAGCAGATACATGGGAACATTGTGCAAGAAACATGAATGAGAAACTCTGTTCCAGTAGCTGACTACTCCTCCACAGCCCCACTATCATTGCTAAATACTTCCAGTTCATAAGTTAGTCTATAACTCTATCCGGAAGCATCTCGTTACTCATCAACATCTCACTCACTTGCCAACAATCTTACTTTGCCACTTATTCTCCAAGAGCTCCACTTTTCATTCTGATTGATGCACCTTGCAGCAGGTGCAGGGGCACGCAGATGTTTCGCCCCCCCCTGGACCTACAAGTGTAATCTTTTAACCAAGCCTGGCTGCCTGTGTTTCTGCCAAATGATTTCCAGAGCAGCGTGCAGGTGACACTAAATGAAATAATCCCCGGGGCTGTAGCAGCTATGAAAATGTAGTCTTTTTTTATTAGATCATCTTCCTCGTTATATCAATGCTATTTAGAGCCGTCGTAATGGGACCGACTTCAAGGATTAATACAGCGAGCCGGTTGGCAGGAGGGCTGTGGTTCCTCTTCCTGCTGCTGCTGGCTCACACACACACACACATGCAGGGAGCAGAGATGGACACGGATCAATACATCAGAGCATGTCGAGTTTGATCCTATAATAGCCTGGGCTGCGTGTTCTGTTGAAGTATTCCCGAGCTAAATACTGAAAAACGACATGCTCACTCATCGCAAGTCAAGGAAGGTCTGGGTGTTTTATTTGTCTGGTGGTGATTGAGTTTGTATTTTTTATTTAGTTAGTTTGTTTAGATTCTGGCTGGTTGTTTCTACACGCTGTCAAATTATTTTTTTGTTTGTAAATCTCCTACTGTATGCACCACAATCAAATCCCATTAAGAAGCAGGCTTTTTTACTCATTGTCATCGTCCCATGAGAAGACCAAACATGTATGGATCCTACCATCAAGAATGATCTGTGTGTTCGTGACCTATATATCTCGTTCATCTTTGGTCCATACAATGCATACTTGAGTCACTCCGTTACACTTGGTGACATTTCTCGTAATTTGCATGAACTTACTGTACTTCATGTTTCCCATATATAATACTGTGCATACTCACTGCCCCTAATATTCATAATATACAGCTAAAAGATGTCCCTAACAAATATTACATGTGTTTTTGTTTGGGTAACTTTTGCTCAAACCTACAGTGCCGTTGTAAGAAAAGTATTTTTTTTGTATTTCTCTGCATAATTCTGACAACATGTTAAAGACTTACAGAAATAGACTTAAGTTGCCACCAGTTCTTAAAGTGTAAAGAAAATCACCTTTATCCACACCACACCCAGAGCTACATGTAACACATACTTTTAATCACTTTAACAGTGATATCAGATGTCAGAACGCTGTGTTCTTGCTGCGAAGACTTATATATAATTCTGATCAATGTGAGTTTAAAAAGAAAACCAAAGCATTTCTCCACTCCATCACCTGCCAATCCATCATTAAACCCAACTGTAGTATCTTGCTTTTGAGCTGTGTATGAGGCATATTAATGACCAACATGTGGGTGAGGAACTGCAATACTGGGTGAGGAAATGGGCCTCAGACATGCGGTTCAGATGTGACAGAGTGTGTCGGCTTCTTTGCTTGGCTTCTGCTTTTCGGGAGAATTTGTCTGACGTATTTTAGAGGTTTTTTTTATTCATGCTTTTTTTCTATGCTAAAATACTGTTTTGAGCTGTGTTATGACTTCGCTCTGCTGGTTGTGTGCTGCTCTGTTCTTATTTAATCAAAATGCTTGAAATGTGAACTGATTTCCTTGCACTGTATTTTCCTCAGAATATAAATTGCAAAGAGTTGAATTAAGGAGTTAAAGGAGGCGGATGGCAGATGTTTCCATGTAATGAGTTTCTCTGTTATCACCCTTGAAACATGTATTGTGTGTGTGTGTGGTGTGTGTGTGTGTGGGGGTGGGTCATGTGTGGGTGCACGGGTGTTTCATCCTGCAGCGTAATGAGGTTTTTATGGCTCTAATGTTACGCACCAGCAAGCCAAGCACCATGACATGGCCAACCCTACTACACATGCATGGACCAATTGAAGCCACGCAGCGTTCACAGACTATTTACAAATGGCAGAGGACCACCCCCCCCCCCCTCTCTCCAACTCATGCATTTAGCACACAGCTATTGGGCACCAGTGCATTATTTTTTATTCTCAAGTGGTGTTTTTCACGTCACTGTCGCACTCCTGTACGATCGATGCTCCCCTGCCTCGCTCCCTTTAGCTTGTGATTAGTCAGGAAAAAAAGAGATTATTGGCTTGTTAGTTCAAAGCTTTAAGATTGGGGGGGTTGGGCAGGAAGGTCTGATATTCCCCAGACGCGACCCCATTGCCGCTGATGTAATGATGCCCCCCCCCCAAAGCGTTTGTTTGAGATGTTAATGAACGGGCTGCACAGAGAAGCACCTGAGCTTTTTTGTTATTGTGATACATTACATCATGGCTGGCGGCGGGAGAGGTGATGTCATACCGGGTCTCCAGCCCCCCCCCTCGTCTCCTCCCACTCAGCTCCCCCAGTACTTTGACTGGAGCGGCTCCAACAAACCAGTAAGCAGTGCGCTGCTTTCTAGGCTTTGTCTGAGGGAGAGCAGCCAAGCTCTTTATATTCAGAACAACAAAAAGGTCCAGCCTTAGTCGTCTGCATACATCGAAACATCTATGTGTCGAATGCTTTCTTGGTTTGATTGGATTATTGTTTTTTGTGCAATAATCACATTTAGTTTGCAGAATTACAGCCAGATTTTGGTGAGATTCTGCATCATGAGCTACCCATTATTAGCATTCTTATCACTATTGTTTGTCTTTTAAGCTACATTTGATGAATATACAATCAAAAAAGTATATAAAATATGAAATAGATTTAAAAAAAGCTAATTTCAGTCATTTTTGGGATTTTTTAAAAGTGACTAATTGTCATCGTAGTAGTAGGAATAGATGCTTTAATACTAAAACAATTGTTTATATTTCTTAAACTGCAAAGTATTTATTTATACTCTCACACTAGAAGGAATCGACCTGATTTTTCAAAACATAAAAATGACAAGAAAATAACAGCAATTTCAAAAGACAGCAGAAAATGATTGTCAACATTTTAGAAAAATGGCAAGACAACAAAATGACAGCAAATGTTTTAGGGTGTGACAATTTGCTATGATGTGTCAATGATGACAGCTCTAGTTGGTATTTATCAATTCATTGTTGTGTCTTGGTTGTGAAGTGAACTGCTGATTATTGAGCGATGTGAATATGAACTGCAGCCGCTCTATTGCCTCCGTTAGCCTTTAAACCCCCCTTTGTTCCCTGTGACGTCCTCATGTCTCTGTATCAGGGGACTTCATAGTCTCAAGAGGCATGGCCTGCCACCTGAGCACACACACACACATACACACACACACACACACACACACACACGCTATATTTGTCCTTCTTGCTCTCACAAAGCAGAGATGCATGTTGTTTATTGGTTGGTGACGCTGCTGCTCTTTGCACTACAGCTGAGTGAAGGTGAAGTGGCAGTCTATTGCCACTTCTACTGTCCCTGCTCTTGTACACACTACACACACACACACACACACACACACACACACTACACACACACACTACACGCACACTCGCCTACCCTCCATTTTGCCATGTCTCGCTGCTTCTGTCGCCACAGCAACTGAAAGCCCTGGAGGGTGTGTAGGGGGCTGGGGTGGTGCGGGGGGAGGCTTGTTCTCACAGTTGCCATGGCTACACCAGCTGAGTGACAGTGACATCATTGCTGCCAGTTTGGGCTGCAACTACAACGACTATTTTCCTTATTGAACAATGTGCACCTCAGTGGTCTGGTTTATCGGTTTTTCGCTCATAACTTCCCACAGACGAGAGTGACATGTTCAAATATCTAGTTTTTTTTCCAAATAACCCAAAAATATCACCTTTGCAATGAAATATTAAAAGGAAAGTAGCAAATCCTCTGTTTTAGAAAGGCTGGAATCAGAGAATATGTTGCATTGGAAATAACTGAAAGGATTGAATGAGTATCATAATACTTACAGATTATCCCTCTTTTACTCATTTTGTCTTCTGTGTACATATTCAACTATTTCTCTCAACACATTATACTGTACTCTCTCTCTATTTTTTCCTCTTTTCTCTGTCTCCCTCCGTAACTGCCTCTCCTCTAGTGTTTACATATGTTACTCCTCTTATGACATGATGCTATACTCCCTTCTTCCTGCATCTGTCTCTTACTCACTCTCTCAAGAGGAAGTGCTTCTGTCTCTGTCTCCCCGCCCAGGAAATAGCTTTCCTTCAATGCGTTACTATGCCAACCGGCTGCAGTCTCGGTCTTGTGCCGAAGTGAGCGTGATAATGGCATTATACCCGCACTGATGTGCTCCTCCATCCTCCCATCATCCATCCATCTCCATCTACCTATCTGAATCTCTTCCTCCCACCTCTCTCCTGCGCTTTATGTCTTTATCTCATCCTCCTCCTCTCTTAAACATTTTTCGCATCCACCCTTCTTTTCATCTCTCTGTCTGCACTCGGGGCACAGCCACAGTGTTTCTGCTCTTACAGCATCACTGTCTGGCAGGGAGGAGGTCCTTACTCCCCCCCCCCCGACACAAACACACACACCCCCCCCCCCCCCCCCCCCCCCCCCACCCCCCTTACAAACAAACCGCTGGCTCTAACGTTACCCGGTGGAGGCGTCTCGGTCTTCACATCATCTAATGGTGCATAAAGGCGTTTGTGTGCGCGCGTTTTTCCCCGTGTTTTTACTTTCGGGAGAGGGAGGGGAGAAAGGCGGAGAGAGCAAACGTGAGTGAAAGTGTTGTCAGCCATTTTTCTCATCTTTTTCTTTTCTTTTGGCTTTAATATCGGCGCTGCTCTCCGGCTGGAGATGTGATTGTCAAGAGCGCGGAGAGAAAAACATGCCGTTGCTTGGGTAAAAAAAAAAGGATATTTTTTTCTGCTCTGAGATATTTCTGTGGGAAGCAGCGGGAAGGCTGTGTGTCTGGTGTTGCTTTGGAGAGTGTAATCAGGCCAGGGAACAGCGGATACTCCCAAAACTGTCAAGCCGAGGGAGGGGAGAGGGCAGGCGGCTTGGAGGGAGATGGGGCTCCGCTCTGAAGCATAGAGCCGCTCCGGGGATGCTAGATTTTAGCCACATTTTTTCAGTATGAAACCATTAGCGGCATCAGACAGCAATGGAGTCCCGAGCCAGCAAGATAAAACCCCGGTAAGTAGCCTATCGACGGCTTCGCTCCATCTTTTTTATTTTATCTTACCCCCCCCCCTTCATTTATGACCCTCTAGATATGATTACCGGCACTATAATGGACGGGCATCGGATTTCTATCGAGCCTCCACAAGATGAATGAACGCCGGGCAGGCCAAGGACAGAGGCTGGTTAATACAGTCAAATATGTGTGTCAGTGTGTTGAACTAGAAACGGCCGCCATGTGCTTGCTGTCATTCACGCACGCAGACACATGCACACACACTATCGATCAAATAGGCGTAGTTCATTCTCGTAAAAACTCGTTTTTAAAAAAAATGAAAACAAATACGACAAGAAGGTTAATATGTGGCTAATAATCACACTTATCCTCTTATTCACGCGAGCATATTCATCATGGATAATGCTTTCTCCCTTGGCACACACACATCCAGCGGTACACATGTTTGTGTGTTTAACGACCAACGTCTGCGCCCTCGTTATGTTTTACGACGCACTCACATGACAATATTTGATTGTAGGTCCTAAGATGAGCCTGTTAAATTAATCGCACCAGGTGTCGAATATATATGCATTGGAGATAAATCTGTATAAGTAATATATCAGGGGGCTTTAATAGGAGGTGATGTCATGTGTGCAACGATGAAGCTTCCCCTAAATTCAGTTACCCCACCTATTAACCCCCTAGGAGCTCTTTTTACCTGAAAGCACTTTCATGATGCAAAAATATGTGGCTTTAAAAACAGAAAGTCGACAGACAGTTGATATTTTTGAGGCATATTTAGTGTTTTTAGCCTCACCAGCTGAAGTAGTCCTGTTTATTGAGGCTGCAGATGGTGGCGCTGGCCGTGGTGCTGGAGGCAGGTCCTGCAGACGGAGGGCTGAGCTGATCTGAACTTGAATGGTGAACGGATTGATCTGCTGTCAGCGCTGCTGGCATCACTCACACGTCGAGACCACACACACACACACGCACACGCACACACAGAGGCAGGGCTGTAAAGCATCCTGATGGACGGTTGCACAGGAAAGATGCTGCATGAAGAATCATCTTAGTATTTCTAGGATAGTCATAGATGTGCCATGTTTTACAACATGTCTTACCCTCTTTGTGTGTGCAGCTTTTCTCAGAGAGGCCTCCATGGGTACCTGGTCTTCCAAGAATCTCTTTCTTAGAGGTTTCTTTTATTACAACACCGTAGAATATGCATATTTAACCATCTGATATTAACATTGTGTTTAAAGATGTTATGCGTATACTTTATATGGTGATTTGTATTTGCAATATTATGTACCCAAAGCCAATGATCAGGTGTGGATAGCAATATTTCCCATTACAACTCTTGAGGTTGTTGGAAGGACCCCACATACAGTATGATTGTATTAATCTAGTCTTCAGTATGTGTTGTTTCATTTGGTAATACCCTCTTTAAGTTGGTCATTAAGCATTGATTTGACTAGTTTTCTAGAGAACTAGCACAAGCAATCAGCCAATGAGTAGCCACTACATGCTAAAGAATATCCTAAGATATGTATCATATGGTAAAAACCTTTGACGAGGAATATCAAAACAGCACGTTTCATGAAGTAGCTTGTATGCTAATTCAACACTTGTTATATACACATTCAAATAATTTCCACAGCTTCAATATCCTGAAAGCCCGACAAACAGGCACCTCAGATTTAGACGAAGAAAGTACGTAAGCCAGCAAGTTAAAAAAAAAGTACATTTGATCAAACCTTGATAACATTAGTGCAACGTCAAGATGGCCTCATTGTATAATGGTCTTTCAGCATGTGTACGTTAGCTGCTGTATTCAAGGTAAAACTTAGTAACGCTGTCTATTATTTTAAAGGGAAAGATCTCCCTTTCGATCTGTATCCGTTCTGCCTGGATCTTCATTGTTTTTTTTAATGTTTTTAGCATACTAATAGAGGCTTAAACAAATGTTTATTCAGCCCAGAAGGAAACCCACCATGGGTAGAGTCAATATCAGCCAGCGGATCGTATTACAGTAATAGCATCACCATAGTGGGCTCATGACCAGTGGCTGCCACATAGTGTAATTCCCCATTTGCTTATCTTTCCCCTGGAGACCTTCCATTTCCATTCTGCATTTTATCTTTACTGCAACAAGGCACACATTGATGTTCTTCTTCATAGTACACTTGATGTATTAGGTTTTTATGAACATATATTGCTTTATCTTGTCTTGATTGCTTGGCCTATGATGCCTATCTTTGAACATTTAATTGAAATAGTGTACGGAAAAAGACATCAGTGCTAATGTTTTAGCTGTGCTGGGCTTGGATAACAAATCAAATAGAAATGGTGACAAGGGGTCATCTAACTAAGACCCTTCTCTCTGCCAATCATTTAACACAATTCTTTAGAACCATGCTAAAAACATGGTTTGATATACACACAAAGTAAACAAACATACTTTCTGGAGATTTGTTGCACATCCACCAACCTTCGTTAGGCAGGAAAAGCTTACTTAAAGTACATCTGGTACAACAATTATTATAACATAGCAAGATAGTATTTTGTGGACTGCATACCCCATCGTAGGTAATAATCCTCTCGTGTCTGGTTTCTGTGGCCCTGACTGGTGGAGCTGCCACTGGAGGGGAAAGCCCAGAGAGCATATCAGGCCCATTTCATCGGACACCCCCGCCAAAAGGGGTTTTAATCTCTTGATCCGCCGGGCTCAGGAAAGAGAGAAGCTGCCACCGTGGACATGGGAGATTCTGGATGTTTCTGCTATCTTTCAGCCTTCCAACATTGGCAGATCTCCATTTCTTAACAAGTTGATAGAGTTGAGCCCACAAGTAGCAGCAGAGCGTCAGGCGCTTTTATCTGCTTGATTCTGGAAATCATTGTGGTATTATGTTTTGCTCAATAATTCAAATCTTGTAAACCAACAATTGAATTGTTACTCCCTTCAGTGCAAAGGTGTTTTTCAAACCTCTTAATGGTTTTTTTACACCATCCATGGTTGCTTGTCTGAGCTTGTCCAACCCCAATATTGGACATGTAGTGCAGCAGCAGCAGCTCATTCCCCCCCCCAGCATATAAAGCCAGTAAAGAGATTGAGAGCCACCAAGGGCTTCCACCCAGCAATCTAGGTCATTAGGTCTACAGCGTCATTTAAGGGAGCGCCACATCTGCTCACATGTAGGCAGAGGGGAGTGTTGTGGCTCGAGCATTAGAGCGCTTCCTAATCCTCCGGTGACAGCTGATTGTACGTATTTCGGCTCGCGGTTCTGCAGAGCTCGCTTCGTTCGTTCGCCAGAGAGCACTGATTTCGGAGCATAGCTGTGCAGAAAGGCTGACAAGGTAGGAGCATGATCACATGTTAATGCTTTGGTTGATTGTGAGCGTATCACTCATAGATTTAAACAAAAGCGTGCTCTCCAGTTGGATCGGGGTTAATGACGCACGGAACACGCGTGTCCTTGTGCTGCAGATTGGAAAATAGTCATGACTGTGTGTCATTATTATTGTACTGGCATCCTCCTTTGCCCATGTCTCTCGCATGCCATTGGCAGTGGAGGTCATTTTTCCCCACATGCTTATAGACTGAATGCACCCTGGCTTATTGGCCGACAGACAGATGACCTAAATGAGTGGAGAGAAAGGATTAGGTGTTTATTATCCTCTCCCTTTATCCTGCTTCCCTGCCCTCCCGTTATCTCTCCCTCTTAAAGGGGGTGGGGTTTGTCGTTCATTTGTTTGGAGGAGGTGGGACCTTTCTGGCTGGTTGTGGAAACCAGTGGGAATATTATTATTGACATTTAGACCAGTCGATATGGCTTCACAATCAACATGACCACGTCTCTCAATAATGAGAATGTTTAATTAATTTAAACCACAGTGCATTTATAATCATTGAAAGTGCACCCAAATTGTTTAAAATATGTTAATAAATTAGCTATTTTATTGACGGTGAGGTTTGTTTTTTCATTGTGCAGTAGGGTAGTGTTTATTCTTCTTTATCCACAAGGGATAAAGCAGCTATTCAATACTTGTGTTATTGTCAACAAACCCAATAATGCTTTAGTAGTCCCTCTCCCAATAAAGTCGAAGCCTCAACGCCACAGCGGGCTTACTGATAATAATACATGGTAATACATATAAATGTTGAGTCGTAGCTCAAACAGACCGTGATAAACCGCACCATAATCTCTTTTGCTCCCGAAAGTCATCAGAAGGAAATGTGATGAGGCTTTATCACCGCAGTTACACACAGACAAAGAGATTGGTCACCCTCACACAATAATGCCCGGTCGGTAATAATAACAGGGAAGTCAGCTGGAGGCGTTCAGACGAGGAGGAGGGGAGGGGGGTTGGGGGCAGAGAGAGAGAGAGTGACTGGCTGGCCCTCCGGTCGACCATTTTGGTTAGTGCAGCCAGGCAGATAATTAAAAGTGATCGCAATCTTTGACACAGTGAAGTCACATCACACCTCAGGGCTGCAGGAGCTGCCTCTCACTCTCTGTCAGTGACACTTTGTGAGTCTTCTTCAGAAAGCTCTCCAAATATCTCGTCACACCGTCTTCCAAATCAATTCAGTGCCACTACACCTCTTCAGTTTTCTCTCTCAAAAGGAAGATCATGCATATTGAGATTTCTGTTTCTACTTTCTCTTTGATATCTCTCCCAGCAAAAACACTTTCCCCCCCCCTTTTTCCAAAACTCTTTTAATTCAACCGACGAGCGCTTCAGAAGCTGTGACGTTCTCTCGCTCAAGAGCAGATCATGCCTCAAACCCATTGACTTGCAAATGAACTTCCCGAGGTGTGTTTTCTCTCCGATCTGTTCCATTTGTCATCCAAGTGAGACTTCATAGTGTCGCCGCTGTTGAGTCTGTTTTCCCCAAAAAACGGAATATCTGAGGCAGTGTTGTTATTTACAGCGTAAGTGCATTTGGAGGCAGATGACACTGACACCCAGATGACTTCTCTTCAGGGAAAATATTACCTTGCAGCTCCGGTAGGACATTTTAAAAGCCTGACTGCACAATCTTTCCAGTGTCAAACCAGGATTTATTGGAGAAGAGTTCAGTATTTTCGAATGACATTTGTAGTCTGGCTTTTATCTACTATCAGAGCCAGGTTAAGTTTTTGCTATCTAGAAGAAACATTTCAAATCTATAAGTCAAAATCCTTTCATCCGATCCACATCTGAAATCAAACAGCCTGGAAATATACTGTTGAGCTCACTCTCTGATATCATATGATGAATGGAGCAACCCAGTTAAATCAGCCACATTTGACTTTTAGGGTGTAAAGAATTTAATATTGATGACCCGCCGCAGCCAGAAGTCGAGTTTAAAGTGGCTCTGGGCCGTATCCCTGCTGAGTATCAAATATATATTTGTAAATAAAACATTTAGCCATGAAATATTCACATATATAGGCTCTACTGTATGAACCGGTTGACACAGTTTGATTAAATTCATAATTCACCCTGTGGCTTTCCAGTCAGATGTCATGGGCTTCATTTGATAACACTGTTCTGCACATAAAACCACATATTTAATTCATTTAAATGACATGTTAACCATAATATTTACAGATACCACATTTATTATATGGAATATGAGACTTTAGACGGCTTGTTTACTGAGATTAAGTCATAATAATAATATCATTATAGGTATGATTTAACCCTTCTATTGTCTTCGTTCCCCCACCCCCCCCCCCCTTACTTTGGTGTTCGCGGAGACACTGAACATGTATTGCGTGTGCCAGGTGTGATCCGCGGGGGGGATGGGCAGATAAGAGCGGGAAATGTGTCAAAGTAGTAAACGGTCAGATTTTACCCGAAGACAACAGGAGGGTTAATTTAATCATTTAAATGAAGTTGGAAAAAGTACCTATGACCTCTTTAAAATGTTGATTTTACTAACTAAATATAACTGTTATATTTTGGGGATTTTGTTCTCAGTTAAGCGATAGCCACTTTGTCGATAATGTGTCAGGAAATAGTTAAAAATGTCCTCATAGGCCTTGTTTTAAACAGTCATAACGCCAACATTTAATTATATAAAACAGAAAAAGTGGAAAATACTCTTATAAAAAATATATAGTTGGCCTTTATTACTCTACATATAAATACAGTACTTCAAATAACCCACAAGCATGGTTGTTTACATTCTTCTAATCATCGTAAACCACCAGCAGGGGGTTTCTTTCTGATCTATTTGACATTTTAGGGTCATCTCCATAGAGAAAGTGGGTTGGCTCATGTACACTGTGGCTAATTACAGCACAGCTTTCTGTTACTGTATACACTATGAATAACTCAGAGGGGCTTCCCCCATTACTGCCTCGTGCTTATTTAGGTTATGAGAGTTTCTTTAATGAGGGGATTTCATCCTTGATGTAGGCAGCGCTTCCTTTTGGTTTATATCTTCATATTAAGAAGTTCCAGTGATTACACAAGTATGAGGAGCTGCAATATTTCATTTGAATTGTTATTATTTCACTTTGACAATAAGACTTAAGTTAACCCTTAGATGCCCGAGTGACTGGACCCTACACTCTTCCATAAGTGGTTCAAAAAGGACCTGTGTTAGAATAATGTGTTTTCATGCCATTTTTGTCATTTTAGTTAAGAAAAATCACTTGTATAATATTTAGTATTATATTTTGGTTCACACTAGAAATATTTTATATTTAATTTTTCACTATTTATAATTTTAGATGTATTTTTTTACATTTTGAAAAAAAACGAAATTCCATAGAAAATGCATGCGGGTCATTTTTGACCCAGTTATGGAAGCTTGGGATAGTAATACAAAAAGTATAATTTCTTAAAATTTAAATATTTAAAATTGGAATGGAATGATATCCAAAACATGTTTTTTGAGGAATAGCTGGAATATGAAATGATAAAAAAATGTAATTACAAAGATACTCCACCTCACCCGGTCAAAAAAGACCCACTTATGCATCTAAGGGTTAAGGAGACATGTTAGATGACCTCTAATGCCTTTACATTTTGTATTCGCTCCTATTTTGTGTTAAACTTGATAAAAGCTTCTGATTGTTAGTAAGTCGGATGATTTAATTAACATCTTCTTTTCGTTGCTTTGATAATAAATGATATGCAGAGTTGAGCTCTTGCAGTGGGACTAATTATTATTATTTTGTTCCGTTAACATTGCATTACCACAGCTGTGGAGTAAAGACAATCTTCTCGAATATGAGTGTATTTTCTAATTAGAATTAAAAGGGACAATATTAGTAGGAGTGTGTTTACAAGGCAAACAAATACAATATCATCTTTAAAAAACACTGTTTAGTTCATCAAAAAGACTCTGTGTCCACTTTCAAATGAGTAATAAACGAAGGGAAATATAATAACTTCCATATAGTACCTATGTATCTTCAGACAAAATGAAGGTCGCTGAGTGTGTCTCTACTTGGCTAGCGTCCAGCGTGAGTGCCCAGCGGTGGCTGCAGAGCTGGCTGATACTGACCATCTGTGTGTATGTTGTGTGTGTGTCGTGCGTGTGTGTGTGTGTGTGTGTCTGTGTGTGTGTGTGTGTGTGTGTGTGTGTGTACGTGCAGCTCCCCGCAGACTTCAGCAGACTTCACCTGGCCGACGGCTTGCACCCACAGGTGACCCGCGTGTCCTCCAGCCACTCAGGATGTAGTATCACCAGCGACTCTGGAAGCAGCAGCCTGTCAGACATTTATCAGGTAAGGA
Source organism: Notothenia rossii (assembly GCF_949606895.1). NCBI lineage: Eukaryota > Metazoa > Chordata > Actinopteri > Perciformes > Nototheniidae > Notothenia > Notothenia rossii. Next base: position 86,867,951 of record NC_136901.1, read on the forward strand.
CGCCCCCCCATTGGGGCTGGATCCCCAGGTTGGACCCCCCCATGGATAAATAGTGCAGTAGGTGTGTTAGTTTGTGTGAGAATAAACTGGCTAAGGTCGTCGTTCTCTGGCTGATTTTATTTCCATACTTATCTAGCTGGAAGTACGTTTGATTTGACTCATGTCTGTAGAGTAAAAATGAATCCTCTGTCAACAACGGTTTGGCTTAGCTTAGGTTATCTGAGATACATCAACATTTAACATTACAAATTAAACTGACTAAATATAGCATGCTTATTAAATTAGCTTTAGTGCTGCTAATAGGACATTTTGTTAGCATTGCACTGAGCCTTTTCCAGGCTTTGTGCTAATGCTAAGCTAAGCTAACGAGCTGCTAGCTTTAGATTTCTATAATAAAATATGTATTATATATATTTACACAGATATAAGTGGTTTCAATGTACTCGTTCAACTCGCAGCAACAAAGAAAAATAAATCATATTCCTGAAATTATTGAAACAAACAAAAATAATGGATTGATTTGGGGCTACATCTTTGACAATGGGATGTTTTTTATTAGCGTCCTTCCTAGATTAAACTAAGCCACGTTACCAAGGACATCAAATAAAAACACTGGTGTTTCTAACCTTATCTTTGTGGATAAATGAAGTAAGAAGGTTGAACTAAAAGCCCAGTGGTGATCCAAGATGGTGAGACTCTCCTTTACTGAAATGACAAATATACCTCTGGGAACACAGGTTAGTTTCATTCGGAAAGAAAGTAAACGCTTGGCAGACTCTCTGAGACACTAATGGGACGTTGTCACTTCTCAACGGGTGGTCCCGCCTCCATCCGGCCTCCAGCTCTGCTCTCAGCTTCTCAAAGCAGAAAGACAGCCCTCCCAGGGAGATGAGACACACCATCTTGTGTTCTAAGGAGCTTTTAATAAATAGAGTTTAAGTGAATAAATAAGAAGATGTACACATATTTGAGCAACCTTCCCCTTTCCTCAGGTGGTTAATAAGACCAAGTGAACATACACACACCTCGTGACTGCGAACGTGCCCCAAACCCTGCGAATAATCCTCTTAACACACAGTGCGCACCCGATTGGCTCGTCACGCCGTCACCTGCTGTGCCCCTATTTGTGTGACTGTGCTCAGGGGCGGCAGTCAGAGTCACTTTGGTGTGTGTGTGTGTGTGTGTGTGTGTGTGTGTGTGTGTGTGTGTGTGTGTGTGTGTGTGTGTGTGTGTGTGTGTGTGTGTGTGTGTGTGTGTGTGTGTGTGTGTGTGTGTGTGTGTGTGTGTGTGTGTGTGTGTGTGTGTGTGTGTGTGTGTGTGTGTGTGTGTGTGTGTGTGTGTGTGTGTGTGTGTGTGTGTGTGTGTGTGTGTGTGTGTGTGTGTGTGTGTGTGGGCCAGGCTCTTCTGTCCTCGCTCTGTGATCCCGCTCTCACAGCCATCTGCTCCGTGTGTCTCTTGATTTCACTTTCTCTGGTTTCCTTCCTAGTCTCTCAACCCTCCTAGTCTCTCAACCCTCCTTCGCTGGACCCCCACTCTAACAGCCTTGAATCTACCTGTAGCAGCACCTGCTCTCTCTCTCTCTCTCTCTCTCTCTCTCTCTCTCAGTGCTATGTATACCCCGACACCTTGCTCAAACACCTTGCCTTAACTTGTGTGTCAATCTCAATGCCATTATCGCTCCTTCTCTTGTCACATGTGATCAAACTCCTCAGCGCGGCTCACTGGTGGCTTACTGTGTGCTTTGGCTTCAACTGTTGTACCTGTTAAAGGATGCAAGTGTCTTTGAATGGTTTGAGTGATTTCTGAGGTGTTTCAAAAGGACGCATAACGTTGGCTGGCGTGATAATCCCACATTTGAGGATTTGCAGTATAACTTGGTCTTTTCATCTTAAAGATTTATTTTTTGGCTGGTAATTAAATCAAACAATCATTTTAAACATAGTCATTTAAAAAAGCAGTTTATTGGTGCTTACGACCTTGTGACTTTGTTTTGTATTACTGTGTCTGTGGGCTATGATACATAATGTTTCCATTTCCCTCTCCTTTGAATCACCTCCTGCCCTCTCTGATTGATCTTGCTTGGAGCACTACTTCTGTAATGAGGATGAAGACGTTAAATTAAGTTTGTTTTATATCGTTGTTATTTTTACTTTTCACGATCCCCTTCCCTAACTTTTAGACTACTAATAATCAGCACACAAAATTAAAATGCCTAAACATTAATAATAATACATTACATTTAAAAAGCACTTTTCCTGGTGCTCAAAGCGCTTACAAGCAAGTAAAACAAAATAACAACAAAGTAGAAAGTGCTAAGGTAGGAGGAATAAGGGCAAGGGGTTAGTTGATTAGGAGTTAAGTTAAGAGTTAAGTTAATTAAGAATGTAGAAAAGGATTTGCGTTACTCTTACTGTCCTGGGGTCCCCACATGACTCCCTGTTTGCTTTAGCCAACTTTACACATTAGCTTAAGTTAGCTTAGCACCCTGCAGGGTTTCAAACTATGTGTGTGTGTGTCCTAGTAGAAGAACAGCAATGTGTGTGGTCTTCACTGGAGGTGTTTTCTGAGCCCTTGTCTGTTCACTTGAGACCACAGGGAGTTGACGGCACAAATAATGACGCGGTTATGTTTGAATTTTCCAGTTAGTGTGCATATAGGTGATGCAGATTATTAACGAGGAGCATTACATAGTTTAACCGCCAGTCCCCGCAGCTGCTCTAATCTCCACAATTCTCTCTCGTCACTGACAACATGGCGTTCTGTTTTGCATCTGAATAAATCATGAAGTTGGTCCTTCAGAAGAACTTTGTAAGCATTGATCCAAGAATAGCCCTGATGAAATATTAACAACACCTGACTTGCACACTGTCTTGTAATGCTTACCGCACATTCATGGATTTTTGATGCATATATGACACGAGAACGAGCCAGTGCACAGATACAACACCTGTATTTAAATGCAGCCCGTGTGTTATAGATGATACTGTTTAGAAGGACCTGTCTACAGTGTCCTCTGTCCGTCTGTGGAAAATGGGACATGAATATGTAACTCTCTGTAGTTTTGGGACAAAGGGTGCTCAGGGAATACTATTCAAATGTATGTTAGAGGTCCCTCCATGTTCACCTCTTTGAAGTCAGTGTTTATCCCGGCCATTTGAAAACTATTTCACTGCATCCACTTCTTATGTTTTGAGATAAGATGCTTGTATTGTATACTTACTTATTCCGTGATCATTGGCTCCACCCATCAGGGCGTGTGCACCGGTGACGCCCAAATGTCCACTCAGACACTGGCGTGAATCATTGATGAGCCTTTTGCACATGGCGTTTGAGGGGAAATCATGTAGGGGTTTCTGTGAAGGACCTGGACTCTGCGCTCTGGAAATATTAAAAGCAGGCTGACGGACTGCGAGGTGAAGATGCGTCTGGCTCTGGGATTTTGCGGACAGTTTGCAAAGGCAACATTTTCTTCTCTTTCTGTTAAGAAGCTTGACGTCGGGCCTTATATTCAGGTAAGAAGGTTGTCGTGTTACTTTCTTCAACCGCTTTGGTTAATGCCGTGTTGCGGGGACCAGGCGATACGGCCCTTCTGTCATTTAAAGAAATCGTTCCTTTGATGGTTGCAGAGGGACTCGGTTAGTGTCAGTCCTGCACAAGTCATTTCATTGCTTTCACTCGCGCACATTTCATCTTGTGCTTTCAAAGAACAGGATGTGGCTTGGATGTGGAGGTTGCTGAGGGGAGGAACGTTGGGAGATAATGAGCTTGTTACTATGCATAGCACACTTTGTGGTGTGCCTGTCTCTCTCTTACTGTAGTGCTGAACACGTCTAATGCTTGTCAATAACTGGGTCAAATCTGCACCACAGATTTACAGAGGGGCTTTTTTGATGTATGCTATTTGTTGGAAGTGTTACAGCAGATGTTTGTACTGTATAATGATTTCAGCAATGTGTGTGTGAGTGTGTTTGCATATGAGAGCTCAGTTTCTTTGTCGCTCTAAAACTGAGTTGTTGTTTTTGGCTGTTTACTAATGTGTTTTCTCTGAAATGAACACGAGTTGGCTCACTGGCTTAGTCAGCTACTCCCATTGTTATATCCACTTTTCAGGCTCTATCTGACAATCTGAAGCATTGTCTGTCTGAGCATTGTTTGTACGTGCTTCCGTGACTCAGTCCAAGCCGTGGCTACAGATTGGCGTCTGATCTTTGCTGATATGTGTGTTGACTGTAGTTTCCCCAACGGCTGATGTTGAATGGAAAAAAACGTATCCCTCACCTTGATGAGCTTTGATCTCAGATGTCTGACTCTTTTCTTTTGTGTTTGCTGTTTCTAGGCCACAGAAAACGAGCAAGGCGACATGGACCTCAGCGGCCTTCCGGAGACCGCTGTGGACTCCGAGGAAGACGACGACGAAGAGGACATCGAGCGAGCGTCGGACCCCCTCATGAGCAGGGACATCGTGCGGGACTGTCTGGAGAAAGACCCCATGGACAGAACTGACGATGACATAGGTGAGCACCTGAAAAAACATGAACAACAGTGTTTATATGAGGCTTTCCAGTAGCACTATGGTTACTTTGCCATGCAGTGTTTCCTTTAAAAACACCCAATCTATTTGTTGTGCCTGAAAATGTGTGTTTTAAAGATATCTGAACCGGCAGTGTTCTTCCCAGCTGGGACAGTTCTCCTTGTCCCAATTTGAGATGAATTCAGCGAAGTGTAAAAGCCACACCCTCCTCCTTTTTTCTTTTAATCGCTCACCATAAATCTCCATTCCTCTGAAGCCTGTTTCGCTCTCATTTGCGATGTGCGCTTTCAAATCATTCTGAAAGCCTCATCAAGCCTGCAGTATCATATCCCTTAAAGCTATGACTCAACTCCAATGATAACGATAGGAAAACAAGCTCACACTGTCAGGGCTTAGCTACAGATGTGGACTGGGGGAGGATGATGCTCAGAGTGCCAACCGTTCTCCCCCCCTCCCTCCCGCTGATCCCCCCGCGGTACACCCCTCCCTTCGCCGCCAGGCTTTTCTAGGTCACTCCGGCACATCCTCTCGCCTCACCTCTCCCAGCACATTAAAGTTTCAGAGCATCCGCAGCTTCACACACGAGGCTGTTGCCATGCCAAGCACAGGTCAGCCAGAACGCCAGACGGCTGCTTTGGTTAGTAGAAGAAGAGAAGGGGGTATTTTCCTACTTTAGACCCCAATGTAGGGTGCTGCAGAATGTCTCGCGCCCTACATTATATATATATATATATATATATATATATATATATACACAGAGCTCTCAAGTCTCACGCATTTGGCATGGGACACACGCATTTCACTCCATTCACACGCTCACACGCCACACCTTGCATTTCTCACGCAGAGATTTCTTTCCAGGGTACCGCCCACCAAATTGCGCCGCAATTTTGTAAACAAACTAGGCTTGTCTGAGACGCGTGCACTCCACTAGCACCCTCCCCCCCCCGTTGACATTCGCGATACAGGGAGCTTCATACTTCACTAGCACCCCCCCCGTTGACATACGCGGTACAGAGGGCCTCATGGGAACTTTGAGGGGAGCCAGAAGTTGGAGTACCAAACACCGCTGCCAAAATCTCACTCTGAACTCTGTTCAAAACTTGAGAGCCCTGATATATATATATATATATATATATATATATATATATATATATATATATATATATTAGGGCTGATCGATATATCGTGTCATGGCGATAACCGCGATATGAGCATGCGCGCTATTCACATCGCAGGGACGTGCGATTTATTTATTTTGTATTATTATTATTTTTTTTTTTTTTAGAACGTTCGATATTAAGTAGGTAAATCAACTCAAACACGTCATGTTAAAATTATTTTGCTGCTTGCTAGAAAAGGAAAACGTGTGCGGCTCTCATGTCAGGGGTACTTGAGTGAGTGACATGTAGGCTCTGCATGCACAGCAAACCACCAATCACAACCATTCTTGATCAGATCACAGCAGGCCCCGCCCCGCTAGTTAGCAGACCATCAAAACACCGGTAAAAAATGAGCGAGGCACCGGAGGACAATACCGGCGAGAATGAAGATTTACTTCCAAAAAGAAAAGCAACATCTGCCATCTGGAACTATTTTGAATACAAAAAGATTCTTCTCTTCTTCATTCACATGAACCCCCTTATTTGAGGGTAAGCAACATGCATTATCACGACATGTTAGATCATGACTTAAGGTATGATGAGTCAACCAGTTAAGATCCAGACGTCCGTGACTAAAATCCTTCATCCGGTTAAATATAGTTAAAAAAAACGCAATATATATCGCAGGGGAAGAAAATATCGCAATGTCAGTTTTTTTCAATATCGTGCAGCCCTAGTAATATATACATATAGCTTTTTCCTCGGCGACACACCCAGTGAAATACCGACTATTAATGCTCCTCACCGAAATACCCAACATTCTTTCTTACTTTCTAACCGTGCACATACAGTAGGCCTACAGAAGTTTTGGTTTGATATGCCGTGCCTGCTTTGAAATATGTGCCACCGCTCCAGTACAAAGGACAGGATAAATAATTTAGTATATGCAGCTTGAAACAATGGATACAACGTTTGAGAAGAAAGAAATGAACAGCAACTTGTCTTTTGGGATGCGCTCTTTGTTGTACAAATCTCACTGTGACAGTTTTCATTAAAATAACTTTCTACTGAGAGAACATGTCACCGTGAAAACTGCTCACTGTGAAATCCACGGATTATCCTGAGTAACGAGTATTTGAATAATTGATTCATCGAGTCAGCAAAAACGACAGACATTGCATGTGAAGCTTTCTTTGTCATAATCAATAGTGAACCAAATACATCGTTTGTGGGTCAAATAAAACAAGATATCAGTGATTGTTTTTAAAAGTTATTTCTGACATAAGTGAGGAAGAAGACAAAAGCAGTTGCTGAGATAATCAGAATCAGAAATCCTTCATATGTCCTGCAGCAGGGACATTTAACAGCATGTCAGCAGCAAAGATACAGTGTAGATAAAAAGAAAAAAGTCTATTCAAGTTAGACCTATATACAGATAATGAATAACTGCATTTGCAACCTTAAGCGTATTTATTTCAATGCTGCAAACTATTCAAAGAAAATGACATCGGCATGGTTACTTCCTGGAGAATGAAAAAATACCTTTTTGATATAAATATAATACATCATTGAAATCACCGTGAATGAAAATTAAGGAATGTAAAGCTGTTGATTTGTACTGTTTTGTTTTGAGCTAATGAAAGAATGACCTTATCGTCACCTTTTGTCTTTTCCAACTCTTTCCAACTCCAAAGTAACCGAGAAGTTTTTTTTGGTCAGCTGTTCCTTTAAACTTGATCAAATCATTGAATGGCAGTGGAAATGTCTGCAGTGTACTTTAATAAACGCACACAGAGGTCAGTGAGTGAGGAGTCAGCGATTATTCCTGGCTCGCCTTGAAAGTGCATATCAATGGGATTGATATTTGCTTTTATGTGCTCCAGATAATGATTCCTCTGTTGGCTTTCACTGTGGTGATTATCCGTGTTGATGCTCGTGCCTTCTTGGCTCGAACTGAGGGCTGCCTGTGCTCTTCCTCTCCTCTGTGTATTAAGACTCTTATTATTTCTCATCGTCCTTCACTTCCTCTGTGTCTCTTCTCTCTGCAGAGCAATTACTGGAGTTCATGCATCAGCTGCCGGCGTTCGCCAACATGACGATGTCAGTGAGGAGGGAGCTGTGCGCCGTCATGGTGTTTGCTGTGGTGGAGCGCGCCGGCACCATCGTTCTCAATGACGGAGAGGAGGTGTGTGTTAGTGCATGCACACATAAGCTAGGGCTGCTCAATTAATCGTATTTTAATCGCAATTACGATTATGGCTTGCAACGATTACGAAAACAACGTAATCGAAATAAAACGATTATTTTTTTATTATTAATATAATATCTTTTTTTATTGGTTTATATATAATTTTTTTTATTGGTTTTTCAGCTGAATTATACTTAAAGTTCGGGTAATAAACTGTTAAAAACATAATGTTAACATTTTGTTTCTCCAATAAATTGATGTTTTCAAAGTATATGGATAATCGTTTTTAATAATCGTGATATCAATTATTGACCCAAATAATCGAGATTATGATTTTTGCCATAATCGAGCAGCCCTAACATAAGCCCTGTCTTGAGTTATATGTTTATATGCGTTTGTGTCTCTCGGGGAACTGAACTCTAGTCTCACGCCTTCACGCCAGCAAATCGTTCATCTTCCATTTAATCTGCTCTATTAAATGTGAATGCTTGACAACCCGCGCTGTAGTGCCAGGCCTGATGTGGAGTCCCTCAGGCGACTAAAGCAGGCATCACTTATTCTCTTTCTCTCTCGGTCTGGTCAAGACACGACGGGAATTTCATTCAAGACGATTTGGCTTTTTTTTTTTCTTTCTATGATGCACTCAACAATAGAGAGCAGACCTTTCCTTTAAAGCTACTTCAGTAAATGTCCGGTCACAGAGAATGCAGGGTTCAGCGAGCGTATTGTTGCTGTCGGGGGGGAAAGAAGGGAATCTGTGAAATGTCAGCTATTCAGGAATTCATCAAAACATCCTTATTTTATATTATACTCAAAAGGATAAGATATGTATCCACTTCAATCAAGCACATGTTACCTGTAACCAGAGGTGGACAAAGTACTCAAATATTTTACTAAAGTCATTTTAGAAATACTCTGCCACATGTGAAATGCCTGCATTCAAAATGTTACTAAAGTACTAAAGTGTAAGCTTCAAAATATACATTAAGTAACATTATAAAAAATGTCCTTTTCCCGAATATATATATATATATATATATAGGATATATATATATATATATATATATATATATATCAAATAACTTGAATATAAAGGTAGAGTTGTCTCTAACAACTTTGAAAAGTAATGTGTAAATTATGTTGTCAATTATATAATAAAAACTAGTGAAAAGTACAATATTAGTGATGTGTCGGTCGTGAACAAGCCGGCTCTTTTTCTAAGTGAACGACGGGAGCCGGCTCGCGCCCGCCAATGAACCATTTTGTTTTTGTTAAGTAATACAAGACAGAATGATATGATGATCTCCGTGCTACGGGTGCTCCGTGCATGCAGGCAGTGACATGTAATATCCAAGGATTAGAGACTGTTGGATGCTGCTGTTTTGAACATTGCAATATATTTATTTAGCGTGGTTGTACAATCAGAGAGTTACAAGGGTCTGTAAATGCAATGGAAACAATTGGCCACAGCAAATCATTTATATTAAAAATGTAATTTTTACTTTTGAATAGTTCAGTACAAAGGATGTATTGAATAATTTAAGTGATATATGTGTACACATATAAATCATTAGTCAAAACAGGGCTACATTTGATTGACTTATAAAAGGTTTATTTCGCAGATAAACCTAGTAGCCCCGCCCCCTTAAAAAAAACCGGGCTCTTTTGAACGGCTCTCGCAAAGGAACGGAGCCTTAAGATCCCGCTCCCTTCAAAGAGCCATAATTCCCATCACTATACAATATGTGCCTCTAAATTATAGTTGAGTAGAAGTATAACCAAGCAGAACCGGGAAGTGATTCATGTAAAGTACAAGTACCTTAAAATTGTACTTAAGTAAAGTATAGAGTATATGTAAATAGTTATGGTTCACTCTCTCTCGTAGCCGTGTCACCTTCATATTCTAGTCGTGTTTTGCAGTCGCTCTAAACATTCCCTGTTTTTCTGTATCACTCTAAGGGAGGTAAAAACCATCTGTCCCGTTCTAGTTAGTGCATCTGGTTCTTTGTGATAAATAACTTTGACTCGTTAAGTGACACCAGCTGTCGGGAATAAAACTGAACTGATCTGTCCCTTTTCCAAAGTTTAGCTTCTTCCTTTTTGTTCTTTGTTCTAATATAATGTTGTGTTTGCGCTCCAGCTGGACTCATGGTCGGTGATCCTGAACGGCTCGGTGGAGGTGACGTACCCCGAGGGCCGCACAGAGATCCTGTGCATGGGGAACAGCTTCGGGGTGTCACCCACCATGGAGAAGGAGTACATGAAGGGCGTGATGAAGACCAAGGTGGACGACTGCCAGGTAGGAGCGTAAAGATCCTGCACGGTATCACACGGATAGGAAGTCCATTTCATCTGCATCTCAGTGGGCAAACTCTCATATCTAATGATATTAAGTCCCACTGTGATCCAGCGTATGCAGACAATGTTTGCACTCATGATATTGTAAGTAGCTTTGGCCGAGGGCTTCCCCTTAAATGTGAACAACCATTTTGAAATAGAATATCTAAAGAGCAAGATCACGTTATTGGCATCATGTGTTCAATGGGAAAGCAGTGCTGAGTAGTGAAAGTACACACACTGATGTGTCCGTTTAATCGTCAGGAGATGAACTCAGTGGTTGGGATTAGAAAGTGTTTCATCCCAATCAGCAAAAGCCATTGTTTTCATAATTCATCAATCGTTTACTTGCTATGTAGAATACATTTGTAATCTATCGGTTGTAGTCATTTGCCATGAATGAAGATGTTGTTTCAGTAATATACATGTTTAAAACACATCTACTCCAATCCTGTAAAGCATGTAGGATGAATATAGTTTGTGTCAAATGTTTCATCCCGTCTCTAACTCTGTGTTCTGTCACTCTGCTCCAGTTTGTGTGCATAGCCCAGCAGGACTACTGCTGCATCCTCAACCAGGTGGAGAAGAACATGCAGAAGGTGGAGGAGGAAGGGGAGATCGTCATGGTGAAGGAGCACCGCGAGCTGGACCGAACCGGCACCAGGAAAGGACACATCGTCATCAAGGTAACACGTCAAGGCTCAGCAAATTCACATTTAAATTTAAAATTGGAGTGTCACTCAACAGCCAACCAAATAATGACAGCTAGATATTCTAACAGATACGTGCTCGCCAATTTGCTTGAAAGATTGTTTTTAATAACTTGCTTATTTGCATTTTTTACTGCCTTGAACGTATTGTTATTTTATTTGTATGGTAATGTTGTATTGTTTTCTAAGCGTCAATGTATCATAGGTCCAATTTATAGTCACTTTATATATTAAATATTAAAAGTTTTAGCTTATATTGTCAAAATGATACTTATACTGTCTGTTATGTGTGATTGCACCATGGGGAATTTCGCTGTACTCTGTGTAGTGACAATAAAAGGAATCTAAAGAAATAAAACCATTATTTTGAACCTCAGGGCACATCGGAGCGTCTCACCATGCACCTGGTGGAGGAACACTCAGTAGTGGACCCCACCTACATCGAGGACTTCCTGTTGACCTACAGGACCTTCCTCTCCAGCCCCATGGTCGTGGGCAGGAAGCTCCTGGAGTGGTTCCACGACCCCAGCCTCAGGGACAAGGTACGGGAGATACTCTTCATGAACTGATGACATAACTCAAATATGAATGATAAACAGAATATCTGATATATAGAAAATGGAGTCTATTTCCTGCAAAAACACACATTGAGTAATTTATAGCTTGCATGCAAATGAAGTTTTTCCATGAACCAGATGTTAACTATATAATGCATGAACTATCAATCCACCAGTAAACAGTTTATTGACTCGTGCTGATCATGTGATCCCTCCAGGTTACACGGGTAGTCTTGCTGTGGGTAAACAATCACTTCAATGACTTTGAGGGTGACCTTGCCATGACTCAATTTCTGGAAGAGTTTGAAAACAATCTGGAGAAAGAAGTGAGTATAAAAAACCTACACATTAATTACTCAATAAATGTACGGTATTTCAAATATGCCAATTATTGCACTTTCCTTACATCTGTGTCCTCTTTGTCTTCCAGAAAATGTGTGGGCACCTCAGACTGTTAAACATAGCGTGTGCTGCTAAAGCCAAGCCGCGGCTGGTGACGCTGACCAAGCCGTCCAGGGACTCTCCGCTGGCCTTCACCCTCCTCGGAGGTCAGGAGAAAGGGTTCCGCGTCTTCATCGATGCCGTGGAGCCCGGGAGCAAGGCAGCAGAAGTTGGCCTTAAGCGTGGAGATCAGGTAGGATATGTGTCACATAGAAACCTTCCTTCTGCTGTAGGAAAGTGTTTAAAGTGTATTCAAATATTTGACTCTAGGGAGGAAAAGTGCACACTTTTTTGGCTTCAGGCTACAATTGAGAGCAACATTCACTCATGTCACACAGACCAGCACTTGAATAGAGCATTTTTCTGGTGTTGAAAATCCATTTTTTGTTGTGAAATTGGTTTTACATTTTACTATAACTACCATTAAAAGTTTTTTTTTCGAAAGTTGCCAGTAGCTGCAGGCTTTGGCTTTCTTCTCGCGACTTGACTGCTGGAACATTTTCACACTCTGCAGTCCTCAGGGCTTTAAGCAAAGTCCCTTAATCCTTGAAACCATCTTGAGAGTGTCTGGATGCGAGCTAAGCCCTCTTGACTCCAAACATCCTCTGCAGCTGTTTCCCCAAAAGGAAGCGGAGAAGCTGGCATCTTTTAGAAGCATTCACTCTCTCACACACACACCTTCCACTTTTTACCAGCTTCTCTTACAATCATCATACATTCAGAACCTGTCGCTGCAGAGCTGTGGTATTAGTCCCATTTGTTTCGTCAACGTGCCATAAGCAGAAGTCTCTTAAGTAGTGAGAGTGTCGCTAATCGCCGCTGATCCCGGACGTTTTGGTCGTCACGGCGGCGGAGGATGGTCTCTGCGTATGTTACGGTCAAAGGTGACTTCCACTTCCACTAAAAAGGAAGCGGCAGAGGCTGGTTAGCATATTGTGTTCAAATGCAAATATCCGGCCTATTAAGAGGGCAAGCTGTAAAGACAATCTGAAGGAGACATGGCTCAGATGAATGTCTTAAAACATGTGTTGGACTAAATGTCATGCCAGAGGTTTTGTTCTTTGTGCGCTGAATAAAATACGTGGTTCAGAGATCATCACCTGGAACATTAACATTAGTGCAAGGCTTAACACCTTCTGCCCTGATCCAATGTGGCATGCAGTTATTCACGATGAGGTAGCCTTAGCTTAAGATTTGGTATCCTTTTAATTCCAGAGTAAAAAGTTGTGTTCCGCCAACTGTTTCCTAAAATGCACCGGGTTTATTTCTGCCTTCTTCCTCCTGCAGATCTTGGAGGTGAACGGGCAGAACTTCGAGAACGTGCAGCTCAACAAAGCCAACGAGATTCTGAAGAACAACACACACTTGTCCATAACTGTGAAAACAAACCTTTTAGGTAAAGTTGCATCACATTCGTAAGACACAGCTTGTTAGAATGATGTCGAAATGTGAAGGGTGGCACGATATTCAAACCTGTCTCTCCTTTAAAATGCTCATTTATTTTGAATATTCATGTATGATTGAAGGCCCGTCTCTCATGCTCTTGGGCATGAGTTTGGCTAAAGATATATTTTATTTGACTAATGAAAAGGAAACATACACATTTAGTGTCTGATTTGACGACACTTGCATCTGCAGACTTCTCGTGAATTCAGTTGTGATAACCGGTACATACATGTGACCAGTAAGCTTTGCAAGTAGATATTGCTCACTTGTATGATGTCACAAACAAAAAGCATTCGGAACTAGTGTATTAAATGTCCGGCAGTGGCTCAGTCAGTAGGGGCTTGGACTGGGAGCTGTAGGGTCGCTGGTTCAAGTCCCCGACCAGACCTAAAATATGGAGTGTGGACTTCTACTTGGAGAGGTTCCAGTTCACCTCCTGCCCTGCCGTGGTGCCCTTGAGCAAGGCACCGGACACCCCCCCTCACTCCCATTGCTCCCCGGGCGCTGTACAATAGCTGCCCACTGCTCCCAGTACTAGACTCCTGGTACTAGGATGGGTTCAATGCAGAGAACACATGTCGCTGTGTGTGCTGTGTTCTCTGCATGTGTGACCATAAACGAGGGTTTCATCCCTCCATATTCTATTCTATTAAATCAATGAGAGCCATTTCAACCAAGAGAAAGGATCCTAATAATTGCAGAAGAGACTTACGTGCTTTGAAAGCTAAAATAAAGAGACTAGGTTAATTGTGTCCATACTTATAAATCAGAATCAGAATACCTTTATTAGTCCCACAGAGGGGAAATGTACATTGTTACAGCAGAAGACAGAGTGATGTTACCTAAGTAGCATGCATACAAAAATGAATATTAAAGATACAAATAAATTATAATATAAAAAGTTACACAATTTACAAAAAACATATCCTGTAACAGTTCTGAGGATTTAGCTGCCAGGTATATATTGCACAGTTATTTACGGCATATTGTAAATATATATATATATATATATTGCACATAGTTGGTGGTTAACAATGTTTATTCCGTTACTAATTCTGAATACGTTCTCTTACTAATTATTTGTCTCCTCTTCCCTTTCTGTCCAGTTTTTAAAGATCTGCTCACCAGGCCAGAACACGACCATGATCTGGACGGTGAGGAGGAACACGAGAGAAAGAACGGAGCGCCCCACCTCCCGAAGATCGGAGACATCAAGAAGGCGAGCCGCTACTCCATCCCCGACCTGGCGGTAGACGTGGAGCAGGTGATGGGCCTGGAGAAGGTCAGCAAGAAGGCCAAGTCCAACTCTGTGGGAGGACGCAACAAGCTGAAGAAGATCTTCGACAAAACACTCACCAGCATCCTGCCGCCTAAACCATACAAGTAATTACACTGGCACACAGATCTGTGATTGGTCTCTATCCAAAGAGCTGAAGGCACGAGAGAGAAAGATGTGATTAATACAATGGTGTGCAGACGAAGCAGTGATCCATACACCCCCCTCTGATTGAGACTAATTGGGCTGTTTGTCTCCACTTTCCTAAATTGTTAAAGCTCAGGAAAAGTTGTCATTTTTCTCCCGACATTGCAGAACGCTGCTCTGATTGATTTCTGCCAAGCGAATGTACAATCATCAATCACCTGCTGAGCTGAATCAGACGGATGTCGATGCTTCTGATCTCGCGTTCAGTGTAGTTTTCAAAGAAATATTTAAACATTCATTTCCCTGATGAAACGTGGGGCTTATGCTTTGAGTTAGCGCCATAGCTCCTTCTCCCTGAAGCTTAAGAGACCTTATTTTATGTTTTATAAAAATGTCAAAGCAATCTTTTTACTAGTGAAGCGAGGCGCCCTCACTCTTAAATGCTGCAGGAAAACCTTGAATAAAAGTGCATATTTTTGACTTTTTTATTCGACATAATTGAAGTGCTGACACCAGATCAGCCCACAGCTCAAAGTGACAGAGGAATGGATGAATAATAATGTGACAAACTGAGAAAGAATGGATAATATATTAGTAAAAGCTAAGTTGTTAAAGTTAAGTTTTGCCAATACTGAGTTTTAGCTATTTTTGGGGAAAGTGGGATACTCATTCAGTTTCCTTTGATGATCTAGCACCAGGTTTAGCTCTAACCCTATACTAACCCTATTTATATTTATCGACCAAAATATGAGCATAAACTAGTAAACTCACCCAAAAAGGTGTAAAATCTGACTTTCTTTTACTTGCAGAATTTACTAGTCTATGGGTCCACAGCAACCAACACAAATATCGCCCCCTGCCTTTTGTTGACAGTACTGATACCTCCCCTCTTGTTTCCATAGTGACGTTTGCGTGGGCCAATCGCAGGACGACAGCATCGTGGGGATGAAGCAGTCCAAACAGATCGCACTGCCAGCTCTGCCCGTCAGCGGAAACCTCTCGTCGTCAAACCCCGACCTGCTGCAGTCCCACCACCGCATCCTCGACTTCAACAACCAGCCTGGTGAGGACTAACTCCTGCTCTGTGGATATAATGTGGAGCGTGTGACCAAAAAACACTTTGTTATTCATTTTTCATCAAACGATCATTATGTCCTTCATTCAACGTTTTTTCTTACGGCTTATTTGAATTAGCAGCAGGGGAAACATACTCAAACATTTAATGGGTTACTTTAAAAAATATATATATATTGTTCCTTTTCCTGGGGACAGTGGGTTTCTCATTAAGCCGCTATTTTAATGTTCAGGTTCATCTCACGCATTGATATTTCTGTTCATTGACCCAGATGTGTACCCTTAGTACAAATCATCCAGCATTAGGTGTAACATGAGACGATCTTAACATAATGATTATACTGTTCTGGCTCATTTCAGTTAGGAGCTTTGGAAACTTTCCCTTACATTTAATGGGCTTTACATGAATAGAATATACACATAGTACCTATATGTGTATCCCCTTTACCTCCTGCTCACCACATGTTCTTTGTGTTCCTCCAGTCCCAGTCGTACCGAGTGAGTATTTCTCTCCCTGTGATCCCGCTTCTTTGTCAACTCCTTAATGTCAAACTCACATACATTTCACACGGCACATATTTATGGTTTTCCCTTTAAATACTTTGGAGATTTTGGGTCCTATGATTGGTGGTGATTGTGCTTCTGATCAAACTAATGAATTACTAATATGAATTACTAAGATAATAAGATAATAAGGTTTGCGGGTGACATCCAAAAGATGGATGGTGGTGATGGATGCTTGCTAAAAGAGAATGACTGTTTATTCATCTTGGGAAACAAATGGAAGAAATTGCTTAAGAAGCTCATGCCTCTCAGTCAAAACAAAGCTAATACGTGAGCATCCACCCTCATTGTGTATCCTTGTCACCCTCAGATATGTCGGACCAGGTGTTGCGAGTCTTCAAGGCGGACCAGCAGTCCCGGTACATCATGATCGGGAAGGACACCACGGCGAAGGAGGTGGTGGCTCAGGCCATCAGGGAGTTTGCTTTGACAGCAGCCCCTGAAGCGTACTCGCTGTGTGAAGTGTCCGTCACTCCGGAGGGCGTCATCAAACAGAGGAGGCTACCTGACCAGCTCTCCAAACTGGCCGACAGGATTCAACTGAGCGGCAGGTAAATACATCTAAAACCGGATCAAATGTGAAATTCTATATCTGTCGCACAGCAGGAACATTTACGGCGTTACAGCAAAGGGGACGGTGCGGGAAAAAGGCAAACAGGAAGAGTAAATTATGATATCAAACAAAGTGGCAAGCCCACGTTAATAGAATCAAAAGAGTACACACCAGGTATTTGTTATCGTCCGCCACAAATGGATCTCATAAAAAAATATATATATATTATTATTAATTTTTTTTATTCTTTTTTTTTTTTTTTGTGGTCTAATGGATAGTGAGGTGGGCTGATGATCGTGAGATTGCGAGTTAAAATCCTGCCTGGAACATCACTACTAGTGTGCCCTTGAGCAAGGCACTTAGCCCTCAGTTACTCCAGGGAGAATGTCCCTGTAATTCGCTTTGGAATAAGGTGTTTGCTAAATTGTAAATTATATTTTTGGGAGAATAAATCCCACAGATCCTCAACTCCAGTGTGTTTCACTAATTAACAACGCAACACAGAGCAACAAGAACGTTGGGGGCGGAGGGGGTGGGTGCGGTGCGGGGCCCCCACAAATAGAATCTAAATCTGTGGGAAACACTGAATATTTTTTTTAACAACATTTTGTTAAAAAACAACATATTGTTTTTTTTTTTCCTCAACATATTATTTTAACTCCTAGACTATTCTGGTTAGCTAAAGCTCAAATGAAGATGGACAAAAGCTGCAATTCACAAATATTTTCTTAATCGACTAACCTCAATTGATAACTTATTCAATAAAGTGCCAATAACAGCAATCACATTGTTCAGGGACACAAAGCAGAGGGCTCTAAATTGCTTGATTTGTTCGGCAAACACTTAAATACAACATTTTGTAGTTAAGCATGACATAAAATAGAGAAAATAAGTACATTATTACGTTAGAATAGCTAAACTAGCAAGGATTTGGCCATTAAGTGATTCATCTGTTATAGAATTAGTTATTTTTCAGTTAAATGATGCGAACGTTGGTATTTTACAGCTGTTGACAGTATTTTCTGATTTATGGAGTGATAAAAAGAGATATCCAAAATCCCTTCTGTAAAAACTTTAGATTCTAATAAGACTACAAAATGAAACAAGCATTTTGAACCTGACTTTATCTAATGTTCAGGTTCCTGAAATGTATTAAAATATGCGCATATTTAATTAGATAATGGCTCATTTGCAAATGTAAACATGCTATTTCAGAAAACTTGTAATACAAAAAACTATTGTCTTAATGTAAGTCATTAACTGGAGAAATGTCTTGCTGATGTCTTTAAGTAATAAAAAAAGTACCCTATTCACCTGTCGTCGCCTTAGAGAAAGGAAATATAAACCACGCCTTTCCCCTCTCACCAGATACTACCTGAAGAGCAACATGGAGACGGAGACGTTGTGTTCGGACGACGACGCTCAGGATCTCCTGCGGGAGGGTCAGATCTCTCTGCTGCAGCTCAGCACGGTGGAGGTGTCCACGCAGCTCTCCATGAGGGCCTTCGAGCTGTTCTGCGCCATCGAGCCCACCGAGTACATCGACGACCTCTACAAGCTGCGCTCCAAGACGGGCTCGTTCAGCCTGAAGCGCTTCGAGGAGGCCATCAACCACGAGACCTTCTGGGTGGCCACGGAGGTGACGCGCGAACCCAACCAGCTGAAGAGGATGAAGAACGTGAAGCACTTCATCAAGATCGCCCTGCACTGCCGCGAGTGCAAGAACTTCAACTCCATGTTCGCCATCATCAGGTGAGACACGCAGATATCTGTGTATGTGGAGTGAACTGTGCCATTGTGTTTTATGTTGGTTGTATTAGTGGACTGATACTGGATTTTTATCAACACATTCATTTGTGATTTTGAATTTAAAGGTCACCTATTATGCAAAATCCCCTTTGTCATGTCTGTCCTACATCAACATGTGTCCCCTCTGTGGAAAGAGATTCTGAAAGTTTCAGGAACAAAGATTCTCTCTCTTTTTGTCCAGATCCATTTCTATAAAAACCTGTCTGAAAATGAGCTGATCAGATTTTGGCCACTTTATGATGTCATAACGATGTTTTGGCTTGTGTAACCATTAGCCAATCAGCATCCAAGGTAACCCCCCTCCCCCACATTATCACCTGTGGGGAGTGTTTCCTCATTTTCATCTAAAGTAACAGACAGAGAATCAGCACTTTTGAAACAGGGCTGAAACAGAGGGGATTATGGGTAATACTGCAATGATCTGTTTGGTGTTTGGAACCATGTTTTGTATTTATCTGAGACCTATAATGTATTGATGAAAAACAGTATAATAGGTGACCTTTAACCTATTTTGTATTCTTATTTGGTTCTGAGGAGTTATGTGTAACTTATTTATTTGATGAATCCTAAGAAATATATGTTTGTGAACTTGTAAACTAATACATATCAAGGAAAGGCAGGTTTGTTTATATAGTCAGTTCAACCACAAGTCAATCACAACATTGTATTACGTCAACGTAAGAAAAGTATTAGGGAATAAAATGACATTTACAGTAAATACATTTTAAAACATGAATTAAAAAGTCAGCAAAACATAAATAAAAAGTAAGCTTAAATATAATAAGAGGGGTATGTAATACAAAAAAAAGTTAGAGTAGCAACAGACCTGCAGTTAAAATGAATGTTGTTTAGACCTCTGGAGAAAGAGCTTAAATCAGCACTATTTGTTCCCACTCTCATGCTTATTATGTCGTCGTCCCCCCCCTCCCACAGTGGTCTGAACCTGGCTCCAGTCTCCAGGCTGAGAGGAACGTGGGAGAAGCTGCCCAGTAAGTACGAGAAGCTGTTCAGCGACCTGCAGGACCTCTTCGACCCCTCCAGGAACATGGCCAAGTACAGGAACGTGCTGAACAATCAGAACCTGCAGCCGCCAATCATCCCCCTGTTCCCCGTCATCAAGAAGGACCTCACCTTCCTGCACGAAGGTAGGTCACATGATCTCATCCGTCCATATAAAAGCATCACACTTACATATTTGTTATTGGTAAAGCTTGCAGTAAGAACCAGGAACTAGAAATCAATTTATAATGTTCTCATTACCATAAAATAAGTTATGAATGTCAGTGGCTATACTGCCCTGAAGTTTTGAGGCAGGCGAGATAGCTTGTATTAAACAATTTCACGTAGGGTTCCTGCTTAATGTTAGCTGTTTTAAAGACTTGCTTGCTTGCAGTTTCCTTCAAAATTGTACAATTGTACGGTGTTTAGTTTGATCAACTGTGTAAAATGTCAGTAATTGACTTTCTTTCTCCCCTCGTTTCTCAGGCAACGACTCCAAAGTGGACGGCCTGGTGAACTTTGAGAAGCTGAGGATGATCGCCAAAGAAATTCGCCATGTGGGTCGCATGGCCTCCGTCAACATGGACCCAGCCCTCATGTTCCGCACAAGGTACAATAGATCCTTACGATCGAAGCCAGATGTCATATTAAAAAGGATCCATCGCCCTCTCTGTAGGTCCTGTCAGCACTCCACTGACTAACCAAACTGTGAGGGGTTAGCCGGTTCACGTAGTCAGTCAAACTTTCTGCATCACGCTTCTCTCTCAAGCAGCTGTTCCCTCTGGCAACTGTTCCCCTATACACATTGTTGATGTATAATGTGCACAGTGCTTCAGTGACAGTGTGTCTTTGTCTAATGATGTGACTTCTTAGTGGTGTAACCATTTGATTTCCTCTCTACTGACTTTCACGTGGGTCAAATTTCTCTTTTTGGTGATCTTGGTGGTCTTTCCTGTCCTAAGCTTTGTCTCTTTCTCTCTCGATTCATCCACCCTTTGCCCCTCCATGCTTCTCTGTTCATGGCACCCACCCTCTAGGAAGAAGAAATGGAGGAGTTTAGGGTAAGTTTGGTGACCCTATGACCTTTTGCCCTCCCTGCACCACGGTTTCTTTTTTCTGCCAATTTGCTTGCTTCTTTTCTTCTTTTCTCAAACCTTATTAACCGGTTAGAGTTGAATCCTCTCACTAACACTGCCTGGCCCTAACCAAAGGGCATTGAAGGAAACAAAGGTCACATTATGCTAGCATTTGGTCACACTGGACTATTTTACTTTAACCCTCCTGTTGTCTTTGGGTCAAATCGATTTACTACTTTCATCCATCATAACTTTTTAGTTTTACATTTGATTGCATTAAGGCTTTATGATATCCTTCACAGTATACATTTGAACATATACAATTGCTTATCACCACTTTCATTGAATTTTGGACGATTTAGTCAACACCCATGATGTTCCCAGTCCAAAAATTCCCCCATGTGAATCACACCTGGCACACACACACACACTCACACTCACACTCACACACACACACACACAGAACAATTTGACACATTTCCCGCTCTTATGTGCCCATCCCCCCACACGGATCACACCTGGCACACGCAATACATGTTCAGTGCCTATTCTTTGTATATTTACTGCAGTTCTTCATGTATACCAGTCGTCTGATACAATATGTACAGTTTGAAAGGGTGTTAAATGACATTTGGTGATGAGTAATGGTTTTTGTGTTAATGTAATAGCAGTTAAAACAGGACCGGTCAAATTTGACCACGAACACCAAAGTAAGGGGGGGAACGAAGACAATAGGAGGGTTAACCATACTGTAAATTCATTACACTGATGATTGGGAAAACACACAAAAACGTATATATTTTCTGTTGGATTCCAGTCGTATGTTAGCAAATGTGACCTTTCTTGACATGTTTATCTAACAAAATGCATGCAGCTTCATTTTCAAAGTTGTTCTTGTTTTTGAGGTTTCATCTGTATATTAAAGCTCCAAACTGCCAGATATTCTGGATATAAAACATTTTTATCATCATGCTTTACATTCCTGTGGTCGAATGGGACATCGCCGTGAATTTACGGAGACATATAACGGGAAACAGATGGGAAGCACATTGCGCTCACTAAAGGAACACGTTTTCTGGTAATTATGAATTCTGTGTCTCGTAATTATGACTCAGGGTCTTGTAATTAGGAGAAAGCCATCTTGGAATTACAAGATCTGTATCTCGTAATTTGTGAGAGTTGTTCTTGTAATTATGAGATCTTAATCTCGGGGAATGTGAGTTTCTATAGTAGGGTTATAATTACAAGATCAGAAAGCAGTACTTGTGTGCATTTTTGGAACTGAGCATCTATATATATATATATCTAATAGAAATGATATGTTTTGATAGTCAGTGTCTTTCAGAAGCATTTTTAAGAATATCCATATGAGAAACAATAAAGAAAATATTTGTCCACTGATGAGAACAAATCGAACTATTGTGTTGTTTACTTTCTTAATGAGACCATGTGCAAGTAAAGCTTTTACTACCACTACTACTACGAGCTGACTCAGGCCACAGAAATGTAAACTATGAGCGTGCTACACTAGCAGAACTCCCCCTCTCTACTCCCCCGTTGTTTGACTACAGCCTCCCTCCCTCACCCCCCCGCCCCCCCTCTGCTGTCTGGAATGACTGGAATGTTTTGCAGTGGAGAGAAATAACTAAAACTGCTCTGTGCATGTCCAAGTTTAAACACCAGGCCTGTAATAATACCTGTACATTATGCTTCACTCCATGCTCATTCACAGACTATTCTAATAAGTCTTCCTTTATTCTTTTCTATGTGTTTATGTGCATGTTTCCGTGTGGGCGCACATGTATAGGTCTCTAAGCCAGGGTAGTGCCAATGCGGCGGTGCTGGACGTCACGCAGACCGGCGGGCACAAGAAGAGGGTGAGACGCAGCTCCTTCCTGAACGCCAAAAAGCTTTACGAGGACGCGCAGATGGCCAGGAAGGTCAAACAGTATCTGTCCAACCTCAGCCTGGAGACCAACGAGGAGAGTCTGCAGACGCTCTCCATGCAGTGCGAGCCCTCCATCAGCACACGTGAGTTTGTGACACGAACTAACAGACACATGTAAGAAAAATTGAATATGACTGGTCGTCCTCCAATCGGAAGGTCGCTGGTTTCATCCCCAGCCTGTGCAGTCAACACCTCGATCAGATGCTTAACCCTGAACTGCTCCCAATAGTGTGTGTGTGTGTGTGAATGTAAGTCTCCCAAGAGCAGGTGTATATCAGCCTCTGCCTCTGCATGGATGAGTGAATTCTGACTTGTATGCAAAAGCACTTTGAGGTGTTGCACAGACTGGAAAAAGCGCTACATAAATGCAGCCCATTTACTATCTACCATGATTATAATGTATAAGATAAACTCTTACTGTCTCGTCTCCCAGCAGAGCAATTATTTCTAGAATATAATTAGAGTTAAATGTTGATTACTTGATTTTGTTGAGGTGCATATTTCTCTGGAGACGTTTGTGTGTTCCCAGGATTCAAAGCAGACACAGACAGGGTGGAGTAACAGGACACTCAGTCCGTCTTTAAGACTCATTGGCAGTGAATTAAAAAGACTGAATCGCTACGCCAGTTCCCCGTTCTTAATGCCAACTTCATTGGCTGCTAATGCATACACAGAAAGAACAGCTTTGACTATCAAACCCCAGCCGTTTTCTTAAACTTCACAGAAAATGCCTGCCTTCTCGTATGTCCTTTTGCCTGCACATTTTATGTTAAGACCTACATTCTAATTCTAACTGTGTAATGGGGATTTGCTCTGTCTTTTTTCCGCTACCCAGTGCCCAAGAACGCCGGTGGGAAACGACCAGATACTTCCCCGGTGGTGTGCCGAGCGGCCAGCCAACAGAGGGGCCAGCTGGCCAAGGGGGGCCAGGCCCTGCAGGTCCCTGCCGTGGCCCTCTACCCATCCCGGAAGAAAGTGCCAGTCAAGGATCTGCCGCCTTTTGGTAAGTGGATGTCAATCTTTATGAAGCCCGGTATACAAAAATACATTTTGAATGTGTACCTACTGCATACTTGCCAACCCTCCCGATTTTCGCGGGAGACTCCCGATTTCATTGCCCCCCCCCGGTTTCCTCCCGGGGTCATATTTCTCCCGCATTTCTCACGATTTCTGACAAAATCAGATTTACTCACGACTGTTTCCACTCAGACTTTAATACAGCTACACCATTGTTTGGTTTCCATGGTAGCGCGTCTATTTAGTAGCGCGCGCAACTGAAAGTCTGAGAGGGTGAGGCAGATAGTCACAGAAAACAGAACAAGCATCGACAACTCGACCCTCTCCTCACTCCTTTCCTGTAAAATACAGGTCCAGCCCACACATATGCTCCATCAAGGATGGTGCTACAGGCCGCAAGGCATTGCACTTACAACTAACAATATTAATATCAATCAGCTCCGGCGATCGACTAGCACCCCCCCTACCCGGTTTTGAAATGCTCCCGATTTCTGGGGTCTCAAGGTTGGCAAGTATGACCTACTGTATACATAAATCTTTCAAGCAACTACATTAAAAGTGTAATGCATATGAAGAGTTTCCTTTAATATCATTAGATTTATCAAAATTAGTGAAATATGTCCACAGAGTTAATACTTATATTTCTATTGTAGGGACCTGTCACGTGTCGTGTCCCATCATTTAGCTAATATCTCACCTAATGTTATTGAATTTTTTTATTTTATTTAACCAGATAAAAAGCATTGAGATAAAATCTCATGTACAATGCTGACCTGGCCAAGAAGGCAGCAATGTTACACGTTCTCACACAGACATATAAAAAAACGAAGAACAAAACAAAAAAAGCAGTCACTACATTGTGCTCATTTGGGACAGTATGAAAGGTACTACGTATTATTGCAAGAGCAGCTGGTGGTAAGGACCTCAGACAACTTCAATTTAAAACAGGCTATAAGAACAAGTGCCGTCAGTTTAAGGCGTGATTGAAGGTCATTCCAAGACCAAATGAATACAACTATAAATACAGCTTATTCTCTTATATGATAATGTTTGGTAGTATTGTGGTGTAAGCCTTTAGAAACCTCATGTTCCCTTGTCCTTGTATGTGCCACCATTGCTCAGTTTCCTCTCCCTCATCCTGTGATTTGCAGACAACAGCAGAAACCAGCTTCTTTACGACAGTGCTGCCACCTAGAGGCTGTCTGACCAAAACAGCTAATACAAAAAAAGTCCCAGACAATGCAGTCGGGCGGCTCGCTGCGGGGAGTGGCAGAGCTCCTCGTACTAATTCTGCTCATCTTCTTGTAAATATCCACAGGCACCAGCTCCCCTCAGTCTCTGAAGAAGATCCTGTCTCTGTCGGAGGAGGGGAACGAAAGGCACAGGAGGCAGCCAGAGGACACCGTGTCCAACGCCTCCTCCCAGCTCTCCTCCCCTCCCACCTCCCCACAAAGCTCACCCAAGAAGGGTAAGCCAATAATCCTTCCCCCCTCCCCCCCCACACCATCTTCATGATCCTTCTTTCTGTCACCACGGGCCACACATGCCACCTGGTGGTTGTCAGTATGCACTGCAACATGTTTCAGATGGTGTGTTGGGCAGTAGGACTCAGTCTGAAATATTTCATCCCACTTGAAACCACTGCAGCCATGTGTAGGCTGCAGCACTACAAACTAGTCAGGATGTTTGAGTGAATGTAGGTAACACTATTATAAGCCTTAATACCTGTGTTTTAAGTTGTAAGGCAGTCAACTGTAAACAGTGCTAGGTTTAAGGCAACAGCCACATTGTTGGCAATAACTGATTATACTTTAAACAGCATTTGTAACAGCCTCTTCGACATCTCACAATTTTTACTAGAAATGTGTCTTTAGCTCGTGATACTGGACAGATAGGGAAAGTTGAACAAAGCAGGTTAACAATAAGAGTATCATGTAAACTAGAATGTCACTATGTGAAGATTATTTCCACAAAGTAAAACAAATATTTCCTGTATGCAGCTTGTGATTTGAATCCACTCTGAAATAAATTATTTCTTGACTGTCTTGAAATCGGCCCAGTAGTGTTTCTGTAATCCAGCTGACTAACAAATGAAAAACCTATACAGTATACTTTAAAGTGCCAAATGCAGACAGTTATGAAGTCAAATAACCTAAACATATTGATGTTTGAATACCATAAATAAAAAACATGAAAGGTACATAGTGCTTTGCTGCAAAAAGAGTGGTAAGCATTCAACATGTAACTTGTTCTTGATGAAACCAACTCTCGAAGAAGCTTGGATGCTTTGAGAACTTTCTGATCTGTAACTGGTTCCTACATTATCTTAGAAACTGTTTCCTCATGTGAGTGTGTGTGTCCCCTCTACAGTCTGAGTTTGATTTGTATGTGGTGACTCATGTTGGAGTCACATCATTACAATTAAGACTTCCTAAAAATTATAATTAAGACGTTCTTTTTTTGGTCAGACTCAGTAATTCAGACAGGAGTGGGGATGTGATTGAGGTCATTCGTGCTGATGGAGGCGAAGGAATACAACACATTCCACAGTAACAGTTGTCTATAACTTGAAAATATGTCTTTACATGTGTCAGCGATCATAACCAGTGATTTCCTTATATTTTTCCAGACTTTATTATGTAATTCCCTTCACGCTTATTTTCTAAACTTTTCCACACTCCTCAGCACTTTTCCCTAAAGAGCTGCTTGGCTTACTTGGAAAATTGAACTCTACAATTACCCTGCAGTCTGTGTGATGGCTTGTTTCAAAACACTGACTGAGACAAGATATGTGAATTAAAGATGAATTATGATGACAGATGAAAAACAGTTGATCCACCATAAGTTAGTTTAATGTTTGGAGCTTTGTGTTGGAATGAGACCCAGTCAGCGTTTATGAGAGGGCTTTATCGCGCTTTTATTTAGAACAAAATGGAAGTATTTCATGCTACTTTTTGCAACAAAGGCAAACAAACGGACTAAAGCACATATGTTAAAATTCCCAGATATATACAAACATGTCTCTGAAGTGTTTTGCTCCAAACACCAAACAGATCATTGAAGCATTACCCATGATCCCCTCTGTTTCCAAAGTGCTGATTCTCTGTCTGTTACTTCAGATGAAAATAAGGAGCCCCTCCCCACGCCCCTCTGAGAGATGTTTGGCTAAAAATAACTCAATGGTGCTCTAGGAGGAGATTCGGGTGATAAGGTGGGGGGGGGGGTTACCTTGGTTGCTGATTGGCTAATGGTTACACAAGCCAAAAAATCGTTATGACATCATAAAGTGGCCAAAATCTGATCAGCTCATTTTCAGACAGGTTTTTATAGAAATGGATCAGGACAAAAAGAGAGAGAATCTTTGTTCCTGAAACGTTTAGAATCTCTTCACACAGAGGGGACACATGTTGATGTAGAAAAGACATGAGAAAGGGGATTTTGCATAATAGTTGACCTTTAAGTTGAACCTTTTTAACAATTCCTTTCCTATTCCTTCTCCTCTCCTGCAGGTTACAACGCCTACTCGGACTCCGGTCACAGTGAGATCTCCTCTCGCTCCAGCCTCGTCAGTAACTCCTCCTTCGACATGACGCAGGACGAGAGGAGGCTCCGTCACTCTGGAGTCGGGGAATCCAACATCGTGGGACAGCGGCTGGAACGAAGGGCGACAACCGACTCCGACCAGTACAGCCTCGGGTACGAACATTAGGAGTTTCATTTGAGGTTTAGTTCAAAATAACAGCGGAGTTTCAGATAGTTGTTATAAAAGCTAAAACAAATAGAAAGTAGATGAGGAAATATGTTTTGGTAGGACGAGAATAGGTTTTCGTTAAAGAACATGACATTATATTTGGTTTTTCACAGTAACAATTACTCTTAGTTTAAATAAACAGTTTGTGAAACCCGGCCCCTTAGTAACTGTTGCTGGGATTGTCAGTGTAACATTTTATTTATAGTATTTTACTGCTTGATTTCCTCCTAGACTCTTTTTAGTCAGTTGAGTTTTATTTTGTATGAAACACAGTTAAGCAAGTACCTTGTATGGCAGCCTCTGCTTCTGTGTGATTGGGTGAATGCTGACTTATATGTAAAGGTGGTTTGAGGTGTTTGTAAAACTGAAAAATATGCACTCTATTAACCATTTTATTTATCTGCCCTACAAGTTAAGTAATTATCTTTATTCGTATCCCCTCTCAGGTCATATTCATCGATGCAGGACTGTCGGGGCATTTACTCCGGCTGCCCCACGGTGCTCTCCTCCCCCAGCTCAGAGGAGCTGACCCAGGATCAGGGCGATCGAGTCTCCCTGGACGCTGCAGACAGCGGGCGAGGCTCCTGGACGTCCTGCTCCTCGGGTTCCCACGACAACATCCAGACCATGCAGCAGGGCCGCAGCTGGGAGACTCTGGCCTTCGGTGGGGGCGGAGGAGGGGGGCTGCCTCCTGGAGGTCCGGAGGCCCTGTTAGGGGGGCACGCCGCTCTGTGGGCCGCCCAGGCCAGGGGCAGCTGGGCTTCGGCTAGCTCCTCCTCCTCCTCAGCTGCGTACTGGGGGGAGGACTCTGAGGGAGACACCGGCACCATCAAGAGGAGGGGGGGGAAGGACGTGAACGCCGACGCAGAGACGAGCAGCATCACCTCCACCGGCTCAGAGGAGGCCAAGCACCTGGGCCGGCCCTCCCCCTCACCCATCACCACCGGGGGGAAGGGACTGCTGAGTGAGTGACGCACTTAACAGTCCTGCTTCTTTGAATAAGTCAAGTTTTTAATGGAAGGAAAACAATTTTAGTACACAGTATTTTTATCACAGAAGAAAGGGAAAGTCTAGCAGCAAAAACTGTCGGGAGAATACCGTGTAAAAACAAAATGAAGGCACAATGTGTCCCATAAAACCACAACATTTCTAAGCTCGTTTTTTTGCATTGGTTTAACAAACAAGGAACAATGTTTTAAATTGTGCAAACATTTTTGCAGGCTGATTTATTTGTTTTTTCAACTTTTCAAAAATCCATGAATTCCTCCAGGAGGTAATATCATGGATCAAGACATAGTGGATTTGAATGCAAAAGAGCAGGAACATATTGTCCCTCTGGTTTCCTGGGGGTTTTAATATGCCGACCATGCCCATGTACCACAGACCGTTGTTCCATTGAATCCCTCCTCATTTCCTGTCATTATCTATCACTATTTACCCAACCAGTCGAGGCAGACAGGAATATGAAGTTGTCAGGGTTACAGAGAGTTTATAAAGTACAGTTTAGCCTTCCTCTGAAATAAAAAAAACGTTGTTATTACCTATCAAGCTACAGTATAGAAACACCGGTCCTGACTTTCAAAAATAGGAAAAAACTGCCCCGTAAAGACAGTTTTTAAGTTCCATCATTGTTGCTTCTGTGTCCCAACAGCACGGAAAGAGAGTCGTTACCGCGAGCCCCCCCCGACCCCCCCCGGCTACACGGCCCTCACCATCTCTGACCTGGCTGACGGGCAGCACCCCCCGCCAGCTGTCCCCGCGTCCACGGCTCCGCATACAGGCCGCCGGCCACCGGACTACTCCACGGCTCTGCAGCGCTCGCGCATGGTCACCCAGTCGCCCGACTCCCACCAGGCCCAGCAGGGGGCCAAGCAGCGGGCGGGGGGCCTCCACCGCACACGCTCACCGGCCGAGGAGCAAGAGGCTCAGGAGGAAGAGGAGGGTGAGTCCTTGTCTTCCAAACTAGTCGCTCTGAGGAAGCCAAAGCCACAGCGCACACGCGAGACTCCCAGGCTCTGAGTGTGCGTGTGCGGGGGTTAACAGGCAGGGCCCCTCTCCCCAAGGCAGGTAAAAACTCATTTATCAGGTTGCTCCCCCCCCCCCCTCTCTCCACTCCGATGAACCTGCATGTGATCAGGGACACACACCTGGACTGAGACTCACCATTCCTTCACATACACACTTCCCACAGTAGGATCGGTCCCTCTCCAAATCACAATTCCCTGTTAAAATTAAAAACGTACATTTATTATTTATGACCTGGGAATTGTTCCTCTGGAGTGGGACCCTCACCTTTAACCCACAATGTGTCATCATGCATGAGTCATACGGTGGGCCTGGTTCTCTCCACCACACATCCTGCTCTCTCTCCGTCACACACACTGTGCCGAGTAGCCTCCATCAGCAGGCACAGTGCTGATCCTCACCATGCAAACTGCCTGAAACATGCACCCCCATCCTCCTCCACCCGCACGCATCCCCCCCCCCCCCACTGCAGAGACTCTGGATGATCCTGCATCATGTAGAAGCACTCTTTATACACACAGGTGTCTCATGTTTTGCCAAGGATATCATACTCTGATCAGATCAGGATCATCAGAAACAAAATTGTTATTTATCCCATGGGAAATGTTGTTTAGTGACAATAACGTTTAAAAAAAGATAAATAAAAAATGTGCATACCAACACAAGAAGTTAAAGTAGGAAGTATAAAAAGAAAAGAACACATATTTGTCTGATTCATTTAAGAATCACCAAATAAAACCCTTCAACAAAAAACAACATTAATGCTATTTTTTATTTTTCGTCCTTTGACGGACAAATGTTTCATAGTTTAACCGTCCACAGTCCCTTTTTAGAATACAATAAATAAGTAATAAAAATATTGTATAAACAAAAGGTGCTTGCAGAGAAATAAAGAAATGTTTCTACCGACTAGGTGGTTCATTTCAGTGCATGGCAATCTAATCGTAACAGACTTCAAATTGATAAAACACGCATTTTGTAAAACTTTATAAGGCAATCTGTATACACTACCCTTCTGGTAATATACAAGAAAATACGTAAAAGACAACATGGGTTAATATAGCTGAGAAAATATGTTACCAACAAAACATCTGTCATCATCTGTTAATGAGCAGCGTATCTTAAAAGACAGAAGAAAAATCACTATAAATTAAGTCAAAATGATAAAGCAAATGTTGCCTCTAAAGAAAAGACGTCCCAGGGAACCTCAAAACAAAACCAGAGTGATATATTTGATGCTATTTGATGAGTCAATAATATTAAAAAGATGTCACCGTAAGTTGATGTTCACATAGTGACATAAACCCTAAAGCAGCGGTTCCCAACCTTTTTCAACTCAGGGCCCACTTAAGAATTTAAAAAAAATGTTGCGCCCCACATTCAACCATAAACAATACGGAGGCTAAATAAAGTTCTGATTGGTCAATTCAGAACATGTGACACGTTGTTAATCCAGTAGTTTTCACAGACAAGGACTGTAATGACCGTTGCTAAGGAGGATCAAGAAAGAGAAAGGAAAAAAGGTTCAAATATACACATATCTTAATAATTAAATGTTTCCACACAAATCATAATGTTTTGCAAATGTTTTGGCGGCCCACTTGCAATGCCTTCGCGGACCACTAGGGGGCCACGGGTTGGGAAACGCTGCCCTAAAGAAAAGTGTTTGTCAGGAATCCATTTCATTCTAACTCAACACTGCTGTAGTTCCTCTTTAGATTTCACCTTTCACTAAAGTGCACACCTCACTACTTTTGTAACTTTAAAAGATAGTTCATACACTGCACGTCCACATTAGAAGTAACCTTTCCTGTCTCTCTCCACAGAGGATGAACAGGTGTCAGCGGTCTAAGGGGCCAGCGGACGTCCTTCTGCAGTAAACCCGAAGTCCCCCTGGTTTTGGGGTGGGGGGGCAGGATTTAAGAGACTGACAGACCAATCGGCTATTCATCATCAGTTACGTACGTGCCTGCCTCCTCCACTCGGCTCTCCCTCCTGATTGGTGGATTCCTCTGCTCGTCTCCCTCCCCTGCCTTAAAGCATCATCGGGGGTTGACTGACCCTGCATGCAAAAAATACTGTGAAGAAGAGAAGGAGAGAAAAAGACGAGGACAAAACGCCTGGCACTTTGGATAAAAAGACTACAGAAATAAAACTGGTGCTGGGAGGAGGGGTCGACCTGGCCCCACACCCACACATAAACACACACACACACACACACACACACACACACACACAGAGATGTTGCTGTGGGAGAGACACAAACACAACACAACAGCATCATGACGTGTCGAACTTCCTCTGCACTTTGTCATTTTCTACTTTCGGAGAAACAGAACAAATAAAAACAAAGCAGACTTGAGGAAACACCTTCCCGTTAGATTTCATTTCTTTTTTTTGTGTTATTTCCTCGGACTGATTGCACTCTTGGCGGGCCGAAAACGATTGAAACTGAGTTGGCCCAGGACTGAAACAACCCATCTTACGAGTGTTTTGAACTCTGCATCCAGTATTATCACATGTGAACGCTTATCAAGTGTTGGTTTTTAAATCAAAGCTGGGAGGAGAGCCAACATGCACAGTGTACTGACAAACACACACACATACACACATTTTTAAAAACAGCACTTTCAGCACAATCCTAGAAGTTACCAGACATTTGGCCCGAGTGAATCATATCTGCGGAGCTCCTTTTGGTCGTATCAAAGTCTTTTCCCTCATCCTGTTGCTTGCTCCAGAGTATAATGTTTTCTGTGGGTGATATCAAAAAGCACAGAGGACATTGAACCCCCCACGGAAAGCTGAGCGGACATGTTGCACTCCATCAGAGGAGACAAGGATGATTTAACCCTGGAGGTTTTGCCCTAATGAAATGGAGCCTGGAAGAAAGCGAATCCAAGCTGTGAGCAGGTAGCGAGCGCTCTCTTGACTTTAAGAAAAGTTGCCTCTCCTTCCTTTATTTTGGCTTTAAGGGATCACACATCAGCATATTTCAGAAGCTGCCAACGTGTACAATTGTGAGTGTACCTCTTAACTATCTACCTTGTTACAGATGATCTTGTACAGAGTCTTATAACAAACCCTTTGAGAAAAAGATATCCACAAATTAGGCTTTTTTTTTCTTTCTCCCTTCTCCCTGAACATAATGCCACATTTTGTGAATGTCCAAAGCGCCTTACGATGCCATGATTGCATACATTTCTTTGCATGGTCGTTCCCGTCACAAATCACCTTGTTTCAGGAGCAGTCTTGAATCAAGCAATAGTGGAGTGAAATGCCTTATTCAAGAGACAACCCAATTCAAGAGACTTTTTGTGAAGACTCAGTACAAGATGAAGCCAAGCATTTTGTTTGTGTTCTGTTCTCCGCGTGGCTTCAGACTGAGGACACACCTCTCCCTCTGCAGTCCCTTCAGAAACTCATCCTCAGAATCTCCTCTCCGTTGCATCGGCTCAGTGGACGCCGTATGTAAGTCACATTTCCTGCATCCAGTTTTCCACTATTGGAAGTGACTGATTTTTTTTTTTATTGTTTTGACTCCGGTGAGGAAGTTGACATATGAAGAAAACTTTTTTTTTTTTCAAGGCTGCCAATCAGAACGATCGTGAATCCAGTTGTGAAAAGTACCGTTGTGTTTTTTTCTTCCACACTGAGTCGCGCTGATCACATTGATCAGTCTCGGAAACTTCAGACTGAGAAAAAGATGAATGAGTGTTTCCCCACTGTGGTCTGTGACTATACACTAATGATTTCCTGGGTTTCCCTTTTTTTGTTATCGTAATTCTTTTTGTAATGGCTGCAGATAGATTGTTAATAATTTGTTTGTAATACGGTGGTGACATGCATCATTCACTTTCATCGAACTCTGAAGATAATGTGCATATTAGCGGGGCCGAGGCCTGTTTCTAAAAACAAAAAAGTTGCACAAAAATGTACAAGCGTAAAGATAAGTGTAGTAGGTAGAACTGCTACTCCGTTTGGTGTGTGATGTCAGTGAGAAATGTACATTTAGCTGGTGATGACCTTCTTTTCTTCATTCTTTCTTGTACTACTTTGACCTGTATGTCTTTTAAAAAGACAATTGGTGGAGTACGTATCAGTTGTTTTTGTATTTTTAATACAATAATTGTAAATATTGGTTATATTTTTGTTCAAATGTACTATGTTTATGCCTCAACATCCAGTTTATATGAAGCTGGGAATCAATAAATACTGCATAAAGAATCAACACATAGGTTTAAATGCACTTATTCATTTCTTCTGCATTTCGATGTCTTTCTTTTTCCATTTCCTTTCTTTTCCTTCAGAGGATTTCTCCCCGGATACCGTCTAGTGTTTGCACAAGTCATGGAAGCAACTTGAAAAGTGTAACTCTCATACTTTTCTATCTGACCGCAGTGTGTCAGAATTAATAAAAAAGAGATATTGAAGTCTTCTCTTGCTTTTATTTACTTGTTTTGTATTGTCTTAATATCCAGAGCTGTGAGAACAGTGCAAGTCCCAACTCTCATTTTCTACTATTCTTTATTTATTCCGTTTCTTACAAGGTTCAAGCTTCTTTATTTTGTCATACGAACATAGCTACAGTGTAGTTATGCCGATGAAAATCTTAGGTCACAGGCTTCTCCAACAGTGCAACACAATAACACAGATAAACAGGAAAATATAGCGCAAGTAAATAGTAATACAAAAGAAAAATAGTTTAAAAAAGTGAAATAGTGCAATAAGAGTCTATATGCAAGTTATTGGAATATGATATATTAGATAAATCATTACTAAGTAGCAGATTAATGTTATGGATGTTCAGGTGTTTACATTACATGTTTAATTTAATAACTAGAATGTCAAGTGCAAACCTCCTTCAAGACCAATGGTGCATTCAGGTGCTTTTTTAAATTTTGTTCTTAGGACTTATTGTGGATACGACATACATGTGTATCTATGAAGAAGATGTTTTGTTTTTGTATTGCTCTTGTTAAAAGAACATGCTTATCTAGTTGAGCTATTGATTCGATTTGAAGAACATGATTCTTCATCATCGGGAAATATTTTTTTCCAATTAATCTAACACATGAATGCTGCTCAATTGCCCTATCTTGCAATGTTAACAAAATTGAAAAATAATCGGTATATCTAACGCGTGATTCAGATCAGCTCCGAAATTGAAAAAGTGTTCCCTTGATCCCCGTCGCACACTTTCACCAAGTTTCATAAAAATCAGGCCAGAAGTGTTTCTGTGATTTTGTAGACAAACAAATAAACCGAGCGGAAAACATAACCTCGGTAATGAAATTCTATATCTCCAACTCACTCTGCACCACAATAACATAATAACAACAACATAATAATAATAATGATAAAGATTAGCTTAGTGTTTTGGAGGTGCAAGCTGACACAGTTATTGCTCCTGCATACAACATTTAGTTTTTGCTTCATTTTTACCATAATTGCAGAGATTTATTCATTCTTTTAAAGAAATAAAAGATGAGATATATTAAAGAATTAGATTAGAAATGGTACAAGAATCAACCCTGGCAACTGAAGTGAGCAGACTTGGATGATGAAAAGATAAGGAGCTTTATGCTTTTGTCAGAAAATGATTGCACTGTTATCATTTCAATCTGAATACCGCATAGATAATCTATACAAAAAGAAAGTTTGGCAGCATTGAATGAAAATGTTGAATATTTGTCTGCTTTCACACCACAAGATGGCGCTGTTTCTCTACGGAAAATGACCAACATCAGAACTAAAGCACAGTAATGTATAGCTCACACATTATGCTGAATTGTGAAAGAAATGTCCTTATAAGGAATACAGATTGTGTTTATTTGTCTGTACATAGTCTTAACATACTCGGACATATTGATTGTATTCTTTTCATTTAGGTTCAAATGTGTTTGTTTATTTCTTCCCCCATCACAAATCAAGCTTCTTATTTAGAACACTTAATATTATCATTATCTTTGCACCATGATGCCTCTGTTTTCTGTGTATCAGTTTCTGTTTGCAGATGGAGAAACGTACGAGCTTCTCGACATGCTGACTGTAGCTTTGTGATGATGGCAGACACCATATCTCCCACTTCTCATGAATTATGCAGGCTATACAGTTGGTGCCTCTATCTCAGAGCAGAAGGCCACAATTTGTCACTCTCGGAAAAAAAATGACACACACACTGACCATGAAAAATTGGGAGCTGCCCTCTAACACACAAACACAGTCGGGTGAATAATGGTAAATCTGCTTCGCTGTTTCTTGCTCCATTCCTGCCCTCTATAGGCTACCGTCTCTCACACATGGAAAGAAACAAATATTTGGTTTAAAATAGCATTTATTTGTATTGAAGATGCAGGAATTGTGTGCCTCTATTCATAAATCTTTTTAATGTGTCCGTGTCAAAAAGGCCAGAAGAGCTACAGGGATGCTGTTGTTGTCCATAACATGTTATTCATGTAATTGGTTGTTATCTTTAACGCTTGTGTTGTGTTAGCTAACATATTTAGATGGGACAAAGTGAGGAACATACCCATGCTAAAGTCCTCTAAAATTACTGGCCTAAGTCAAACTAAATGTTGTTTCTATTCCTGAAGACATGTGGTCAAATGGAGACAAAATGACATTATTGTAACCGTACAATCCTGTTATTTTATTCGATAGCCCCAAACACATTACACCACATAGTGCACACGTGCATGTGTGTGTTCAGGTTCAAGTGTTAGTGTACATATTCTTTGTGGAGTTCCCGTGGGGGGAGGGGGGCCAGAGGGAGGGGAGACCATGGTGCATGTTGCGAAAAATTATTGTTACAGTGGATGAAGGGGGTGGGGGAGGGGTGTCTAAAGTCAAAGATGAATCTTGAATGGGCCAAATTTGACCTCGAGACACCCAAAACCCCCAGACCCGAACGCCGAATTACACGATAAAAAATACTAGAGCGTAGTTATTATATAATTTAAACTTGAAACGGGTCATGGGAGACCCGAACACAACATAAGGGTTGGGGAAAAGGCAGCAGCATGTAGCGTGTGGGACTTTATCATTTGTAAACTGTTGGATTTGGTGAGTTTTTTTTTTACCAATGCTCACATTTTTGTGTCGTTATCTTTTGTGTTCGGGAAAGTAAATGAACATATTTAACTTTATTGTATCCTTTCCTAGAAAGGGTAATATTATGTGATCTCTGGAATTTAAAAAGAAAAGTTAAAATTGAAATCAGTGTTAGTCATACACCAAGGGACCAATTACTTTCAAGTTTCTTCCCATTAGTCAGAAAGTTGGGACTTGATTATAATGAGGCTGCACAGCGTTGATTTCTAATTATTCAACGAGGCGTCAACACTGTACGAAAAGTGATTTTAAATAGCTTTAAATAATATATTCTAATTTCCCCTCAAAACAAATGGAGGTGCAGGCTTAGAGCTGACAAATCATGTTTTCATTGAGATAAAATATCTGAAGAAAAAATATCCTGGCTGCAGTCGCCTGCATTAGAAAGATAAGTGTGACTGACAGGTGGATGGATGTGGAACCAAAAGAACAACAACATCACCCAAAGCACTGGCGCTGCATGAAATCAGAGGAAACACTGCTGTAATCTGTGTCCGACAGTAAAGCCACCCCCTGATTACACTGTTTACCACTCTCTTGGCTGCGTTTAGTGTGCTGCGCCCTCAGAAACACCAGAGGGCACTCTTCACTAAAAATACAGCCAGATGGAACTGTCCACTCTCACCCTGGGCGATGGGTCTTATCGAGGGGCAGCAGGCCGCCAGTGGGCCTCTGAAGATAGCCAGCTGGTTGTGTGTGTGAAGCCCGGCCGCTGAGTTGTCGACCGTGCTCGATGGAGGCAGCCGGGGGTCATATTATGGGCCTGTCAGGATTCCCTTTCATGGTGAATTGGATGAAGGCAGCAGCTTTGAGGGGAGTGGAGATGTCATAGCGTGCACCGTCCTGTGTCTGGATTCAACAGGCCAGCACAGGCCCGGCAAGACAAGTCAGTTAAAAGCTGTCAGAGGGCAAAGAATCGAAAGAGAGAAAGAATATTAAAGGCCCTGCGCTCCTCTGCACAGATGCTTGCATGCGCAGTTTGCAGTGGTCAAATCAAGGGAAGGTTAGGAGACGGTGGCTATATGGTTTGCCGATATGACAATACTATCGTCAAAACGACCAAAACAAGTCTTTATCATAATGTAACTGGGACTCTTCTCTATTTTCCCTTTTACTGTGCACTCTTTAAACAAAGTTATTTGCGAGTCTTTTGTTTATATAATGTTCTTTATGTTGAATGTTGTACGTAGCGCTTACAATGATGTGGCTAATTGAAAGCTAATGCACCTGCAAGATTCTTCCTTTTTCTTAGTTTGTTATTTACTGTATATTCATAGTTCACTTTGGACAAAAGCATCAGCTAAGTGAAATGCAATGTAATATATGTAATGTATTTTACTGTGTTTGTATTACTGCTACGTTGCCAGGTCTCTGTTGTAGAAGAGATTTGATATCTTAAAGGGACTTCCTAGTAAAAAATGGTACTGAATTATGTATTAAGTTTCATACATAAAATTAGCTGGAAACATGCTTCATCATGATATATGTTGTTATCACGACATGAAATTATCTATAACGGGATGGAAGTGTCTGTCTATTTTGCTCAGTGTCAGGACACGCCTTTTACAGCGCCTGAAATGTAATCCATCATAAAGTCTATTGTGACTGCAGGTGCCTTACCAGGATTATTATTACAATTTATATCCAATTGGAAACATTCTCTATTACTCCACAGCTATGTTTTAAAATATGTCTGATGTCAATGTAAGCTAAAACCAAGAATCATTTTCCTCAATTGGATAAAAGCCCATATTTTCACACAAAAGAGATTCATTCCGCTCTCGATGCTTTTAGCTTTTCAAACTATAACTTACAATAACACATTTCCAAATGCCGACATTTCGAGCTTTAACACATGTCTAATGACACTTTAAAACAAATCAATTCAACAAATCAGCACAACACCTACAGTATTTTTTAGATAAGCTTTTCAAAAGTCTTCCGCTCCGGCTCTTGACTCCCAGCTGTGGTAGATTAGCAGATAGTGAGCTTTGCCTCTGACATGGCACCTGCAAATGCGAGGAGATAAGAATAAACTGGAAACAAAACCAGCCACGCAGCTACATCCGTCTCAGGGCTCTTAGTCTTTCCACGACTTCCCATCTCTCTTTTTCTGCTTCTATAATGTATGTTAATGTCAGTGTTTATACTTGTGTTGACTATCCGTATCCATCTATCCATCTTTCAGCAGAGGCCCTCCTAGTGCTTTCTGTGTCTCTCACAATCCTGTCCCATAAATAAATCCGTGCCTTCCTGCTCCCCGTTGCCATTGAGAAGTGACTTTCTCGAACCTGTCGTCTCATGCTGTAATGACTCACTTGTCATTCCTGGTACTCGCAGAAGAAATCCCAGAGCGGGAAAACATCCTCTCAGCATCCGCTTGAGAGCCGACGAAAAGGTCTGGGATTAAAGATCAGAGCCAAGCCTTCAACGTTAACATATTATACACCAGTGGTTCTCACCTTTTATTCTCTCATGGACCCTCAAATCGAATAAACATTAGTTAATTGACCGCACGTTTCATTAGCTTCAGAGACCTTACATTGGTCTGTTATTATTGTTATGTTATCCCAGATATAATTGAGACCATACATCTTTAGTTTTCAATAACCAAGGTGGGAGTAAAACCTATGGTCAGTCACTCTTATTACTAAAAATGGGCACATTTCTATATTGAATTGTGGAAATTTCCCATTTCCTAGTGTACCATCGGGAAATACCTCAAGGAACCCTGGTTGAGAACAACGTCTTTACTGTACCAGAATCTAAGCAGTGAGGAGAATAATACAAATCATACACTTCACTTTATTGCTCATAGTTAGTTTGTTAGATTGATGACTTTAATATCTGTTTGGTTAATTAGAAGCAAGAGTTATGTAGCTTGTGTTAGCATAGGGTAGAAACAGGATATCAGCTAGCACAGCCCGGTCAAGAAACAGTCCTATAAAATAACCAGTATACAGCGACAACTCAAAGCTTTTAGCCTGTTAGCTAAACCTAGTGCAACGACTGATCTCAGGAGCAGCTAGTGAGCTTAACAAAGAAATCATTGTCATTTTTATGCCTAATCTTTTGACAGCTAGCAGCCGGTTAGCTTAACTATACCACAATGTTTGTAAATAGGAGAAACAAGCTAGCTGTCTCTGTTAATAACAACATGTCTTGTCAGCACCTTAACATGATTTAGTTAGTTTAATCCATACCGAAAACAAACTTTAAAAACAAGTTATGTTTTTTTCTGGGTCTTTTACGTATTTCTAGCCAGGTTATGCCAAGCTAACTGGCTGCTAGCAATAGCTTCTTATTCATAGTAAAGACACAATCTTGTCATCTTACCTTCTGTAAAAGCCTTATTTGACAGGTATACAGGAGATTAAGTGGAGTAACTGTCATATCACATAACAAGTTGCAGTTATAAACAACTATGTTCAGTTATATTCCCTAAAATATGTGTACAAAAGCTTTACATTCAGTCAAAAATATAATTCTGGAGACATAGGCCTACATGTAGGCTAATAGAAACTGTGTTGGAAGCATGAAAGTGAATAAGAGAGTCGTTCCCTTGTGTATTTTATGATGTGTTCTGCTCCTTTTCATCGACCCTGAAGGATCCCATTTGATCGCTATCCAAGATGAAAATATAGCTCAGAGCCATGCT
The DNA here is from genome assembly GCF_949606895.1 of Notothenia rossii. NCBI lineage: Eukaryota > Metazoa > Chordata > Actinopteri > Perciformes > Nototheniidae > Notothenia > Notothenia rossii. The sequence continues at coordinate 86,908,271 of NC_136901.1, forward strand.
TTGAGATGCTTTGAATTCAAAATGTTCTTTTATGGGAACTACCATGGATTTAATTACAAAATGGACGTACAATATGCTAGTTGGCATGCGGAGGGAAGCCCTTCATTTGAATTGGCTGAGTGTGTCAGCATGGATTTAAGGGTGCCAAAGTACTGAGTGGAAATATAACAAAAATACAAAATAAAATAAACCTTTAAGGGCTCCATTATAAAGTATTAGGCTCTAATTGTACCACTGGTACAGTCCACCAAGTTATGATAAGGTTCTATATGTTTCAGCATTTATTCGAATATATGAATATTGTAATGGTAGCCTAGGGATCATTGTATAAAATGTCAGATGTAAAACTGTTAATGTCATAATATTATTTTTCTCCGTGGGATTAATTAAAGTTACATTAATATTCTGCTAGAATGTTTCTGCAGTGTGAGCATGGTTTAATTTATTATGATAAACTTCACTCAATCCACACTGACATTTAGACCAGCCACATCATTTACAGTAAGAATATGGAAAGCATGATTTGCCAGATTTTCTTTTGAAATTGGATGTGATATTTGTATTTTTATGTGATAAATTAACCAAGAGTTTCACCTTGGTCTGATGACACACAGGACCAATTTTGATAATTATAGTCTACGTTTCAAGACCTGTTTTAAATCAGATACATATAGGTAATTATGGTGCTCTCATAGTCTGAGAGGCCATTCGGGAGGAAACAATCCTGTCAACCAATCTGAGAAGAGATTCATAAATATAGTATTATTATGAAGTTAATGAGTCCTGAACTGCTTTATTCAGTAGAGGTGTGTTTTGAGCACTAGAAACTAAACTACTTAGGATTTTCAGTAAATACCTGGTTCAAACATTTTCACAGAAATGACTGACAAACAATTTTGGTTGTAGTTGTATCCTGCTATTTTGCGAGTTGGTCTCACTTATCTACATTAATATTACTGTAGCCTATAGCCTGCTATTATGTATTCATGTTCAAGAAAATACTGACATACTTAGCTCACAGGTCATTGATCAAGTCCCTTTCCGTGTCTTTATTTATGTGTTGCTTTAGTGTTTTCCAAATCAGATTAGTGAGCTTCAGGTGCTAGAAGGGAGGATTTGTTACATTTGCCTAAACCAGGCTTGCTGTTTTGCCGTATTCCAGTCTTCATGCTAGGCTAAGATAAAGCTTCATATTCACTGTGTAAACATAACATGATATCGGTATTAATATTCTCATGTGCATCGACAAGAATGCAAGTAGGCAAAGCATATATATTTTTAAATGTTGAACTCTTCCTTTTAAATCCCCATACGAAGAAGAAGCACCGTAACCACATTACATTACACTTGTTAGACGCTTTTATCCAAAGCGACTTACATACTCAATACTGTGGGCAATCCCCACAGGAGCAATTTGGGGTGAAGTGTCTTGCCCAGGGACACAACGGCATGCTGACTGCAGTGGAGTTTGTACCTGATCCGAACACCAACGCACAACCCACTGCGCCACACGCCTCCTAACCAGTATAGTTTATGGAAGGACATTTCAAAGAAAGATAGCGTGACAATGATTAGTTACGATTAAGCATATTAGCATCACATAAGCCTAAGACAGCTAACCTGGTTTGCAGAAACCTAGTTCAATGAAATACTGTTAGTAAAGTAAAGAAAGTAGTAGAAATGTAGTAGCCTGCAGATTGGTAAAATGTTGTACATTAGTATGAGGAATGTTAAAATGATATTACATACACAGCCAGTTATTTACTTCATCTTATTAGATTCCATTGCAACTTCCAAAATTGGTTGTTACAATAATGAATGGTTCTCCCTCCCTTGCAATCTGTTACAGTCAGATGTACCTGTTAGTCAATAGCCCTATCTATAGCTTGACACCTGTTTTATGATCCTTGTTTGCATGCACATTTCAAAACCAAGTCATTAATAATCACTATTGGTCAAGTTCTCTCCTGGGTGGCAGCATTCTTACAGTAATAAGATGCCATCAAATATGAAACCCAGCGATCCTCCCCCAGGCTGAGGTAGTGTATTATCCAGCTGCTGTGACACTCATCAAAACAATGTGCTGACATTCACCTCCCTTCTGAACCACTAATTGGCTATTATGCCTAACAGGGTTTGAAGGGCCACAGACATTTCCCCCTCAGCTCATGTCCGACCCCTGATAGGTCGGCTCACCTCAAAACTGTCTTGCTGTTATGGCATGTGGCATAAAGGAGGAAAGGGACGGGGTCACTTATGCTGGTCAATATTTGATACACAAGTCATTTGGGTAACAGCGGGGAAACCTGTCAAAGCTCTAGTTTGTGTGTGTTTCTCTGTGTAAATACTGTGATTGATCCATTATTCATGTATGATAACAATTGTATTTTTTAAATTGTATGTCATGCAAAGACTGCAAGTATTTCCTGTCTGCAAGTGTGAGGATATTTCTTGTCTAATATATTGCACATTAAATATCTTGTATCTTTGCAATAGAGAGCAACACATCACATATTTGATTTACTACAGAGGCTTGTTACTTTGTTGTAAAAATAACTTGACATTCCAAGTAAATTGTGGCAGGCATTAAAGGCATAATTAAATTATCTGTGGTTGCTGTAAATCACTTTTATATTACTCACAAACAGTTTTCCACACAGCGCTTCATAGCAAAGGGCTACAGCTATTGAAACATTGGTCAAACACAGAAGAGGTAGACAATGGAGGTACAGTGCGTTAACTTTATATGGTTGAATTCACAAAAAAAACAGCTCTAAAATGTAGGACCAGCTGTGCACGAGCACTATTTCAGGATGAACAAACGGTAAATTCACAGGTCAGAACATCAGAGAGCTCTTTCATGTCCGTCAGTGCACAGAAAGAGAGTTAGGCCCACATAAAGGGATGTTACTGAGGCCTGGCTTTTAAGCACATATTAATCTGAGGCTCTTTTGGCACAACACAAAGCTGGAATTAGTTCTGCATCTATTTCTGTTTCTCTCCTTGATACCAAAAACCATTGCAGCCAGGTTTAATTACATGGCTTATTATCTTAGTTGGCCCTTTGTCGGGGAAAGTATGGGCTGGGGACAAATAGATGTACAAGCTAATGAGTACAATTATGAATGACTTCACAGAAAATACATTTAACCCAACCGACTGTTTGTTAATTGAAATAAGTATGACACACTTTAAATATATTCCCACCTATAACTTTGCTGTTTAAACAATGTTATTAAGATGATAACCCATCAGAAATGTCGAAATGAAAGTGTAGTTAAACTTGTGTTTAATGACCGCGTATGCTTTGAATCATGTACTGCACAATATACACAGCGGTTTAACTTTGTGTCAAAGACTGGAAAAGGACAATTACAAGTTAAGCTTGATTTCTGCTCAGATGATTTAAGCTCCTAATGTAATTTAAAATCATTTGCATAATCAATATTTAACATGTAATCATGCAAGAGTGAGGTGGAGCTGAAACCGCCTCTGAACTAAATTCTCATTATGCACCAATTTTATACTTCAAAAGCCTCTCGTACAGATGGTCAATACTTCATCATTAACAACAAGCGGTGAAAGAGCATATCTGAATTTCATGCACTTATCAAATTCACGGTGTATTATGTACATACATTTAAAAAAAGTACCGACTCATTGCACAATAGACGGAGTAAAAGTTTGCTTTTTAAAGGGTCAGAGGGCTGCAGGTTGTTTTTTATGCACAGTGGGTTGAGAGCAATTTACCTGTGGAACAGAAGGCATAGTCAACTGAATATCTTGCAAGGCTCCGCAGTATTTAAAGCAGTCAATATAACCTGAACATATATGTTCTTCCACCATAATCAGATTTTGTCTCTGCAAAACCCTGTTTCGCTTGACTGATTTATGGACATGTTGACTGATAATAACTGTAAAAACAACATTTCAAAATGTCTTTATATAATTCGCTTGACATTTCAAATCCTCTGTTTGCCGGGTGCACCAGTAGCCTCTGTTGTTTACAGTGGTGTGCTTGGGAGGCAGCTCCACAGCGGGGGAGGCAGGAAGGATAAACAAACTGGTGTAAAAAAACTCTGGACAGCCTGGAGGCAGAAGCGGAGGGAAGCATGAGGACTCGACTGAACTCCATCTTAAGCTACATCTCCCACCCCCTCTGTGGTGGGCTGAGAGCCTCTGCTTCAGCATCATAAGGGTGCTGTAACTGTCTTGTGTAATGACTAGCAAACTCAATACAACCGTTCGAGGAGCACAAGAGCAAGGTTCATCAATTAATAATTCTATTAACTGACCATATATTTCCAGTTTTTTTTAATGAACTTGTTTACTGTTCTTAGAGGTTAGATTAGATTATTGATGCAACTCTGATATTTCTACATTAAATATGAAGCTACTCGTACTAAATTCCTAGCTTAGCTTGGCCCGAAAACTGCAAGCATGGGAAAAATATGTCGATGTATACGTAGAAAAACTAGTTAAAAAGTGATGACTTCACTCCTGTTGGTGCTTTTGAACTCTGCTGGATGGCCAAAATAAGCACTTGAAGATGGTACTTTAATATATTATCCAGCAGCAGGTACCACCCTTCAAGGTATTTTCATTATTTTACATTTGTCAAGCAATAAATCATAAATCCAATCTCACGCATTCTGCTTTTCTTTTCTGCCTACAAGCGTTACTGTACAGTCCGAGGCAGTGAAAGGAATCCTCAGAACTGTTGGATTTAACCAGATGTTTAAGAAGCAGGCGTAATAAAATATGTTAAAAGTATAACTGTGTAAATACCCCCCTGCAAGCAAGCAAAGTTTACTTAAGTACAACTTTATTAGCAACAACATGTCAGCTACTGGATACAAGTCAGTCTGTATAGTGGCTAGTTTCAGAACCATGTTTATTACATTATATTATTATAATATACTAAAACGTCAATGTATAAGCATTTCATATTGCATCTGATGAAGGCGGAGCCAATTAAAACTAAGCCAACTTTAGATACATCATTTTACCAAATCTCCCCATTTTTTATTTAAGTAAATAGCATAATGTCATCAAATAACATGTTTAATATTGAGTTGTTATTATATTTTAATTGCATTGGCCTCTTTCCTCCTTTCCTCTCTTCTGCTATCGAAAAAAGGCTTAAAGCCCAAACATTTCCTTAAAGAAATCCTATTAACCTAATAATGAGAAACTTTCCAAAAATAATGACTTAGAATTGAAAAACAGTGAAAGTTAGATTCAAACCATAATATTTAGACAATGTTTCTCATATGCATTACTATAGGATCTTTTCCCCCATCAAATTCTCAAAAAAATGGCTTATATATTACTGTAATCACGCTGTGTACTTCTCATTCCCCAACCTGACCATTAACCTTGAGCCTGGCTGGCTGCATGCTCGTCATTAGCATAATTAGCTTCACCTGCAGCCTATTAGCTTCTGACCAACCACCTGCTCACCTCCACTGTATCAAGCCTCCAAAGCCTCCCGTTGTAGTCCAGCAGATATGTGAAATAATTGTGCTTTTGATGATAAAAGCATGAAATTTGGCACACTGTTAGAGCATGCCCTAAGGAAGATTTTTGGCTATAAGGCCATCGCGCCAAATGGCCGCCATTGGTTGTTATTTTACCAGTAGTTTAGGATCTAGACCACCTAGGATCTTGATTCTGGTAACTAATCCTACATTTTCAAGGATGGAGAATGCATTGGTACTATTTACAACATGCTAGAATGTAGCTAACTATATGTATCTGGTATTCAGGGAACAAAATACACAGTAAACCATTAACATATTTATTATGGTGAAGTCATACATGTTACATAATATATATGAAATATTACAGGTTTTCAACTAAATGCAGACTTAGTTCTGAAAACACAGTCCACCACAGTGGCAAAGGGCACTTCACTGAATTGCTACCTTGACACATTCAGGAGGAGTTCACGACAGGCCTGGGTCGATTGGGCTGCTGTGATACCACATCCGTGTCAACTGTGCATATTGACACCTTGCTATACCCTTCCTTCACAGCATCTCCTAGGTGCAGTAGGATGCGGGTATCAGCCTCCTCATGTGTGCATGTTGCAAGTACTGATTATTTGTTTGCCAGTGTTGAGGGCTGTCACACTGGTTGCCAGGAACAAGAACAGTTCAGCCTTCTTGTCTTCAATGCGCAGAAACTCTGGCCAGTTTCCAGGAATGACACTGGATGGCTCAACGCGTCTATGAACTCCCTTCCCTCTCTTCCTGCGTGTTTCAGCTTTCAGACTTTCGGGGAAATATTCATCCCACACGACATCAATTCTGCTGGCATGCTCCAGCTGAGACAGGATGTATGGTGAGAACGCTTTCTGCGCATAATAAAAAAACATCTTAGCAGCACCAGGTCGTAGCATGTTCACAAGAGTAGCCCCATCAAGGATGAGGCATTAACTGTGTGGTGGGATGCATTCTCTTGTAAAGACATCAGGTCCTCCAAACAGCCCACCAACCAAGTCTGACTTGGTACCAGTTCTGAGCTTGCCCATTTGTGACAATGATGATGGACATGCCTGGTTTTCAAGTTTATTATATTTCTCATAATTAATCCCAAAAAACTCATCCAGACTTCCATCAGGTATCTCAGATACAATGTACAGCCTAGAGAACAGAGAACAGTCATTCTTCAGAGATGAGAGCTGTTGTTGGGACCTGGACTTCTCTCGGACTGGAGGCTGGCTGAATAGAGGGAGGTTTTTCCTTTTAATGGGACCTTTGATGGGCTTTTTCTGTTCGACCAGGCGCTCACTGACATACAGTGGAGGAAATAAGTATTTGATCCCTTGCAGATGTTGTAAGTTTGCCCAATTACAAATAAATGAACAGTCTATAATTTTAATGGTAGGTTTAATTTATCAGTGAGAGTAAGAATATCAAAAAGAAAATCCAGAAATCTACATTATATAAAATACAATTTGATATGTATTAAACTGTGGGAAATAAGTATTTGATCCCCTTGCAAAACCTGTGTTAGTACTTGGTGGAGAAACCCTTGTTGGACAGCACAGAGGTCAGACACTTGTTGTAGTTGGTCTCCAGGTTTGTGCACATCTCAGGAAGGATTTTGGTCCACTCCTCTCTGAAGATCCTCTCCAAATCCTTCAGGTGTTGAGGCTGATTCTTGGCATCTCAAAACTTCAGCTCCCTCCACAGATTTTCTATTCTACACAGATTTGCTTCTTCGTTAGCAGCTCCTGTGTTGTGTGCCGTATGTTCAGGTTTATTGTCCTGCTGGAAGACCCATCCATGACCCTTTTCAGTGTCCTAGCTGAGGGAAGGAGGCTATCGTCCAATATGTTACAGTACATGGCCCCGTCCATCCTTTCCTCGATGCAGGGAAGTCGTCCTGTCCCCTTTTCAGAGAAACACCCCAAGATTATAATGTTTCCACCTCCATTTTGGTGTCATCTGACCACATCACCTTCTACCAAGCCTTCTCTGAATCATTCAGATGTTCATTGTCAAATTTCGGAAGGGCCTTTCATGTTCTTCTTGAGCAGGGGATCTTGCGGGCCCTGCAGGGTTTGATCCATTATGGTGTAGTGTGTTACCAATAGTTGTCTTGGGTCTGTGCTCCCAGCTGCCTTGAGATCATTAACAAGTTCCTCCCTTGTAGTTCTTGGCTGATACCTCACCTTTCTCATGATCATCAATACCCCAAGGGGCGAGATCTTGTGTGGATTCCCAGACCGAGGGTGATTGGTTGTTGATTGATGTCCATTTTTTTCCCTTCCATTTCCGAATAATCGCACCAACAGTTGTCACCTTCTCCCCAAGCTGCTTGCTGATGGTTTTGTAGCCAATCCCAGCCAAGTGCAGGTCTACAGTCTGGTCCCTGAGGTCTTTAGACAGCTCTTTAGCCTTGCCCATGGTGGAGAGGTTGGAATCTGATTGATTGATTCTGTGGACTGGTGTCTTTTATACAGTTAACAAGTTGATATGAGGGGTACTTTCCTAAAGGAAATGGACTTATGTAACCGGTCTGTGGGAGCCAGAATCCTGTGTCATACCCATCCTGTTTCTCAATCTGGTTCAGAGTGTCAATGACTGCTGCATCTGCAAGGTCTCTAGTATCCAGTACAAGAAGATATTCACTGCTTATTTCACAGAATCGATTGCCCATGTCTTATGTAGCACCCATTAGTGCTTTAACATCTTGTGCAAATGCCATTTGTGCATGTTTGGTCTGCTCATGTTGCAGGGTGTCAGTCTTCTTTCTCTTATCAGTGGGGGCCTTAAACTCCCCAACCACATGTGCCATCTCGGGGCCAGACACCATCCAGCGTCGCAGAGCTGCAGGGTTCTCTGTCAGGCCTACAGCACCACCATCACCTTTCACAGAGGCATTGTTCTGCTCGTGGGCCTGGTCAATGACAATAGCAGAGAAGCTGCGTGTCGTCTTCTTCACAGCAAAGTTTTCATTTGCATTTTCAAAATGGCCGCCATTGGCGCCATTGGACAAATGTGCGATGGCCCTATAGCTAAAAATCTTCCTTAGGGCATGCTCAAACAGTGTGCCAAATGTCATGCTTTTATCATCAAAAGCACAATTCTTTCAGATATTTCACATATCTGCTGGACTATTGAGGAAGTTAACTTAGCTTAGTCATTTAAATTGGCAAAAGTTCTTACAAAGAAAAAGAAGACATTTTCAACCTGAATTTGTTGCCGTAATGGAACGATACATAGATAATTATACATATTTGACTGCTGAAGTTACACCCTGGAAGTTCGGAGTTTCCTGTCCATGCTGTCTGCACACGGCTCTCCTCCCCTGGGAACCACAGACCACCGCTTCACTTCAACAAGCTAAGTAATTGCTGCTTTTGCTAATTATATTTTGTCAGTTGATGTCCAGGCTGTATTAGGTTGGGTTTGTGTGCTGTATCAAATCTTCCTTTTCAATATATTGGCGTTTTCCAGCTGTGATCTGTTTGTATGCTGCTGCTTCTGTTGGTTCACATTCATATTAATTATGAAAACGACTTCTTTCTAGGGGCTAAGCTCGTTGGTGGTCGTTTGCCAGGTGCAATGTGATGTTTTCATGCTGTTTGTTTACATAGTGGGAATGAACATCCACATTGAAATGACTTTACATATCCCATTTATGAGGTCATCACCATTGTTTTGAAGGATTACTTGCACGCTTGGCTCTCTGGTAGAGGTTAATATTATGCGGTATTGGTTTATAGATGATGTAAGCACGATTATTGTCTTGCACACAGCAAATTATTTCCATGTAATAGTGGCATCCTTGCAATCCACATGCATAGCAGAGGAAATCATGTTTATAATATCACCACACAGCTTAATATTACAGAGAACTTGAAGCGATACACATTGCTTTACAATTCTGCATATCAGAATTAGATTTAAAATATTGAGGTGCTATTATTTTTGCTGCTGCTGCGACATTAAACCAAACTGATCTAGATATGTTGTTGCCATCTGCTTATTATGTTACATAACGTCATGACGAATATTTGTGAGTTTTTTTAATGTTCTGCATAGTTTATGTGTCTTCACTGCAGCAAATGAGGTTGATTGCTGGGGCCATCTGAAATAGAGCAGTGGTTCGTTTTGTCAAGCTCCAAGTAGATTGGGTGAGAAATAAGATTTGAGTGGAAAGGCACTGCAGAGTGAATTGTGGTGGGGAGAGCCTATCAACTCTACAAGTATTATATATATAATTAAATATGTTCCATGTGAGGTGGCTGAAAAGTTGTGGGTCATGAGGGTAATGATTGAAGCAATTCGGAAGAGCAAATGTCTACTTTTTGGTAGGAAACTGCAAAGATTATTTGACAAGTTGCCAGCTAGTTTGATGATAATTTAAGCCTACAATTGCAGGACAAAACAAGACCTTCAATGACGCCCTCTTGGGCTTTGAGAAACACTGACTGACCTTTTTTCACATGTTCTGACATTTGAATGATTCTAGAAAACAATTGATAACTGAAGCCCTAGAATAATCTACTATGTGATTGTTCATATTTTATACATTTCTTGGCTTTGGCTTGCTTTGTGCAACTTTTTCAATGTTACTGCATTGTGCTGTTGATGGACCTTCTTGAGTCAGATAACTGTAAAAGAAAAAGGTTTTAATGATGTAAGGGTTAATGAAAACGCAAACGTGTTTATAGTGCATTTTAATCTAGTCGTTAATAAAGCGCATAACCACATCCCAACAGGACTAATTGCTGTAGCATTTATTGTTAAGAAGACATTGATTTCCCTTATCTATACATTTTATTTTAATATTATCTTCTAAATTACTTTACTTATGCATCTATTTTATTTAGTTAGTTATTTAATTTACTAGCTAGGACCGGGAGGGGGGGAAAGGGGAAAAAAAATATATATATATTGACTGTATAAATGTAAAAAAAAAAAGAAAAAAAAAAAGACTGATGAGAAGTGATATAGTGGACAACATATATTGTACTGTATGTGTAGTTGTCAGTTGTCTCACCAGTGACTCTGGTTTACAGCTGCTTTAGTGCCTTCTATAGGAATGAAAAGATTATAGGCTGAGTATATATTTAATGCCCATCCACCCTGTACTTCTTCCTTCTACGCTTTCTTGCTGTTTCCTTTCATGTTTTATGCTTCAGCGGCCCACGAGGAATCAGTGAAGTCGTATCTAATGAACAGACCATTAAAATGTGGTCTTGACAGGTTGAGCCTGGGAGAAGTGTAGCAGGTATTCACACACCAACACAGACATCTCTAGATTTGTATTTTTAGCATCACTGAGGTTGGATGGTTAGAGGAATAATCATGGATACTAGGAAGGTTTCCAAATGTCCCAGTGTTTTTTTCACTCGTCTCCTTGCATGCTTAAGTCATGTTTAGCTGCAGGTACTCGTGTTGCAATCAGGGGCTTTTACGCTGAGCTGCCATGTGACCCCTCATGCAGCAGAGGGAAGTGGAAGGCTGACGACAGCGTCCACAACACCCCAATCAGCTCCTTCATATTAGTATTCCTGTATCCTGGCCTGTGTTATTTTCACCAGCTGCCCACCACATATCTGAGTCGACGTGTGCATTTCAATGTTGTCCACTCGAGTTGTCTTGAGCCATTAGCATCGAGACGGCTGCTTTCACACAACATTAAGCCAAATTCAGAAAACATCACATTTGCAGCGATCATCAGAATTAGTTATGTCTGATTCTCTGATGGGAGGTTGTGAAATATTAAAGAGGAGATTAACTTGGCCTGTAATCATAATAACACTAATACAGAATCACTCAAGCTTGAACTCTACATTAAGTAGAATGACAGGAAGAGAGCAAGGAAGGAAAGATGAAATGCAATTTTACACCACATGCCCCTAGCAAAAATTAATTAAGTACCTTCATACCTACTGTTCCCATTTACCTTTTCATCAAAAATGCCTGAGGTTGTTTGAGTCCGACAAAATGGATCAGAACAAAAGCATTTTACATTACAGCTTTGTCAATCAAATTTGTAAAATTAATCTGCAAGCAGCAGCGATTTTTCAGACCTGCTGGAACTAATTTAGGGATTTTAAATATTCAGTTACAGCAAAGAGGAAAACTCCTGCATAATCTTTTGGACTATACAGGCAAATAAAGTGAAGATTTTGTCAATTGTTGAGAAAATACGAAAAAAATACAGGCTTTGAAGCACTCTGCAATGTTGTTCACTCATCACAAGCAGGGAAAACTCAAGTGACCCCCTTTCAGAAGTCCTCCTACTGAGCACTCTCAAAATTAGATAAAAAAACATTAGGAAGTTAAAATGGCATTATGTGAGCTGTTGCAGAACCAAACACCCTGCAGCTCTTATTATAATGAGGAAAACATTATTAAACATGGCTGCAACTGTTTATGGAGATGGACTGCTTTTCAGTCCCAAACTTAATATGAATACATGACACAATCAGTAATCCCACAGAATGATTAGATAACCTCTGGACACAATTATGTTGATGCGACTGCTTATTAGACGAGTAGAAAAATGAACATAATATTGCAATTTCTTTTTGTACAGTACCAAGAAAGGCTGCAGACCATAAATATGTAGATGCTCATTAGCAGTGATTTTTCTTACTGGGCTGTAAAAAAAGCCCTAAAAGTGACTGTTTTCCGATTTCCAGTGCATGTATGGGTTGAGGAAGAACATACAGTGCGATGAACATTTTAAACCATCTGATTAAACATAAAATGCATCAAGGCCGAGATGATTACAAAGTTGACATTTAGAGATGCATAACATTAAATATTTACTGTATACAAACTGCAGGAAAAACACATGGTAATCCTCCTTGAAATGTTCTCATATCCCTCTTTAACGCATCAATACATCCATTGAACGAGGATCGTGTTTCTAAACCAGCTTCACTCATTAACAGTCCATAGGAACCAGCTGTTTAAACAGGCTGTATTGACAGAAGTAATGTGACTCAAATTCCTTATCAAATAATGGATTGGAGAAAAGAAAACAAAGTGATGACTGTAATGAGACATCGCTAAAGCCCTTCAGCCTGCTGTGAAATATTTTCCGTTTAATGGATGATTGTTTAAGCTCTAACCGGAGAAAAGCAACGTTGTGCATGTGCCAAATCCATTGCACAGTTTCCAGAAGGCCTCGGATGGGTTTCTTTTTTCAATCTGATCACTTTTAAATTGAAAGACATCTGTTTTTGTTTTTTTCCTCGAGGTCATTTTGTGAACACTAAACAAAGGACTTTTGTAACTGCTAATAGTAGGGGGCATTTGGAAGACCATAGGTCCTTGAGTGTGTCCGGATATTTAATTTCAGGGCTCAGTGTGAATGTTCATTTGTGCCCCTTATCAAAGTCTAAATTACCAGTACCACCGTCTGCCACTTCTATAACCCCCCGCCTCAACAGCAGTAGCCAGACAGTCAACACGCCGCTGTAATGTGGCTCTAAAATACTCACATTAAAAACCTGAGTACCAGCTCTATTCACAGGGAATCATTATCGTATTTTGTGTTTAAAGGGTAAAAAACTGTCAGCTCTTGTTATGCCCATGAAAAGAGTTGATGGCATAATGATTGTTTTTGGTTCAGGTTCTGACCTTTTCAATTTGTCAGCGTTTGATTCATGAAGTCCTGTGCCTCTCTACTGGATACTTTTCCCTAAGTAGCTTGATATTTGGACGAATTGCTCTCAGCTATCTGTCATGAGTTGCAAAGGAGTCACAGCGAGTCTGTCGCCTGGTCGTCATATTGGAGGTCGCAGTGACTGTCAAACTGAAAACATTTATACAGCAAACCTGTCTCAAGGGAAATGAATGTGGCTGATTTGTGTTATTTCCACTGTTCCACTGGAGATAAATCTGTTTTCCAAGCTTATCGTCACTGCCCCATTACAAAGTGGACACTGAGGGCTAGCTTGCCAAAAGTAATCCCCTGACATACTTGGACCACTGATCAATTTTGGGTATCTACAAAAGTTGCCTTAATACCAGTATCTAACCTTGTTCAGGTTCTTAAATCTGCCAACAAATAATTAAACACATCTTCGTCTACAATGTGCTGTAATTAGATTAAACCTATGCAATCATAACAACCTCTCGAAATTGCAGGGACATGCCACAACAAGCTGAAAGGCACAAATTGACACCTGTTTCTTTTTAAAGTTGTCTTGGCTGAAGTGGTGCCAAACAACTTACTTTTAACACATTTAGCAGACGCAGAGCAACGGTATTATACATTACATTTGGAGTCTAGCTTCTGGTATCACAATGAGTGTAACTCGACTATACACTCTCCTTTTCCGCTGCCAACTTCTGAGTAAACACCCGAATGCTCCTGTGTGTTCACCAGCTAGTCGCTCACTGACTCTGATCTTTTGTTCTGCGCCGTGTACGCCTTCAGTGAGTTTATCTGTGTTTTTTTACTGAACACAGCTGCCTGCAGCAAATGATGCTAACATATTTTGTAAAGCTTACAGGAACCCGCTATCCTGGGTGATTGTCAGATTTTTCAATTACAAATAAACATTTGAGCAATTGTTCATTAAAAAAATGGATTTGTGCAGCACTTAATATGAAATACCTCAGTTTAAAGTTAAAATGCCATCCATAAAGTACATGGAAAAACTGCTCGTTTGGCATTTTTGAAACTCAGAGTGAAGGGGCAGACTGGAATGAAAATGGGGGAGAGAAGTGGTTATCCTAGACTTGAATCATGCTGGCAAAGTTGAGGTAATGTGGCCGGTGCAGTTACCACGTGGCTATCAAAGGGCTCTATGAAATAAATGAATACCCATGCAGTGTATACAACTCTCTTTCTGACCCCATTTTTAAAACCTAGTCACAACCCGTATGCTGCTAACAGCTATGGGCTCCAACAACTCAATAGAATTTTTAGTGATACATTATTGTCATGAAGAAATAAAGCGCTGCCAGCATCTGCTAAGAGTAATTTATTGCCATTCTCCCAAAAGGGTAATGTATTTGAACCTTTTGGGCGCCTGCAGTAATAGCAGGAGATTGTGTGGCCTGTTTGTTAAAGACAGTAGCATGTAGAAGCAGGCATGTAACGCTGCCACCACTCTTTGGAGAGATGATTTGGTATCTTTCCAGCACAATGCTTATTGTGGCATACCCAAACGGAGCCTCACGATGTAGGAAACACAATAGAAAATAATGTCTGCGTGGGTGCAGGCATGTGGAAAACAGCATATTAAATACTTTCTACTTGCTGTGACCGTTATGAGGAAGGTAAATTATTATGAAACGGTGTATATAAATGCCCATTAGTTCTTATTAAGTGTTTTCTTTTCACTTACCCGCAGTCTGACCAGCTGAGAGCTCCCCATGGTTATAGCTTTCAATATTCCTGCAGCTTTCGGAAGGACAACACTCAAGCACCATTACAAAAATATCCAGAACATTCTCTTCATGGGTTCCTTTCTTTCTTCGTTTGAGCTGTGAGCAGAAAATCACTACAGTAGAAAGCATCACAACATCTCAAAGTAAAGAGCTTCTAATGTCATTATTTTTCAAAGTTTTATTCTTATGCACAAATAATAAATGCATCTGACGGTTAATAAAAAGAATAGGGTATAGGGTTGAGAAATGGAAATAAATATTAGTTTTATTTTCAGAAATGTCGCTATAATGTATTCACTATGGTAGCTGTTGTATTTTTAATATGTCAGTATGGTATAATTATGGGAATGTATATAAATAACTATCATTATTCATCTATTTTTTTATTTAGATTTTCTAGAAACGGGCACCTTTTTTATTAATGAAGAATGTCTCAATTGATTTTCCTGACAATTCTCTATACCATGATATATGGAAGCGTGGTATAATATAACATTTATCACAATGGGGGACTTATTCACATCGCCCACTCATACTTTCCACAAAAGCGACATCTATATAATCAGTTAGTGCAAATGATAAAGGAAGAAAGAACCTGGATAATTCACTGGATTGAAATTGAAGTGCTGCAGGGGACCCAGAAACTATAAATGCACGAGCAGCAGGCCTCAGATGCTACTGAGACAGCAATAATCAAAATTGAGCCTTCAGTGTTTTAATTTGTAGAAGAAGCCTGATGTTGGTATAAGTCAGGGGTCGGCAACCCCTGGCACGCGTGCCACCGTAACCAGTGGAATAAGTGTGTAAATGTATAAAACAAATATTTTCGGATCCTGAACGAGACCGCCGCGAGAGCGCGTCTCCCCGTTACCTGCAGAAGGAAGCCATGCACGCGTCTGTGTCTTTAGTTGAAAGCCCAGTGACGATCTGCTCATCTCTCATCGAAAATAATATGCTACACAGGGGCGGACTGGCCATCTGTGTGTTCTGGAGAATCACAGAACAGACGGTCGTCATTATTATTATCATGTCGTTTGAACCAATTATTTAAATGTGTTTAAACCGCATTGTGTAAGTTGCACTGACAGGTGAAAGAGGTCCACACACTGCTTTCCCGCAGCGAGGCTCCCCCCGTCCTCCTGTTGACAGTTTACGAGCGTCAAGCTCTTCACCTCCCCCCCGTTGACCATTCACGATCGCCGGTACACTGATCACATTTTTTTTTAATCAAATGGCACTTCATATCAAAAAGGTTGCCGACCCCTGGTATGTCATCTATGATAAAATGTTACCACGTAAGCTTTACAAAAAAAAAGCTGTAGTCAAGTTAAGGGCCAATATCTCCCCTACTTAACATCCTTTACACTCTTGCCCTGATTTGGCCTCACAAAACTGCGTGTTGCGTTTAGGTCAAATTGAAGGCTGGTGGGCCATTGTCTGCTTTGCAGTCCTGTTTTGACTTGGCTGATCTAAAAATGGGAATAGTTCGATGAAAACGAGGAAGCTCTGTGCAGACTAGCAGTAAGTGACCTGAAACAATCACGTCACTAATAACCTTAAGCCTCTAATATCATTTTAAATAGGGTGAGGTATATAAACAAAAAATGGTAATTATTAGCATGCGGGACAATGAAGATTTTTGAAAACAGCCTCTGCTGGCCATTTTATGAAATGCAGTTTTGGGCACTAGCGCATAGGCTACATTGCTACACATTAATCAGAGGCTGTTGTTGGGGCTGCATAAACGTTTTTTTATTTTTGTTTTGTAGACAGACCATGCAGGCCTCAGAGAGTTAAACTTGGGCCTGCGACCATAGTTTTATTGTATTTTGTTTTGAAAATCCACAGCGGAGGTTTGTGTCGTACTACATATTTTGCATATCTCTCAGTAGCCAACAATCTGTGAGTCTGCTGGCTCGGACATAAACTCGTGTTTAAAATAATACTACATAATAAATGTAGTCTACATTTCATAATAAGAGGTGTAAAACCTGAGAGGATTTTAAATCGCATTTGAACAAAATGCTTATACAATCTGTATTTGTATTGTTGGTTTAATGTGTGAACGAGGCGATATAGAGAAGGTTAAGCTGTCATTATTAGGCTGTAATTTGTTATAGACTGTTGGAATGGGTAAGCAGGCCTATTGTTTTTGGATATTTGTGGAGTTAAGTGGTCCATGAGTGTTTTTTATTGGTTAAGTGGTCCTTGGTATGAAAAAGTTTGAGAAACACTGCGCAAGTGGATTGTCAAAAGGGGGAGCCTCGTTACGGGGAAATTATAAAGATGCCCTGAAAATGTTTATGCAAACGTTATTATCAATAATACAAAATAAAACAAAATTAGAAAAAAAATCAATCCATTTTTTATTTTATTTTTTAAATTTTTTTTATTTGCCATTTACATTTTGTAATCATCTCGTTACTCCCACTCGGGGTCTCGTGACCCCCACTTTGGGAACCCCTGATCTAAACGTTTGACCTCTTTCTTTTAGAATTTTGGAATCGAAACGGGGAATCGATAAGAACCGGAATCTATAAGCGGAATTGGAATCGATACATTTCAGACGATACCCATCCCTATCCCTGACACACCAGGGACACATATTTATGTATAAAATACATCAAAAAGTGCATTTTGCATGATAGGCCTCCTTTAAATAAGGGTCCCTTTTTTAACCGAGAGCTAGTAACAGATCAAAATAACCGCTTCAAACTCTAACTGTGGAATACAACTTTACAGCTACACCCATTTAGAGGCAAAGCCTTTTGCTGCCTCTCACCATATTGATTAAAATGAAATTGATCCAGACTCTTTCTTGCATTTCATAAGCAACTATTTAAAATCAACACAAAGACATCTCCGGAAAGCTGAGATGTGGATTTTGAGTTAGGGTTATGTGTATCAGGCGTCAATTTAATGGAATCTCAAGCTGGGCATATATTTGAAGTGCTGACAGGAAACTGAAATTTGATATCAGATACTTGTCTGATATGGCTGCTAAATGAGCAACGAGATCAATGTTGCGCGGCTTTCCTTAAAATTAAACGTCCTTGGAATTATAGTTGTATATGGGCTTATTAAGTTTTATCTTCTTGTGTTAGTGTACTTAATTTAATATTCATTTGAAAAGGAACACTGACTAAACTACATCACATTTTCCAAAGGGCCAATAAGTGATCTACAGTTGTAATCAACTTCTTTTGCTCAGGAGGAATCACATCATTGACAACATGTCTCCACGTATCGCCTGTGTTTGCATTATTGTGGCCTGTAACTGACACGCATTGTAAAGCACCCGTTTAATATTCCAGTGAGCAGAAAGCTTTTGTTTTGAAAAGACATCGCACCTTGTGAAGTGAGAGTTATTAGTATTGATCAGAAACCCCTTCAGGTATAGTAGAGTCAGATTGTGTTCTGGAGCAGTACATATCAAACTTATCGCACCTTGAAAACATTTGAATGGAATCTGTGGCTTTCTTAATTTAAGTATTTTTGGTGGAACCCAACAGTATTTACTGTTCTGTGTTTATGAATGCAATTATGTTTTTCATAGCTTAGGTCTTGCAATCAGAGTGGTTGAAACAATGTACAGTATATAAGTTAACTATTGTAAGTGATATTCATTGCAATTGCTGTTACTGCTTTTTTTGTTATGTTTACTTGCATAATATTTTTTCTTATGCTGCAACTTATACAAGTAGTATTGGTTTAATCTTTTAAATTGTTCATTTTTAAATTGAACAGTCCAATAATGAACTATATGTAATGTTTAAACACTGCAGTAATCTAAATAAATTAGCTAAAATAAGGTTAATTTGATTTGCAATATATCATCATTTATGTATTTCTTTGTAGTACAGTTACAGAACAGAAATGTTTAAGAAATGACCTCCACCAAATTAAGAAAATGGAGTGCAAGATTGAATAATTCTATATAATAATGAAATTGTAAGAACACTTTTTTACAATTGTATGAAATGTTAAATCAGTAGTGTTAGCTAGTGAATGGTTGTAACTGAACCAAACAAAAGTAAAGTTGTGCTGCTGCAAGTCAGCAATGGCTTGAGAGAGAGAGAGAGAGAGAGAGAGAGAGAGAGAGAGAGAGAGAGAGAGAGGAGGAATGTGGACGGCTGGTCCTACATTTATTCTGGATGGACTGTCCAGAACAATCTCTGCCTAACAGGATCTGAAGGGAGAAAGAAAACAGAGGCAGCAGCCAGAGGGCCGCATAGTGTGTTTCCAGTGCTGCTCCTACTCATTGATCTGGGGTTTTTCTACCAGAGGGTAAAGACGAATGTATTGGTCAACCGTAAGATGTATCTTTGATTCATACTTTAAACTTCTTAATAATCCGTCAGTATTGGTCTAAAAAATCCAACCAATTTTCCCACTGGGTTGAACCATTTAAAGGTCCCCTATTATACTGTTTTTCATCAATATATTATAGCTCTCAGATGTATACAGAACGTGTCTCTGAAGTGTTTGGCTCCAAACACCAAACAGATCATTGCAGCATTACCCATAATCCCCTCTGTTTCAGCCCTGTTTCAAAAGTGCTGATTCTCTGTCTGTTACTTTAGATGAAAATAAGGAGCCCCTCCCCACGCCCCTCTGAGAGAGATTTGGTTAAAAAGAACACAATGGTGCTCTAGGAGGAGATTCAGGTGACACGGTGGGGGGGGGGGGTTACCTTGGTTGGTGATTGGCTAATGGTTACTCAAGCCAAAACATCGTTATGACATCATAAAGTGGCCAAAATCTGATCAGCTCATTTTCAGACAGGTTTTTATATAAATGGATCAGGACAGTCTCTTTACACAGAGGGGAAACATGAGGTCCCTTTAAGATATCTCAAGTGTTCACATGTGGTCTAAATGTCGGCATCTTCCATGGACTATTGCTAGTGAATGTCTCAAAGTAATGTCCCAAGTAAAAATGGGCATTGGCTGCATCATGCAAAATGGCGGCCCAAAGCTTGGTGGTTTGTTTTCCAAAGTGGAAAGTTGGGGTCCACGCGATGAGGATTGTGGGTAATTAGCCACTGGGGCAGCAGCTTAAAGTATCGGTTCCCCTCAAAGCTGTCGTCTGTTGCATGCTGATAACATTGACATGTCCTCCTCTCGTGCCACATTCTGCAGCCTGCCAAACAATGGGAGGGGAACAGAAGGGAATAGAAAGTCACAGGAAAGAAAGGACGGTGATGGATGAAGAGAAGGGCTGACCTTCGTTCATTAGTGAAGCGACCTTTTGTAATCGATGAGCGGTGCAATCGAATGCCCAGAGACCCAGCTGATCACTCTCGGGTTTCTGATTGATATAACTTGATGAGGACTTGGAGGGTCTTTTATAGGACATTTTGGGTCTATATCTTTCTCCACCATCTTCCCAATTGAGACATTTGTTTTGGTGATATTGATGTGTGACTGCAATGACTCAGAGAAAACTTTGATGGTAAGTTTACTATTTCAATTTGTAATCAGAGGCAATGGATTACTTTGAAAGTTTGTGTATGTGACACACTTAATATTTTATGACAAGAGACAACTTGTAGTTAATTTCTTTTCCACGACGATCGTTAAATCACTGAGATGCCTTATCCCTTATAACTTTTGTCTTCTTGACATTCATAATTTGACTTTTAAGGAATAATACTGCTATTAGGTGCCATGTGATTAGGCATCTGATGTGTTTGTCATCTTTGTTAGCACGTAGACTTAATTATCTCGTAGTTAAATGGTTCATGAAAATCTCATCATCATTATAGTAATTCATATCATCTGAACTAGACTCTGTGAGGAAATAACCGGAAGACTGCAGTAGTGAAAATAAACTTGGTGGGGTTGAGAGAGGCTGACTGTCTTGTTTGACACCGCCCGTAAAGTCTTTTAAAAACAGCCAGTGAACCGGAAGGAACTCATTGAAATCCACAGTGTAGACACAAAAGAGAGTGAAATCGACGTTCTCTTGAGAAAGCCAAGGAACAAGTAGCAGTGATCCAAACAAATCAAAATAAATCAAATCACACTTTTTATGTTTCCCTTCTTCAGGAAGCAGGACTGCTCCATTGTCTCAACTTTTAAGGTCAGGTTGATATACGGGCTCTGTGTTTGTGTCATTTATCAATCCGTTTCACGTTTTTTTTTCTGGATGTATTATAAAGGGTTGCTTTAAATCCTTGAAATTCCCCACTCACAAAGCGTAAATGTCAACAACTCCAATCACACACAACTCACATTTGTATCATTTTGACCAGAAGTTATGGCTAACTTTAGTTTGAAATATTTTGATAAGGTATTCTGAGTTGGTCCCTCGTCAGGACAGTCAGCATGCAGTTGTTGTGGTATGAGGCAAAGCATATTAATACTTTTCAGCCTCCAAACAACACGTCAGTCTGACACAAGGACTCAAGTCCATGACATGATGCAGATTTTCAAGGTTTGAGACCGTCTTGTTTTTATGATAAAGTCATGGGCAGCGATGTCTCGATCTACTTTTTCTTTTAAATCTGTTGATTTTATTGAAGCTGGAATCCCTATCTAGTATTTTGTTTCATTTAATTACTCATTAGCTGTACGTCCTGTTATGTTATACCGGTTAACTTAAGACTTATAGTATCTGAGTCCCGATTTGGTGCTGGATCAGAACGGGTCAAAATGATGTTTGTCGTATTCTTTGAAATATAGTAGCAACAGGTCTTTGGGTCTTTTGAAAAGGACAGCTCTGAACAAGTGGCGTGTCAAAAGGTGTCGGTATGTTTTTAGCTAAAGTGTTTGTCGGATGGAGTTTCATATTCAGACACACACACACACGCACGCACGCACGCACGCACGCACGCACGCACACACACACACACACACAGACACACACACACACACACACACTTTAGACGGCTATTGGCCAGGTGTGTTAAGGTAGTAACGTTTTTTCATTCAGTGCACAAACAAAAATACAGTGAACCACTTGGAATGTATTCAGGAGAAGTTTCTCAAACTGTGCCATTGTCCACATATTTAAATGATTATCATGTCCTGCATGATTGATCAATACAGAAGAAAGACGGTATTTTTTGAGGGACAGAATGTTTGAATCTTGAACTGCAGGAGAAAATTATATATTGATCTTCTTCTTTGATTGCGGTTGCTTATTGATTGATAGAATCCTGCTGTTGCCAGTGTTGGCAGGGTTCCTTGTCTATTTGGACCAATTCAGCTTTAATGCAATTTAAATCAGACCTACAATATTCAGATTACATCTAACTGTCCTTTGTGTATTTTGTGTTCGGGAAGGTTAACGACAGCTCTGTGTTGGTTCTGACCAAAATGTCTTGGGTGCTCATGTTTAGCACCATTTATACTCAAGCTTTTCACATGTCTTCAAAACTTTTTTTACAAAGGGAATAATGGAATAAGTAAGGCTGCAATTGTTCGTGCTTTCACCCAGTGACACCAATATTACAATTCCTTTTCACAGTCCAAATAACTCTAATTCAACTTCCAACGAAAAATGTGTATTTGGACAACCTAGTTTTGTAGGACACATAATCTCTAAAAGTTAAATATTTTAAAAGAACACCCTAATGATGTATTTAATATTGTTCAATGTTTCTTGGTCTTGGTAGGCTTCCTTTTTTAAAAGGCCTTTTGAGACAATCCTGTGATGAAGAGCTGAAGGAATAAGTTGCCTTGAATATGACATTTATGAAGTGTGACGCTTTTGGCCTTTGGTTCAAAGTGACTGTTGCCAAGCTCCTCTGTGCTAACACAACTGTGGGCTCTGCTTGTGAAGTGAAAATGGGGAATATTTTCATAGTGAGCTGATATTATATTCAGCTGGCGGGGGGACCAGGAGTCAGAAGCTGAGTGATCGTGTGTGGCTGTAATAAAGTAGGAATTATACTGTTGAATTGCCTTGGAGGGTGCCTCAAGGTATAGCTTCCTATGGCGCTGATGCAGTGCAGAAATAGCAGAGAGGGCCACTGACCAAAGCTCTTTTAAATCCAAAACACTTCCTATAGTCGCAAACACAGCTGTGATCAGTGTAACGAGTCACTGATCAATCCAGTCAGGCTTTCAAGCATATTCTCTGTGATTTGTATTTCCAACAATACTTAATTAAGTCCTAAAAGCCAGACTCAATGGAGGTATGGCAACTCCTGTGACCTGTTTGATTATGAGCTTGTACTTTGTTTGACTTTAGACTTCAATGTTTCTCGTTGGAGATGTGTTTTTAAATCAGAGGCTTGCATCTTTTGAACTCACCCTGTTAAGATACAAATATGTTAACAATCAAATGAAAGGCAGGCAGTGCATACACTCTAATGTTAATTGACATTATAGGAATCCACATAATCAACTTCTCTCATTTGTTCTCAAGCCTATGTTATTGTCATTGTATTATGTTGTTTATTCTGTGTACATGACATCTATTGCACATCTGTCCAGCCTATGACAGTTTCATTTTAATTTGGTATGCACAACTTAATGTATAACAATTATTTAGAAAACATGTCATGCACCATACCCGAAAAGTGTGACACAGTGCCCCTTTTTATGTTGTTCTCTCTGAGATGTCTTCAATATGTTCTTCAATTATCGTTTGGTTTTGAGGAGTTACACTGCAAGGTGCTAAGGACAGATGTTGTAAGCTGTACAACGTAAAATAGCGTCAGAGAGGGGCTGGAAACAAAAAGAAAATCAAAGCAAAAAAAAAAGCAACAGTTAAAAGGAATCGCATACAAAGAGTAAAACAAATGCAACGTTGGATAATGTTAGGGTAAAAGACGAGTAGTAGTGGAGCCTGGTGGCCACACATGTTGCCGGGGCAACTGGGAGTTTTTGGATCAGGACAGTTGTGACCTGAGCGGAGCAGCATGGGAAGCCAGCTGTTATTCACCACCTGTCTCCTTCCACTAAAGACCCACAAACTACAAAGCACTGCATGTCCCTCTTTGCCTTCATGTGCCCTTACAAATGTTAGCTAATAATCCAATTACACCACTCATTGGTGGTGCAGTGTCGATATAGCGTGAACACATAGCTGTTTTTGATAAATATGAAATAGTACTGTGAGATTTAAATTCAAACAGTTTGATAAGAGACACCACAAGAAAGGGGCTTATTATTTAGATTTTGTAGATACTGGTTTAAACACATCCCTTAACCAGAAGAAAACCTGTTTACTTTTGTCCCGTGTTTTATATTGAACAAGACATTCAAGATGCACGACAGAGCGTAGTCCTCATTTTCATAAAAAGAATACAACAGATGGTATCCAACAACAAAAAGAAACGTCTATACTGTTAACAAAACCCCTTTCTCCCTCCCTTCTACTCAATAAGCATGACCATAAGGGTTGAGATGGAAAATGATAAAAACAAAGGTGAAAAGTAATAATGGACAGTTGGCTATGCGAGGAGTGTCCAATATTTGTTGTTTCATAGGTGTCAGACAGGGCTGCCATATCTTATGAAATTGTGACTCTTATTTTTTCGAGGTGTACGGAATCAGACCTTTAATTCAGCCAGAGCTTAAAAGTTAGAACTTTCTCCTTCTTCAAGGTCAAACTTTTTTTTTTTATGCAGATAACGTCCAACGTTCCCAGTATAATTAAGATAGGATATGGTTCAATGTGGATATAAGAATGTCAATGAATGTTTCAAAAGATTTTCTTCAAATATATCTCTATCCTGGTGAAGAGAGTAAAGATATGAGGGAGATTTACGAAAGCTATGTTGCATTAATCCAATTCAGATGAAACACCCTTAACTTTAAGATGAAATCCTTCCAGAAGAGTCCCACCTGTCTGAGAAGAAGTCCCTGTGTAGACAGACTAAACAAAGGCAGGAATATATTCATTAAACCAAGAAGCTACCATCTGGTCGCTCCAATTCTATCTTTCAAACACCCACACCTCGCCTAGCTGACTGCTATTACCTCCATACATTTCTTAAAATCAGTACATTTTTTAATCTTCTCCTCTACGTAACAATTTCGTTAAGAACATTGGTGTTTTTTCCCCACTCAACATGCTGGTCGGAAATGTATGGCCACACGTTTTTTGGAAACATTTGGCAGGTGTTTCTCTCCCACTGTCGGTCGGTTTAAAATCTCTTAATTTCTCCTTTCACAAATATCTTTCTTTAAACAAATGCAAACATTGACACGGTTAACTTATGTAAAAGAGAAATTCAGAGCTAAGTTTATCTTGCCGCTCTATAAGGAACAACAAGAGCAACAGTTGGAAGAGAGCAAACAAATACTGAGTTCATGCTCAGGCCTTTACGGCTTTAAGGGTGGAAAACATTTGCATGCATACAGAGATGTATTTACATATGGTTGAGTCGGGCCGAAGCAGAATCATTTGCATACAATAGTGGGAAGACATTTCTAGTCTCCTTATCTTGCAAATGGTCTTGCTGTCATGTTAACTTTTTTTTATTGCCTCCAAGGTTACATTTATGATTCTAATAAAAGTAATGAAAATAAATCATACCAGCTTGCATAATGATAGTGTCATGAAACCCTTATTTTGCTGACTCAAATTACATCTAATAAAGAAGCAGCTGAATTCACATCATTGCATTTTATAACCCCCAGAACAGAACATACACAAACATATATAATGCAGCAATATTACTGCAACAAGAATATGTTTTAGTTTCGTCAAAGGTTTCTTATTGTAAAGATATTACACTGAAGGTTTTTAAATCATGAAAGTGTTACAAAGACATGTATCACTATTTTCAAAAGAATAACAAAAAGATGGATGAAGAACACATTAAGCAGGTCTGAGATTATTAACGTGTTACAACTGCAGATGTGTTATCCCAATTAAAAACCTCTTGCACGCAGCGTTTTAAAGCAAATAAGTAGGGCTCTTGTGGTGCATTCAGGTGCAACTCGGAAAGTCTGAGAAACTCAAACTGTTGCTGTAAAATGTCTCTCCTTCCATCAGCTTCTAGAAGTGAATATTTTCCCTTTTTCCACATTTTGGTCCCAATTGACTGGTGATTTGTAAAATAAGCTAGTGTAACAAAATATTAAAAAATATATATATTTACATTTGAACATATTACAAATATATGTTCAAATGTATATAGTGTGGTATATTCACTTACTACCATGAAGCTTACAAATGTATTTTAAAGTTGCAAATAAATCATTTTTTTCAATACCTTACCGCAAAATGTCAAATTCAATATTGTGTTGATGCATGGTGACACCCAAACTCTTTACTCAGTCGTTGTATTTTTTGCTTTCTCCTTGAGTGCTGCTTATTTCCTTTTACTCAGAACCACTTATGCTCAGCCGATAGATAATATCCAGCAGCAGTAGTGACTCCACACTGACTCAAAAGCACTTTTCTGAGGTTTTAAACTGTTGTGACTGGCAAACCATGGCAGAAGTAAAGTAATCTTCATTTGGCCTGAGGCTCAGCTAACGCTAATGCAGTCTCTGAGTGAAGCAGCTGTGATGACAGACTGTTTTTCTCTCGCCATGACCGAGCCATTCAACAATCCTTCATTCATGATAATCAATCCGCTAATTAATTTAGCTGTGCAGGCCTCACTGCAGGTCAGTGTCCATGCTTTATTTTTTCCAATCACAACGGCCAATACCATCTTCAATTTCAGCACCGTGGCAATTCCCCTGTGTGTGGCATCGCCTTATTAATAAAACCTACCTGCAGACATGGTCCCAGCAGGAGCTCTGTGGTTTTCTGCTTTCTTCTCTGTTCATTTGCTTCAGTTAGGAGACATTGGCTGTTGGCTATTATTGTGAAGAGCTCATCAGCCTGGAAAGTGTCTCACAATTTGTGTTTTAATGTGATGGCAACTGTGAGATGCCAAAAAATAGCCGCTAGGTCAGCTGAAGCTTCCAACAATCATCTATAATCTGATCTAGAAGATTATACATAACACAACTACAATAAAATTACATCTTACGGGCAATATACCATTTAATTATCCATACCAATCCAGCTATCTAATTTAGTGTTTTTAAGTTTGGTAAAAGTGGATGAAACGCTTCATTGCTTTTTTATTTGTAGGCAAAAATGTGTCAGTTTCTACTTTTTGGTGACTGACATAATCTTCAGAATGTGATAGTGTTGTGACACAAAAACAATACACACATGTAAAATGACGTGATTAGCTTTAACACTAGAACCACCAACGGGTACATTTTACCCGCAGCTGTTTCTTGATTGTATGTCACTTTTTTGCAACAAAATATTCAAGTCTCCCAGTCATTGACTTTTCCTGAAAGTCTGTTATGTAGCACCCTCGGTTGTTAACAATTGTCAATATGAAGTCAGATTGAAAAAATTGCCCAAAATTTTGCCATTTATCAGCGGGTAATATTTACCTTATAGAAAATGCAGTGATTTCCACGCTATTGATCTTGCGCGTAAACATAGACATGACTCTATAGCAACACCTGTTGTTTACTGCGGTTCCTTATAGAGAGATAGAGACACTTTGCACATAACTCACGTTAGCGATACTTCATACTTCATGCTATCTGCTCAAACCAGATATACTATGAAAGTTGAGAGTCCACAGATTCTATTGGTATACGTTTCATCACTGTGCGATCAAAACTCACTGTTAACCCTGTGTTCTAGTATGATAAATAAAAGAAAATTGTACCTTGAAAATCAATGCATTCTAATAGCGGGTACATTTTACCCTTTGGCGGTTTTAGGTATACAGCGACCCCTGGCGGTTCTAGTATTAATGAAGATTACAAATGTAGTTCCTATTTTAGTTATTTACCTGGATTTCTGTCATTAATCAGAGACATGTATCATGCTTAAATCTTTCAAAGATTGAATGTTGAAACATCTCCTTTCAGAGAGACTGTAACCATTTTTCAGAACGTAATGCACTTGATGCGTTCCTCCTCAGATTTGGCCTTTCCCTGTGTGGTATCTTGGAATCGGACTTGCAGACATTCAAAAATGTTTTCTTCTTTGTCCTTTTCAGCTGCTTTTCTTGTCTTTTTATTCTACAGCATTGCCTTCAAATATTATGTACTTTTAATTACATTTGGTCTAGTATTCTGCGCACAGATTAAATTGGCAGCTTGCCATTTGGGCTTTAACTGGATAAATAATGCATAAAATATACAGTGAACACACACAATGAAAATAACTTGTGTACATGGATCCGCATAGGAATAAGACATCCTTGCAATGAATGCTGCTCAACCATTGTGAAATGAATGTTTTGAATTTTCAAGGGAGTTGTTTAAACAACACACTAAAATAACTAGAAAATGCATTTCCTGCTGAAAATGCATGTGAATGCTGCCTACAGTATAAGCTGCACACATTTCTCGCTGAAAATGCAGAAAAAGTTGAATATTTTGGACTAGACTCTGTATATATATAGAGGTAGGAAGGTGCCGCTCAGATATTCAGAGCATAGCTCACGGAGATACTCTGTCTGACTGCCAGATGTGTGAATGTGTCAAAATTACTTTTGCGCAATATTATATCGTCAAGCTAGCTAACTAGAATACATTGTCACTAATTCCAAACGTTAGCTTTAGCCAACCTTTTTTATTTTCATGGGCATGTTAGAGACTGTCACATGTTGTTGTTGTTGTTGTTGTTGTTGTTGTTGTTGTTGTTGTTGTTGTTGTTATCATCTCTTACATAGTCATCCTTACTGATATACAAGGCATTATATTTTAAGTTCAACATATAAATAATACATTAACTTGCCTATCCGTTAGCATTACTGACTGGTACATGCAAAAAAGTAGTAAGTAGGCTTGTTAAGCATGGATGAGTCTTCCTTCTATGCGTTATTGAAATCAAGCAAAGCGTCTCCTTGTCAATTTCTTGACTACTAAGGAGACAGAGGCATTAGTTTAAACACCCCAACTCTAAAACATTGAGTAACAGAAGAAGGGAATACCATCTCTGTAGTCTGACTTTTCAGGTAGGCTTTCGCGCAGTGGACTGGTGTTCGGATCAGGGGAGCACAGGTTCAAACCCCGCTGCAGTCAGCATGTCGTTGTGTCCCTGAGACACTTCACCCCAAATCGCTCCTGTGGGGATTTCCCAGAGTATTGAGTATGTAAGTCTCTTTGAATAAAAGCGTCTAAGAAGTAACATGTAATGTAATGTAATGACATCAGTTATTAATGCATGTCAGTTAGTGGTGTCCAACCTGACCTAGCCTTCTGCAGGACTAGGTGTCTATTTTACACATTTCCACAATTCCTATTTGGTTTAATTTACTTTTCATAAATGTACCTCAGACTTTCTGAAGCTGTGTCATTACTGAGTTGTTATGCTAGAGAATTCAAGTTGAAACATAATGAATTATCTTTCACCTACCCAAGCACAAAGTTAGACATGCTGTCTTTCAAACTTGGCACATATAAATGATTTCTTGGCAATCTGGCAGACGGCTTTGATTCTTCCTTACAAATTCAACTCACTTGTGTGTGGAATGAAGCAATGTGTGAGAGTGGGTAAGGAGAGTATGAGGAGAGAGAGTCCATACTGCATTTTAGTCCGAAATGGGATGGGCTGCTTGATTGTTTTTATTTTGCTGATTTTAATGATTATATTGCTGCTTTATGTTTTATGACTCAACAAATAAGTCTTCGCATTTTATGTGTTTAATGCTTTAACTACACAATTTTTATTTTACATCATGAAACTCTTGATAAACGCCTCAGGTAACAAACAGTTTATTGAGTGTGATTTGCCGACGGGCCCCATGTTTAGTGATGGCGGTCAAAACAGACACTTCTGCTTGGATTCGTCAAGAAGCAAATTATCCATGTGGTGGATGTTATTCTGATTTTGTCTTCCATGATAACATATATAGTTATATTGTTCTAATTAGGAGATGTATCATCATTATGAGACCGTTTTGGAAAGCCATTTGTCATTCCACTGCAATTTTGAGACAATAAAAATACGAATTTTCTAATGTGAGACGACACTTGCCATGCGAACAATGCTAAAATGCTGATGGAAATTACATTACATTACTTGTTAGACGCTTTTATCCAAAGCAACTTCAATCAGTGGACAATCACCAAAGGAGCAATTTGGGGTGAAGTGTATTGCCCAGGGACACAACGACATGCTGACTGCAGTGGGGTTTGAACCTTTGACCCCCTGATCCGAACACCAACGCACAACCCACTGCGCCACACACCTCCCTAATTCATTGGGAATCATCCCAAAGGGAACATGATTGAAAAAGTATTGTGGAAATCAATCCATTAGTTGATGAGACATTTCATCCAAAGCCATAATTGTCAACCTAATTGTGGTGCAAGAGGAAAAGTCATGAAGTTATATGACCCACTCTTTGGGCTCCACGTACATCTGTTCAAATCTGTATGACATTTCATCAGAATTCATCTGTTAGTTGTTGAGATATTTCAGTCTGAAAAACGGCAGATTGCCCGACCAATAGATATTTATTTTCCAAGAGCTTTGGTATCACGGTTGAAAAAATACTCTTAACCTCGTTGATTTGAGTCAGGCAACTCTGTCTCCTACAAATGGTGTTTCTATTCCACTCATTTGGTTTCCCAATTACATTCCAATTAGAAACGTAATCAGTGCCTGGATTATGTTCTCTTACAACGTGTCCCATCCCTCTCTAATGGCGAGTCTCCAATTAACGCGAGTATGATATCGCAAATCTATGCAAAATGACACAAAATAATTAAATTAGTACATAATAAAAAGCCTGTTTCCATGTGTTGTGTATTACATAAGGAAACACCTTTCACTTGCATCACACATTCTGTCTAACTGGGTTATTCCATACTAAATGTGATTACAAAACCAACTGCCATAGTAGTGTCATGGCATTGCAATATGATTCTTTTTTTTAAATGATCGAAACACAAAGTTTTGAATTATTGCCAGCCGTACTTCGCACTTTGTAATTATGGCTCACACTTTTTTGTACATAGTTCATAGTGTGAGAACACTTCTGATTAAGAACAGGTGGTAGACTGTGGGCGGACTTTCTGAGCTGCTTTTTCCTCCTAACATGTTCTTCTGTACTGACGACACACTCGAGTGGAAATGAAGAAAGCTGAAGGGTCAGAGCAGAAAAGAAGTATCATATCAATGCTGTACAAAGTTAATAGCTCCAATCAACTCCCATCAGTCATTCTCTAACACACACTGTTTTCTCACTGAAATTAACTAAAGCGAGAGCACAGCTTTCTTAAAAACGCCATGCATCATTCATGCGGAAGTTCGTTTCAGAATAATTTCTCTTTCACTTCACAGAATGAAAGCCTTGCTGTCTCGTTTTCAGGCAACACAGTAACCAAACACTGCGAGATTCATCACAATAGCCATTAGTGGTTTAAAGCTATTTTTCAGCTGCATGCTCTGAGAGTTCTACAACTAGGCCGCAGCCAGGATTGGAGAATAAATAATTAAAAGCATGCTCAAATGATTCAGAGTATTGGGGTCAAGCAGCGCTACAACCAGTGTAAACCAAGCTGTGTTCACATGAGCAGTTCTGATACAAAATAGAGGGTTTCACTAAAAAAGAAACACATTTGTATACATAGCATTTTAAGAGGCCCTATTATGCTTTTTGGGTGTTTCCCCTTCCTGCATTTTGTTTATATAGGTATGTGTGCATGTACAGTGGGGCAAAAAAGTATTTAGTCAGCCACCAATTGTGCAAGTTCTCCCACTTAAAAAGATGAGAGAGGCCTGTAATTTTCATCCTAGGTATACCTCAACTATGAGAGACAAAATGAGAAAAAAAAATCCAGAAAATCACATTGTCTGATTTTTAAAGAATTTATTTGCAAATTATGGTGGAAAATAAGTATTTGGTCAATAACAAAAGTTCATCTCAATACTTTGTTATTTACCCTTTGTTGGCAATGAGTCCCTGGCGGCGTAGTGTGTTACTGATGGTAGCCTTTGTTACTTTGGTCCCAGCTCTCTGCAGGTCATTGACTAGGTCCCCCCGTGTGGTTCTGGGATCTTTGCTCACCGTTCTTGTGATCATTTTGACCCCACGGGGTGAGATCTTGCGTGGAGCACCAGATCGAGGGAGATTATCAGTGGTCTTGTATGTCTTCCATTTTCTAATAATTGCTCCCACAGTTGATTTCTTCACACCAAGCTGCTTACCTATTGCAGATGCAGTCTTCCCAGCCTGATGCAGGTCTACAATTTTGTTTCCGGTGTCCTTTGACAGCTCTTTGGTCTTGGCCATGGTGGAGTTTGGAGTGTGACTGTTTGAGGTTGTGAACAGGTGTCTTTTATACTGATAACGAATTCAAACAGGTGCCATTAATACAGTTAACAAGTGGAGGACAGAGGAGGCTCTTAAAGAAGAAGTTACAGGTCTGTGAGAGCCAGAAATCTTGTTTGTTTGTAGGTGACCAAATACTTATTTTACAGAGGAATTTACCAATTCATTCATTAAAAATCCTACAATGTGATTTCCTGGATTCTTTCCCCCCATTCTGTCTCTCATTGTTGAAGTGTACTTAGGATGAAAATTACAGGCCTCTCTCATCTTTTTAAGTGGGAGAACTTGCACAATTGGTGGCTGACTAAATACTTGTTTGCCCCACTGTATATGGTCTGCAAAGGCTAAAATCCCAAAGTCCCGACTGGGCTCTGGTTTCAGACAGAGGGTGAAACGATGTCACAGTACAGGTATAACATACAAATATGAACCTGAAAGTAAGCATAGGGCCCCTTTTTTAAATGTAATTCTTCAAAATGCTGAAATGAAAAAATTCCACGCCTTTAGGGAAATTATGAACTTTCTGTCCTCATCAATAACACGACAGAAATGTCCGTCCTCTAAACTGTGTGACAAACATGTTTTTGCACCTTGAGTTGACTCTAATCTTTGGAAGAAAGAAATGGCAGTGTCAAAACTTTCTTTGTCACTTTCTTGGTTGCTTGCAGCCATGCACAATGAATGATTAGTCAGCTAAAACATGACACTGATATTATCACTGCAGTCAGCCTGAAAGGAAAATGTCACTCTCTGCTACTCAGGCGAGATATCATCAATGTGTGATCTATTGTGTTGATGTTCAGTGCCTTCCAGGAGTTAATTTATGGTGATATTCGGTCACTTTTCTTTTATATTCACTTTACTTCCACCTGCATTGGCATTTCTTTTTCATTAAGGCATTTATTTTATGTGCCAGGTGGTTATACAGCAGGGTGCATATCTGAAGCTGCTTCATTCATCTGAAGGCCAGAGCAGCTTTGTCAGAGAATAAAAGTCTGATACACAATGCGTTGTACATGCATTGCAAACTTTTGGTGGAAATGCACAAGTTTTACGTTAAATTGTCACTTAATGATTTTGTAGGGCTGGGCAATACATACATAGGTTTGCTCTGATTCTTAAGTTTAGTTTTGATGCTTGAGATATCGCAACTTGTTTAAAGCAATTAAAATCCACTTGAGCTTTGCTGGGAAAGTCTTGACATGTCATCTGGCTAATTAGCAGCAAAAGTAAGAGAGCGCCACCATCAAAATGGGCCTAAAAACAGACTGTTTGACAAAACCGATCCTCACTTCTGCTTTTGAGATTATTTTTTTTCAGCTTTCACTTTGAGCACTATGAGCGAATGGTCACCTGTTTCCAATATATTCCAGAGAAAGAAGACATCTTTGCAGCTGATATCTCTAACACTCACACCACCCAATCTAGATTCTAGATGGATAAATGGTACTATATGTAGTTTTCACAAATAACATAATCAACACTTTCCACAGCAGACAATCTGATGCCGGAATCTCACCGGTGAAATGTATAACATTACTGACGACTGCACGCCATTTTTGTGACCAGTTCCATGGTCATAATTAATGTGATTATTTACACATGTTTCAACAGGCTGCTGTGAAAAGTGTCCATTATAAATACGGCATCATGATTTTTGTCCCTGCAATTTGCCATACCAAACTGGTCTTCTATCAACTGATTGCTGTGGACAGAAAAAATCGACCGTGTTCTCGAAATAAATTGCGGCGACAACTGCATCGTATACAAAAGGGCAACGAGGACATTTCTGACACTTCTATATTTGTTTTAGTCATGTCTAAGTGCAGCATGCAGGCAGTCCAAGAGCACAACACTCACAATTGTTCATTAGAAAAGTGACTCACATAATTGATAGGAGGCGTCATATGACGAGTTGTGCACAATGGCATGACGCTCAAATGTGAAACCACAGCAGATGATTTTGTCTCTCCAGCTCTTGAAATAAAGTGTGTGGAAAAAACCCACACCCACACAATACCTGTGCTATATGTGCAGCTACTAGCTGTAATTATAGTGATAGAAATAGTAGAAATAGGTTACATTCTCTGAATAATTGAACAGTACGAAAGCAGCGTTTCTGGCTTTCTTCACCCAGAATGTTATTATGCATTCATCTACGGCCGATATTAAAGCCACCGCTGTCCTGCGTGACAGACTGAAAAACAACAGACATTGGGATTTCATGAATTCGAGAGGCTGCCAGCTGCTCAGCCCTCCTCCTTAAGTAATAAGATTCTGGACCCACTGCCCCGCTGTCTAAACAGCCAAGGGCTAGACCGTGTGTGGGCTAAGTGTGTATGTGTGTGTATGTGTGTGTGTGTGTGTGTATGTGTATGTGTATGTGTGTGTGTGTGTGTGTGTGTGTGTGTGTGTGTGTATGTGTATGTGTATGTGTGTGTGTGTGTGTGTGTGTGTGTGTGTGTGTGTGTGTGTGTGTGTGTGTGTGTGTGTGTGTGTGTGTGTGTGTGTGTGTGTGTGTGTGTGTGTGTGTGTGTGTGTGTGTGTGTGTGTGTGTGTGTGTGTGTGTGTGTGTGTGATGAAGGGTTTGGGGTGGATGTCATCAAAAAGAGATAGTCCAGCTGCAGTTGTGGTGATTTTTGCTGTCGCCTCTAGTCAGTAGAAGCTGTAACTCATTCCAGTGTCTAGCTGAAGCAATCACTTCCCGGGGACGTTCTGAGGCTCCTGGGGCAGACTTAGCATGGACCTAATCCACACAGGACACACCCGCTGTACACTGCTTCAGTGAGGGAGGAGTGCAGAAGCTAAAAAAGGTTATAAGTGTCCAAAAGGGATTTGCATGCAAATGGGACTACCACTGCTGTCGTGTGGTCTGTTAAAGATTAACATTTGACTTTCTTTCTCCAACTTTATGTTTGGTGCTTCTTCTCTCCCGAAATACACCAGGATTCGTATTCTTTAACATATCCTCTGTTGTATTCCTTGTCCAGTATGACTTATAGTGTTGCTCTTAGACACAGCTGTGCCCACACCTGACTCCTTACTCCAGCCTTATACAGAAAATAGAATCAGCAAATACTGTGTATTAAAAGGAAAAATAGCCGATAAACATAATCTTTGTACAAAAAGGGTTTTCTGCTACATGTGTGCTTATTTTGTAGTTGCTATGCTTCGATTGCTCAGTTGAAGTCTTCCTAAGTCTATTCTCTTTGTAGTGAGTGAGACCCAAATGACTTCCATCTAATTGTGCTGGGCTTGGTTAGGTTGTAAATGCTGCATGTCTCAGATCGGTGTGTCAATATGTTTTGCACCTGAGTGAATCCGAGTGCTATTTTACTGTTATTGACTGTCAAGAGAATGGAATAATGGCATGTGTTGCTACTTGTTTCAACCGCAAACGCTTTTTAATTGGGTCGCCAATCATGCTGTGGAGTCTTTTTATTATTGTGTATGATTCATGCATGTCAGTAAAAACAAAGCCATTGACTAACTTAATGGCCTGGTTGGCACACGTGGGCCGGAGTTGTTTCGATTTGACTAGCAAACTAACGTTGTATTGTTATGTGCCAACTTTATTCGGAGATAACCTAATCAAATGATCAATTAGAGATTTTAGCTGTTTTCCTTTTTCTTTGCTTCGTGCAACCCTTTTTTTTAAACGTTTGATTTAGCATAGGAGTATTCTTGACAACCTGCTTTTAAAGTTTGTGAACAAAGTTATTTTAAATGTAAGCATCGAATATCGTGAGCAATTACATTTTCCTAAATTTAGAAGGATTTTTTTCATGATATTCCCAATTCTGTGGAGCTGTACATCCTACAGGCTTGGCTGCTGTTAGGCGTCCTGGATCACGATAAATCTGGAGAGCGTTGGTGTGGTTCACATTAATTACTAAACATCCTCCACTTCTTGTTTGTAAAGGCCATTTATATAACCTATCATTTATCCGACAGCAGCACTCTTCAACTCCTACTCATAAGAACACAAATAAAAATGGAATCTGTAATTAAGTGGATCTTTAATCTTTTAAGTTTTGTTATGGCAAAGGTAGCCCTGAAGATTAATGATGCCATTTGCTTGTTTCAAAGTTGTCAAATGAGCCAGTCAAAACACAGATGCATGCATGTTGTGTTTTTAGCACATACTTTGATCCCTTTCACTAAAAATACGTGTTTTACGAAGTGGTGTCGCGGTTCTGGCTGAGGTATCTGTTTGTGATAATCTGTTGGGTCTGGGCCATGCACCGATGCTGCCAGGTCCCCAGATGTGCCCGTAATAAGGCCTGTCAAAGTGATGGCAGCCAATCAGAGGCCACACACACTGGGACACAGTGTCTCTCTCATGAATGTATTCATATCCAAACAGCACTTGGCTTTGATAGCAATGGTCATCATCAAACATGCAGATATCACAAATGTGGTTGTTGTATATTAAACCTCTCCTGCCAAATCTGTGTTCTGGGTTGGCGGACACTTTCTTGTTTATTAGTGGAAATATGTTGTTCCTGGTTGTGAAAGCTTTTAAAAGATACCCTGGAACATGAAAGCCCCGACCAGTGGGCTTGGATACAAATATCCTCCCACATAAAAAGGTTACAGGGAGAACCTCTATTCAAATGCCTGATTGTTTTATTGCTTCTGATTCACTCAATCGTAGTGTAAAATGCTTCTGCTTTCCAAATTGTTAATTGTACGTTGACATTTAACAAAGATGACAGCACTCACAGCTGCACTTTTGTTTTCATTTTACATTTGTGTTGTGTATAAAAGCTAAACAACTGACTGACACAATGAACTATAATTGATAGAGTTTGCATAAATGAATGCTATCCACTTCCTGTTCAAATGCTATTTGCAGTATAATACAGCATTTTTCACATGAACACGCCACAGTCAGAATAATGTATCATAATCAGTGTTGGGCAAGTTACTGTTAAAAAGTAACTAGTAATAGTTATAGTTACTGCTCTCAAAAAAGTAACTAGTTACTTTATTAGTTACTAAATTATACAAGTAGCCTAACTAGTAGCAAGTTACTTTACTTTAAAAATAATAACAATACAAATACAAGTTGTTGTGGTGTTCTGTGGCACAGTAAGAGAAAAGACAACTCCCCATCATTGTATTTTTTGCGTCCTTTATTCCCACAAATTGAAAATAGTGGTTATATCTCCAAGTAATAAATGCGCTGCTGCTCTCGCTGATACTTGCATCCGCCATTGTGTGTGTGTGTGTGTGTGTGTGTGTGTGTGTGTGTGTGTGCTGGTGGTGGGCGTTGCCGTGTATGTGGGTGTGTGTTAGCAAGTGTGTCTGTGTATTTTCCCCATAAGGACCCGCCCAACTCTGTCTCTGATTGGCTTACCCTGCGTTAACCAATCATCACTCCTCTCTGGTCACTTTCACTTTTCCATGGTAGCTACTGTGAGAGGACATCACTGTATTCGCCTGCAGGGAGATTCGGTTCAGTTGGATCACATAATGTAACGCAGTAACGCACCCATTTAAATCACAGTAACTATAACGACGTTACTGAATGGGAATAGGTAACTAGTAACGTTATTAGTTACTGTAGAGGTGGTTACGTTACAGTAACGCGTTAGTTTGTAACGTGTTAGTCCCAACACTGATCATAATGCTTGATAAAGGGTGCATGATTAATGGAAAAGCATGCAAGTGGCATATCCAGTCACTATCCTGATTTTATAAAACACCTTGAAGCTGTGTTGGCTGTATAACAGCTTGTGCTTGCAATATACCACTTTGTTGTGGTGGTTTTTAAAAAATTTTTTTTTAAATGTTTATTAGGATCCCCATTAGCACTAGCATGAGCATTGGCTATTCTTCCTGGGGTCCTCACCCACATAAAACATACATAATACAAACCAGAACGAAACAACTCATCATTTCATGAAAAGTGCATGGTAAGGAAGTGAAAGCAAAAACAAAACAGAAAAAAATAGTCATCACATTTTAGCCATCATCAAGTCAAAACCTAAACAAAATTTTACCAACAATATAATTTACATGATAATACTAATTACTAATTACTAATTGACCCACAAGTACAGTTCAAATTTAATTTGTAGTTCTCAGATATTGTTTTAGCAAATGTTTGAAATGTATGTTTGAGTTGTCTTGAATGATATGGACCGGTAACGAATTCCAGCTGACCATTGCTCTGTATAGTACTGTTTTCTGTCTGATATTTGATCTTGATTTGGGTAAAATGAACCTTTTTTCTATTGCATGTCTGGTTTGATAGTTATGTGTAGAGTACTGTGCTATGAACTTTTGTGACAATATATGTGGTAAGTGTGTCACTGTAATATTCTTTACAAAATTTAACAGAGAATAAATGGACCTCTGTCTAACACTCATCCATTTCAGTGTCTCCAGCATTTCAGTCACTCTGGTTCTGTAGGAGCACTGCAGAACACATCGTGCTGCCTTATTCTGTGCTACTTGTAGTTTATTTAAATCGTTTTCTGAAGCACTAGACCAAACAACAAAACAGTAATCAAGCTGTGATAGCACCAAAGCATCCAAGACTTGTCTCCTGACATCTATTGGCAAATGTTTTACAATTCTTTTAACGAGTGACACACCCCTTCCCATTTTACACACAACATTATCAATTTGTTTAGACCAAGACAGTGTTTGATCTAGAGTTATCCCTAACAACTTAGTTTCCTTGACTTGTTTAATGTCAATATGGTTTAAATGTAACTGCAATTTAGGTTCACATTTTAACTGATGATTTGACCCAATTATTAAAGATTTAGTTTTTCCTGCATTAAGTACCAACTTATTATTTATTACCCACTCTGAAATCATTTGTAGATCCTTATTTATACAGTGACTCAGCTCCCTTGTAGATGAACCTGCTCCATATATTGTCGAGTCATCTGCATACATAACAATTTTGGATTCCTGTAAGACCAATGGTAGATCATTTGTGAAAATAGAAAATAAAAGTGGTCCCAAACAACTCCCCTGAGAAACTCCACAACTGACTTTCTTAATAGTTGACAGACTTCCATTGAAAAAAACAGTTTGACATCGATTGGTCAAATAACTTTCTATCCACCTCAGTGCATTCAGATGAAAACCATATTGCTCTAGCTTGTTCAACAACAATGGATGATCGATGACATCAAAGGCAGAACTAAAATCAAGTAGTACCGTTCCCACTAACTTCCTATTATCTACCTCCACCTTCCAGTCATCGGTCATTTGTGTTAAAGCAGTGCATGTGGAATGGCCCGGTCTGTAGGCATGTTGATAAGCAGTATTAAGATTGTTACCTTCAAAGTATTTCTGTATTTGATTAAACATTATTCTCTCCATTATCTTTCCTAACGCTGGTAATAAACTTATC
The DNA here is from genome assembly GCF_949606895.1 of Notothenia rossii. NCBI lineage: Eukaryota > Metazoa > Chordata > Actinopteri > Perciformes > Nototheniidae > Notothenia > Notothenia rossii. Next base: position 86,947,800 of record NC_136901.1, read on the forward strand.
GGGCGACTATTTGTTCCAGAAAATGATCCAGCTGGATTTTTTGCAAGTGGAATAATTTTTGCTATTTTCCATGCCTGTGGGCAAATACACTTTTCAATACTTACATTGATGATATGGCAGATAGGCTCCGGAACCAAATTAGCAACATATCTAAGAAATTTACCATCTAGATTATCAACACCCGGTGGTTTATCATTACATTTACCTAGTAGACATTCAACATCTGCAATTGACACTTTCTCTATTTTAAATTTACAATTCTTATTTTCCATGATTAAATCATTTATTAGAAAAGTGGAGTTCCTGTTAATAGGTTGCTTCATATCTCTCCTCAAAGTATCCACTTTATCAAGAAAATAATCATTTAAATAATTAGCAATTTGTACCGGTTTAGTCAAAAATGTCCCTTCCACTTCAAGATATGTTGAGGTGGATTTGGGCTTACGGCCCATCATGCCATTGACTAAATCCCACATCTTCTTCTTATCATCATTAATAGCTTTAATTTTATTTCCATAATACACTCGTTTTTTCTTTTTATTTAATGCTGTAACATAATTCCTCAATTTTCTATAAATGTGCCCGTCTGACTCATAACTTGATGAGATAGCTACAAGTTTTGCATCATCTCTTTGTTTCATTAGTTCTCTTAGCTCATCATCTAACCAGGGCGTTCTAAGGTTCCTTACAGTCTGCTTTCTAAGTGGTGCATGTTTATCAATCACTTGCTTGAATAAGAAATTAAAGCCATCAAGAGCATCATCTGGGTTTAGTTTCTCAAGAACTTGTTTCCAACATATCTTTTGAACATCCTTCATAAATGACTCTGGTGGTAATTATATATAATACCAGAGGATTTGAGTCCTTAGTCTGGCTTTGCAATTTCAAAATCCTCTGAGACCTTTAAATGCGATAAGTAGCAAAATAAGAAGTACCAATTTTGTATTGATAACTTTAAAGATAGTCATTTAATAAGGGGACACATCATTTATGTGCCCATGTACAAATAACAATAAAAACTGTATATTGGTTGTTTTTACCTTCAGTTTTAAATGTGATACCATGATATAAGAAACTGCTAATGTAGGAAACTGGGGAAAAACATAATCACTGGCTTGCTACATTTGGTTGTCAACAAGGCAAAATAACTACTTGCCAAAAGAGCGGTGCAGTGAGGATGTATTTTTGTAGGCCGCCATGGAAATTAGCATCTCAAAAAGAAATGTGATATTCCCAATAGATGTTGGTACATTGCAGAAAATAGGCAAAAAACACATCTATGATACCAATCACATTTTGTTCAGCAGGACAATGTTCACATATTAACACCACTTTGTGATTTTGGAGGGTATATCCAATTGGCAGAAATAACAAGCTAACCAAATGATATAAAAACATCAGTCACATGGCTGCTCATCATCACCGCTGAGCTAAAGCCGACCTGTACCAGGTGTTCATTTTGTCACTTATTAGCAACCACTGTTTTAATGATGCACAGACCTTATTTCAGACAGCTAACTACAAACAAGTTCCAAAAACCATTGACTTCCTGGCGAGGGAACCGTTCAAAGTTATGATATAAAATAATCATTCAAACAATCCCTCAAAACTCACCTTTTCACTCTTGCCTTCAACTCCTAATCCACTAACCCCTCGCCCTTATTCCACCTAGCTTAGCACTTTTTACTTTTGTTGCTATTTTGTGTCTTCTTTACTTGCTTGTAAAGCGCTTTGAGCACCAGGAAAAGCGCTATATAAATGTAATGTATTATTACTATTATAATGCTATGTCAGCTGCAGGTTTTAGGATTCATTCATGCATCACTATACAAGCTAACCCAAACCAAGAATGTGATATTGTAAATGACAT
>NC_136901.1:86949869-87210481 GCF_949606895.1 Notothenia rossii
ATTTTATTTGATCAATAAGGTATTTATATAGTTTTTCCCTTCAGTTATGCTAAAGTCTTTTATTTTACTTCAAGTCTAAAGTTTACATTTTAATTGTTTGGCACTGACTTTTCCTCATTGATGTTTTATGTTTTACTTAGTTATGTTTTACCCTCCTTTTCATGTTTATTGATGTTCAGTGCTAGTGCTACCTCAGAAAGTTCATTTTTATACTGAGAAACTGTGCCTTGAAGCCATATCAAAATGTTGATTTGTTCATTCAGGGATTCATTTCAGAAATAAAACCAGCTTGAAATGCTATTTTGGTCTGTTACTCCTTTTTTTTGTTTTGTTTCTGTTACCTTGTAGGTGGTTGTCCTGTTAAGTAAAACGAAAAATAACCATAATAACGACATGAAAAAATATCGTGATATATATCGTCTATCGTGATACTGCTTGAAAAATATTGTGATAATATATTTTTCAATATCGCCCACCCCTAGGTTAGATGCATTATCTCATACATTACATGCGATGGACATCCTTTTGTTTTACAGGGACAGCCTGTGTCGGATTTGATCAATGTTTCCAGCCCCTCTATGCTGCTTTTTCGTCTCTATGTTGCAGGGAATTGCTTTTAATTGATGATATAATGACAGTTTTGTAACAAAAAACGACATATTCCTAGTTTCAGGTGTTGCATGTGGTTCTAACTATACTACACATGAAAATGGGGCTTACATCATAAGCATTCCTGCAACAAGGGGCCAAAGCAATTCAACTTATAGATACAAAAAAGTATATCAAACTTTGAGTTAACGCAGTATCCTCAAAATTGGTCTCAATGCTGCTGACCTTGAACAATTGAAGTTCAAGTTTATGTTTTGGGGATATCTGGAAAAGAGCAGATATTTAAAATGACAAAAGTTCAACTAAAGCAGGAAATGAATGTCCAGAGTTTTCACTTCATGCTCTCTGTAGTATGCTCAGTGCAATCCTGATCTTCTCTGTCCTGTCAGCATCCACCCTGTGATCAGACCGAGTAATATCAGGCCGTCTGGATGCAAAGTGAGCTGATAGACCCGGCAGCATAACATGCTTTCTGCGAGAGCTCAATTTGCAGGCAACTCCAATTGAGAGCAGATGAATAGCTAACAGTGGCCTCCCTGCAAGTAAAGAGAGACCATAATCTTTCTGTGAAGTAGAGCGGTGCAGGAGAGGAATTTGGGGAGATGTGTCGTGTAAATATTCCAGGTCTCCACAGAGCTCATCAGCAGCAGTATCTGACCCGTGTAATCCCAGTGTGCCGCCTTTCAGCCTCAGTCCGGATGGGATGCACTTGTTTGAAGTTTTCAGGACTGACCCGATTCAGTAAACTTTTGTACAGGAATCAGTGGGAATGAACAGCATGTTAGAGAAGAGATACACACAAATATAGATGGGGCAGATCGAGGGCTTTTAAGACTTTTGAAAATGGGGCAAATCTCAAACAGTGTTCTCTTTGAAAAAACTTCACAATTTCAGATTGTGTTCATTGAATTTATTATGAGTTAGAGGGCATCAGATGACTATTATAATGAGAGTTCATCTGTATATTAATCGATCAATTGATACATGTTTAAAACTGCCCATGTTAAGCCCATTTACAGTATAATGTTAAAGAGTTTTAATGATCTTTTTTAAAAAGCTTGAGTCAGCAAGTTTGATATTTTTACTTGATAAATTATCCAAACCATTATTCTATGATTCAAAGCCGCCCATGCACATATTGATTACCTCACTCATTATGGACAATGAGACTTTGTCTTTCAGGATTGGCTCTTTTATTCCCATTTCTTTTGACGTTAAGCAATGACTGTGATAAAAGTGCTGACTTATTGGGTGGCCAGGGTAGATAAGAACTCTGCAAAAACTAAAAGTCAGCACTTTAACCTCGTTCTTTGTTTCATTTTAAATCCAATGTACAGAGCCAAAGCAATAGAGAATATGTCACTGTCCAAATACTTACAGTGGACTGCACTGTGGATAGGATTGTATCGTTATCACCCAGATATTCATCACTGTAATGAGGATCCTGTAGATGCTGAAAATGGTCCTATTTTAACAAACACATTTTCGCTCAGTGCTCTTCCCAGATAGTTGAAGCTATACATTTGTAATACTTAAAGGTTTAGTATTAGTGGGAACCTGTGTAAGCTTGTCAATACAGACCTTGTTGTACACCATGTTGTGCTCATGCCTGGAAACTTCAAACCAGGATGAAAGTTAGTAATGTTATACGTGTGAGTTTTTTTATTCAAAATGTAGTTAATAACTCAAATGATTAATTGATTAATTAATGTTTCGCAACAGAAAATCTGTGTAATTGATTAATAATTTCAATCACTTTTCAAGCATGAAAGCCCAACTTTTTCAGGTTTGATTTGATGCTATGTTTGTCATATAATAGTAAACTTCCACATACTTTGGATTCAAAAATATTCATCTCATAGTTTCATATATACTGTGTAAGGAAAACGGCTCAGCAAGATCACACTTGTGAAGCTTAAACCAGCAATTGGAACATTAAAAACAATACTTTGACTATCAAGAAGGTTGCTTAATAACTTTATTTCAACTGAATATTCAACACATGTTTTAACTATTGTTATCTATTTACCTAAAATATCATATTCCAATAACTTGCATATAGACTCTTATTGCACTTTCACTTTTTTAAACAATTTTCCTTTCTGTATTTACTATTTACTTGCACTATATTTTTCTGTTCATCTGTGTTTTGTGTTGCTCTGTTGAAGCCTGTGACCTAAGATTCTCATCAGCATAACTACATGTAGCTATGTTCGGATGAGAAAATAAAGAACGTTGAACTCTTCTGGCAGGCGTTCAGATCTGGGTTAACTAAATATTGAAAAGGGTTTTTCCAATCATAAAAAAAACATTTCCTAACCTATATTGGTGTTGTATGCTAAAAACATGGCTTAAAAACCATTGACAGACAGCACCTCTGCAAAGTACATCTTAATACACGTTGATTTTCATTCTGTGCTGCATCAAAATATACCGCCATCCATAATAGACAATCATCTCCAGGGAAAGTCTTTAAGCCACGCAGAATGAGTTCGTCAGTGCATCCTCTTAGTCATGTCTAGAGTCTGTGGAGTCCTTTGTTAAACTCACACATTGACTTTCCTTGCCATTTCAACAGGTCACATGATGTCACCATTCAAAAGTCCATATATTTTCTACTGTCATAATTGGGTTTGTTAAACGGTTAATTAGAAACTCCCATCCACTGTGAACTGTTAACCAAAAAGTGAAGCTTTCTGCCCCGCAAAGACGATTAAGAACCAAAGCCACAATGTGTCTTCTGTTACAATGGTGTCCTTTTTTAAAGCTTACAACATTTGAAAGCAGATGGGTAACACCCAAGGATTGGTGTGCTGCTATTCATTCTTGTTCCCTTTTTTTAGCACTTCTTTCCACTCTGGTTGTTCCTACATTGGGGTAATTACCGTCCAGCACTCTCCTGAAGGCTCAGGCTGTAAAATTCAATCAGCAAGAAAGCAAGATTTAACTCCCACACTCCCATATGTTGAAGCAGTGAAGCCCTGTGCATTGATTCAGCAGTAACTTCCAGTTTCTCTCTTGGCTGTGTTCAAACGGTTTTTATATCTGATTCCAATATTGGAAATAGATGGACTTTGTTAAAGGAGCACTGTGGGGAGTTTGAGAGGCTTTCCAAACAGCACATACGTTGTAAGAACTGCATTATGCAAAAAATACTTAATTGGCATTTTTAGACAACTCTTACTTGTGCTGAAAAAACCCAATAATACCAATCATGTGTCAAAATAGCCTAACATCAGGGACATGCTTTGAATTTGTGGAACAATTGCCGACACAAACATTAGGCCAATTTGAAGACCACACAAATAGCCCTCCAAATAGAGAGTGTGACTTCCAGAGCCCGTTAGCTATTCTGTTGTCCCTTCACACTGTGTTTTGTGGCGTGAATTAAAACCCCAGCTCTGCATTTGCTAATGTCACATCACTTTTCAGCCGTTCTCCTGCCTCTCTTCGCCCTCGACACAAAAGGCTATAAAACACTTGCCGAGTGTGCTGTGCCCTCTAAAAGGTCTTTTATCAATCAGTGTTAACTACCTGCCATGGGCCTATTACTCAAGGCCATATGTGACACAGCAAACGTATTAGAAATAAACAGTTAGTATGCTGAGAAGCCAGCAAAGAAAGCCTCTACTTAAGCCACCACTGAACCTTCAGCTGCAGTTAAGATTGATGAGCTGTAACAATGAAAGTGTTTCAGTCTCTTTTCTTCCCTTCTCTAAGTTCTCTCCTCTGATTATTCCTCTATAAATATATCTTGCAAGTCCAATACCTTCCTTTTTTTCGTCTGGAAAAGCTGTGACGATTATAGTACCTCATACAATAAGATGCCATCAAAATTAATTAACACCTTACCATTCTTGTGGAGGGATCGTTGATGTGGGGCTCAGGGATCCTTAGAAGTACTTTGATCGTTTTATTTCAGTTTTAAAACTCACTATGCACCTCTTTGGGTGAAGACCTCCAATATATATATATATACAGTAGATAATTACTCGGCTTTTGTGACAAGCAAGATGACATAATCATTCATTTTGAGGCATTTCACTGTCCACCTGATTAAAGTATACCCAATATTCACATTGTTTCCTAGCTATCGTTTATCTGTTTGCATTCATCTTTGAGTAGGTAATGTACAGTATGATTATCAAATATGTTTTGCTGAAAAAGAACTGTCTGCTTTTGAAAAAGGAGTTGACAAAAATGATGATACATACATTATATCTTATACAAATTGATAACCAACGTTGCAAGTTAAACAATAGATAAACGAGGTAATAAGTGATAATTAAATATATATACTTTTTCTGTGGGTTTGTTATGAGTCCAGATTATACATTACAATCATTTTAAGGTTGGACATTTATTTTGATTCATGTTTCCCCATGTAATGTTTCTAAGGGATATTATTGTTCCTGCTACTGTTAGAAAACGTTCAATGTTCCTCTAAGCTACCAACAACAGAGGACACACTGCATTTGTTTCACAGCTCAACAAAGATCACCGACTCTATTGTCTGTCTGTTGATTTTCACATAAACAATACGGATTAACTTTTTCATACATTGTGAGTAATATTGCTATCAAGAATCCCATTAACCATTCATCCTAATGTCCATTATCGGACAACACCTGGCTTCATTTCAGGCAGATTTAGTTCTCATTTGGCTTCTTAATCAAAATGTATCTTATGCCAGGTTGATTTTTCACAGTTTCACATGACCTCAGTGTTTTTGTGCTACTTGGAGATAGCTTCTGTAGGAAGTAGGTTCCCTGCTGGGACGTTTTTTTCTGGGAAGCATTAATGCAGTGTTTATGTCTAGGTATTTTATTGTGAAATGCAAATCAGGACCCCGAGGCAGACACAATTGCTTAGTGAGCGTGGCACTTATAGGTCACCAATCTAAATGTCAGTGGTGTCACTATTCTACAGCTATTACATTGTGAAGTTAACAAAAACAATTTAATCTATTGCCAGACTTTAAAAGTAAGTTAAAAAAGTTAGTATAAAACATTATTATTGGAGCTTCAGGTGTTATTGCTTTCCTTGTTAACATACAATTTTAGTCAAAAACAAAGATTTGTGTACAATTTCTGGTCTCAAATTGAAATGAAACATGATATATTCACCCTTTCTCAATTTTGATTGTTTCCCCACAGAGTTGTTTCATACCTCCAGTCAATTGTCTTTCTCCCTACGGACATTTTGACTTGTCAAACCCAGGTGTGCTGATAGCATAAATAGTGGCTGCTTCCCATTAATTGTAGTGCCTGTGCCACGGCCTCGGCGTTTCATGCTTGCTGACTGGCATGTTTCCTAAATGGAGCAGAGCCATCATTAATGTTATTACCTGACACCTGTGCTATCCCTGCTCTCACAAGTCAAAAATATCTGATGTGAAAAAGGTCTGGTTGGCTGTGAAACACAACCAAATTTGACGGTGTTGCATAATTATATGTACAGTATTTGATCCAAGAGCTGACATTTAACAACTGTTTCTTAAAAAAAATAAACATACGCAGTACATTTCATATTTAAAGATCCCCTATTACACTGTTTTTCATCAATATATTATAGGTCTCAGATACAAAACATGTCTCTGATTGGCTGAAACACCAAACAGATCATTGCAGCATTACCCATAATCCCCTCGGTTTCAGCCCTGTTTCCAAAGTGCTGATTCTCTGTCTGTTACTTTAGATGAAAATAAGGAGCCCCTCCCCACGCCCCTCTGAGAGAGATTTGGTTAAAAAGAACACAATGGTGCTCTAGGAGGGGATTCAGGTGATAAGGTGGGGGGGGGGGTTACCTTGGTTGGTGATTGGCTAATGGTTACAAAAGCCAAACACATTGTATGACATCATGAAGTGGCCAACATCTGATCAGCTCATTTTCAGAAAGGTTTTTATAAAAATGGATCGGGACAAAAAGTGAGCAAAAACCTTTTCCTGAAACGTTCAGAATCTCTTTCCACAGAGGGGACACATGGTTATGTATAAAAGACATGACAAAGCGGATTTTGCATAATAGGTCCCCTTTAACGGCCTTTTGTTGTCTTTTCAGAATCATATTATTTAGTTCTTGGAATGACCACATGGGATCAGACTGGCAAGCTGTACTTCTAAACTGTGATAATGTTAAGCACCATAATTACTCTCCTTATAGGCACTGACTCCTGCTTTGAACTGTGTCCCACTCCGACAAACATTCACTTAACCCAGTGGAGAGTTTCAGTTCAGCAGACATTAACGGCTCTGCAGAGCACAAACCATCCATTTTAATTGAGTCGTTTCTCTTTGTCAAAATATGCACACAAGGACACGCGTTCCCAGAGTGTGCACTGCTCTGGCGTCAGACCCGTGAATCAGTTGAGCTGGAAGTTGAGATGCAGCGTTGTGCAGGACGACGGTAGGACGTTTGGGGGCAGCAGATTAGTGGATTTACTTAGCCAGAGTTTCAACTGTTATCTCATGTAGAAGCTTTAGCACTCTTGTTTTAAGATTGTGTGCTCTTGGTAGGAGAAAAGAACAATCATGTCTTTCCTAAAATTCCCTTAAAAAAAAACCTTCCTTTTACTCTAAAGGCGCTTTGGAAAGAATGTCTGATGATGCAAGTGGAGACCGTGGAAATGAAATGATCTTTTACATTTCTTCTTCAAACAGCATCCGAAAACCTGAGAACATATCATGATGACATCTCGTGGATTTTTAATTAACCGATGTGATCAGGACAGGGCTGAGAATCTCGATTGAGAATACCTAGAAACACCACAGGCTCACCGACATGTTAAATCTCAATTTCATGTTTTCATATCCTACGAAATCCTCAGTTTAAAGATGTGTTTAACGGAATGAACGCCATAAACACCTGTAATGCCACCTGAGAGTTGTGTCAAAAATAACAAGGTTACATAAATAAGCAGTTATATTTCGCATTTACTGACAGTGTTTCCCTCCCCTATTCCTTTTTAATGAAGAAAAGTCCCTGAAGCCGTACGTGGAAGGTAAAATGTGTGTATCACCTCTGCTAATAGCTGTCAAAATATGGGTCTTCATGCATAACATATGTATTTAGAGAGAGAGAGAGAGTGACAGACCTAATTAAGATAACAAATATTTATGACGGGTAAACATAGGAAGAAAAGGTTCAGCTTATTATGATTGCCGTTATTCATTTTTTAAAACAACATACTCAAAGCTTTAAATAAACCTAACTAAGTAGTCAATTATATGATCTGTTTTAATGTTATGGTAGCCAAGGTATGGTTCATTTGTCCAATAATCCGCTATCACAATACAAAGTGATTTCATTCGTATTCACATAAATGGCAGGAAATAAACTTTGGCCATTTATTAAAGCAATTTGATTTTCGCTAACACTTCATAAGAGCGAACAACCATCATAATAAATCAGCGTGAACTGCCAAGGGTTGTTGTTCAATATCATCGACTCAAAGGTTACTTGGTGACATTTCCTGCTTTAAAAATTCCCGTTCAAACACTTCTCACTACACTTTCCAACACTCGCTGTAGTGCTTCAAGACGGACGTACAAGGACACAAATACATTTAATGCGAATGTTTTGATAACATTATTTACTCGTTAGATTTGAATGATTGGTCTTTATCAATCTCTTGTGAGACAGAATGAAATGTTATGTGTGTTTTTGTTGGCACATGTCTTGAGGTAACGGTGGAGTTTGAAGTACAGAAAGCGCTGTATTGACCTGAACATGAAATGGCTGTTTTTTGGAAAAATACTTTTTGAAAATACAACACTCCAGTCCCCCTGGTAGACTGCTCTGTTCAAAAGAGAATGTAGAGTCCTCATCTTCAAGCAATTTCTCTTGAAACATGACCCGTACACTCCACAATTTGAAAGATTTTGTCTGTAATTGAGCAATTTCCAGACCTCATTGTTGAGTTTGTCACATTCTCTATTACCGTACATTGTTGCATCTTGCTCCATGTCCACTGACTTTTAACGACCAAGCGAAAATGAGTAGCTGTGCAGTCATACGAATTGTTTTGTTATGTTGGCAGTGCACTTGCATCATCAGGACCCATATTAGAATAATTTTTTTGGGTCAGTTTTTCAAGACATTGGGCATGAGTTTGACGTGTCACAGAGGTGTATAAACATCCACTCTAGTGTGTTTGAGACTAATTTCAGCTTTTTAATTGACTTTCTTCACGTTATAGCCATATTGTAACATTTAAAAATATATATATTTCAACTAAACTAAGGATTGTTGTGATTGGATGTGGATATGAAGTTATTAAGAGAAACAAGCTGAGAGAACATTGAGTGTTATGCCCCTTATGTGTCCACTAAGGAAACAAATCTGATGTGCAAATGCTTTATTCAGTGATTTTTAACATATTTAATTAACAGCTCCCATTTGTTTTGAAGAAGTGAAAACCTGCTGATAATCTTACTCCTTTTATAACCCTCCTGACTTATGAACGATAAATAAATCCTGACACAGAGAAGTTGACTAATGAAGGCAATGATACATTTAATGCTTTTAATATGTATATTTATGTTCTCTTGGGTCCTCAACAAATGATTATTCATTATCAGTACAGCGTTAGACTGCAAATCAACCCTGCGTTATGAATAATGACAGGAAAAGCTGGCACTCATTTCACACACTGTTTATTGGACTTAATGACCTGCTAACGGTTACAGAGCATACAAGCATCAAGCTGTCTGATCAGGAAACATGCTTACATTTACGAGTTGACACACGCTTATTTTGAATGATTTACAGAGATATGTATACATGGCTAACACGGATGGATTATAATGTGCTTCCTGAACAACTCACAATAACATGTGGATTTATTGGCGTTGCTTGCAAGTGCACCAAACTTCTCTTAAAACGGGCCGAGACCCTCTATTTCAAGCAGTTATGGTCGGGTGTTTTGGTTCGTGATTGTAATTTGTCACCCCTTTTTATAGACATTAAGAAAATGACTAGACTTAATTATCATTAAGTTTAAAAACAACCCATTATGGCCTCTTTGTTTAAACAGGTGATACACCAGTACTCTCACAATTCTGTAATGAGTATGCAATTGCAACCTTGTCTCTTTGAGATGTATTTTCTGTAAAATAATACCTATGTTTTGGCCAAATACCAGATAATATCAAACGTGTTCCACTAAACCAAAAAGCCAATAATTTACATCCATAAATAATCAAGCCTAACGTCAGGTCATGTCATTCTTCTTGTCAGCCGAGTCTCTTGAATGAGCTTTGACACTGTCTGTGGTGCAAGTTAAGAGTAATTACACCGCCCTATCTGTCTCACATCTTAATCTGTTATGGTGCATTATGGGAATATGTGTCGCTTCTCTCGTACATAATTGTTTCTTGGAGGGCCTCGGAGGGTGCAAACAATCTGAAGGCTTTTGAAACCGTAAACAAGCATTCATCTTCCATTGTTTGTGAGAAATATGTTTTCAATTTCAGCTTTTCACCTTCAGTAAACCGAATGAAAATACCTGACATCTCCACCTTTTGTTACATTGCAGTGTGCTACGGATAATGCAGTTACACGGGAAGGATTTCAATTCCTGGTGCACATTTAGTACCAAATGTATGCAAATTAAATACATGTTCTGCTCTTTAAAATTCATATCCAATCACATGGTATCAAATGTAAACTATTCCCACACACGCACAGTATGCAGACTGCATCTGTTCCCGCAGCTATAATAAAGGGCTATAACCCAAATTGATATCATATACTGTCAGTGTAGTAAAATGCCATTAGCAACCCGTACTGCAGCATCATTTTTGCACACATCGCTTGGTTTGAGATCCAAGCTGATTGCTGCATAATTCGCCTCGCCCCAGATCCAAATTAGCCGATGTGCATTAGCAGGTAATTGCGGGTTCAGCAGCATGTTGCCTTCACTGGCTGAAGACCTCGTAAAAATCTGGAAGCAGTAAAGCCAGGAACGAGATATTAGTCCCCTGCTAGCCACAACAGGGTACAAATGGTCCTCCACAAAAAAAGCTCATTGTGGCATAGTCTTCCTCCGAGGTGAAGATTTCCCGGGGTAAACTTCCAACCCTATTGTGTCTTTTAAATGTATGTCTCGCTCAAGGAAAGGCTGTGAAACCTCATATCTGTTGTGGGAAGTCGACAAATAAACTGTGGCCAATACTGTTTATTGAAACTGATCCAAAGATGGTATTTCACCACAACAATGATGTTTAAGGAGAAAGCCACTGGATGAGCATAGCAGGGGATCCTCTGCACAAACTGTAGGAATATGTATTAGCATTCCCCATGTTTGCAGATTACAGTATGCTAATCCTGGACAATGTCCCAAGGGGATGTAAGATAGGATTCCTTGGGCAGGGAGCCTTGTAAATATAAAGTTAACGGAGCATGGGGAGGTGAAAAACGGGACAAGCGTTTGTGTTTTTAATGGTTTAAAGAAAACTGATGCCCTTTTTTAAAATGTGCAATTGGATGCTCCGCTTAAATAAAGTTGAAACACAAGGCAGCAGTCTTTGACTTCACCATTGGTCCCAGAGAAGTTGTTGATACTTTTTTAGAAGATTATTTTACACCTCAGAGGACAATAGTAACTCATTTTAAATAAAAAGGTAGAGGAGGATGACAAAATATCACATCTGAGCAGCAAGGGAAATAACAGGTTATTTAATAACTGAAGAGTACTTTCTTTTTTGCTGCAGTCATAATACTAAGAATAATTTTTCCTTTATTAACTTTAAAAAAAGAACAAGCTGTCTTCAGGCCAGTTAGGGACCAAAATGCACCTTTCTGGACTATCACTGAATAAAACTTGTGATATTCAATTTGTAAAGTTGCATGTTAAGGAATTGCTTGGTTGCACATCATTAACTTTTATGCTATCTGCCATGAAGTGATACACTGTATATCAGTTGCAAATCTGAAAAGAAGGGTACTTAGTTTATGGCTAATGTATCAAACATTAACGACCGTTATTGTTGATAACAGTTAACATTGAAATACTAATAAAAGCAGGGATAGGATTAAACCAAATGGATGCTCAAGACAAACTGTGCATTGATATAGATTACAACATAAATTGTACACATACTGTTTGTCAAACAATTAGCTTATAATGATTAGGTGTGTATTCATTCAGGGCATTTTAATAATACGGGAACAAAATGCAGCTGCTCCCCACTCAGAACAATCACAACGATTAATACAATCAAAGCCTATAAGCCGAAAAAAACGACATCAGGTAATGGTACACTTTCACATTACATTTTTAAAAGCAAAATATGGTTGTTCAGAAGCGCATTAGCAAGGTCTATAGCCTCACAAGCCATTTTCATTTCCTTTTTGGAAATCATTAAAAAGGGAAGAAGTCATGCACGTCTTCTATTGTCTCAGGTCAGTCATCACCTCACCATAATAATCAAGTCATTTCAAAAACCTCTGGTTTCACCCCACAACCATCTATAACTGTAAACTAATGTAATCTTCCTGCTATTCGTTAATATATGAGGGCAGGAAACTATGCAAGGAAATGGCCATTTGACAGATTTAATGAGAATGGCTGCGAACAATGAGCCGATGGGGTCTATGGCAGGGCAATTCACATTTGCTCAATTTAATGAAGGATTCAATTCAACTGACAGACAAAGGTATTAGTGAGAGTTTTTCACGCCCACCTCCCTTCACACAACGATTAAATCCTGCAAATGAAGTTGGGAGAAAGAAATAAAGATGAAGAAAAGGAAAAATGCTTCCTCATAAAGTCAGGTTGGCCATTTTCACTGCGAGGCAAAATATGGACATTAGATTGATGTAATTATGAAAGTCATAAAGAACAGTTAGTCTTTGTGCTGGGGGAGGAGCAGGAGGTGAGGGTGTCTTAATTGCATTTCAGTATATAAAAAATCCTCACACATTATCCTTTTCATTAATTTTTAATTAGTTGTCAGACATCTGTTGTAGCTCATCATGAGAGGGGAAAAAATGAATTCAACAAATGTGATTGATTAAAAATGCAGCCAGGGCCGGATGGGACAATAAGTCAGGCCGGGAATTATACACCCAGCCAGGCCACTACCAGTTTTTTATGCCATTTTGCTGGATTTATTTGTCAATATTTACAGCGTTGCTGCCATAGTTGCTGCCCATAGTGATTGCCCTCTAGTTGAAATATACTACCCAAAAATAAACATATGGAGATGGGTTACTATTTAAAAAAATGTGAAAATCTATTTAGGAACCTATTAGTGAGAACATATTTTTAAATGGGGGTGGACCTCAAATCCTATAGGGGGGTCCGGGGGCATGCTCCCCCGGCAAGATTTTTTTTTAAATGTTGGACTTAAATGCATCAATCTGGTGCATTTTGAGGGGGAAATAAAGAGACACCCATATGAAACAGAACTGCATAAATTTAAATAATCATAAGAACATGGCCATAACCACTAATATACCATATCCAATATGAAGAAACATTGAAACTTATATATTTATTTGTTTTTGGTTCATTTATATGTGTGAGTGTGTCCAGGCTCCTGAATCAGCCTCTCCTGTCTCCATCCTCTCCCTCCTCACCCCGCTGCTCCTCTTACAGGCAGCAGCAAAGACTAGTTTTAGCTCTCAACAAGTTTTCAAAGTTTATATTACCTTTTTTCACCTAGTTAACATTTTATTTGTATTATTCATGCATATTTTACTAATCACTCCCCCCTCAAATGGAAATATGTGTTTACTGGTGACCAAACCGTTTGAGACCCACTGAGAACTTAGACTAAGTTAACTATCTAAACACTCAGAGAGTCCTTTACCTCACCTGTGCTGTAGTTATCTCTCAGTCTGACAGTAGAGGACTCTCCTCCACCTTGTTGTTGAAACAGCTCCTATATCCGTTAGCGCAGCTAGCTAGCACCAGATGCTAACAACAACACTACACGTAACCGGTGGGCGCGCTTTCTCTCGCTCGCTCGCGCCCCACATACACACACACCCTCCCGAGCTTGAATGACACACAGAGACCAATCGAGGGCATTCGTGTACAATCTGCATGAAAGTGTGAAAGTGGCCATGTTGGCAAGGCACATCATGTATACGACAGCCAGTCACCCTCTGTGAGGCAGAGTCAGACCCACATTTGCGCAGCGTTGCGTTCACAATACATACGTATAAAAAAAAAAAATCCTCAGGCCACTTCACAGGCCAGACCATCGGGAAACCTCCCGGTCCTCCCGATGGCCAGTCCGGGCCTGAATGCAGCCATGTATTAGGTGAATTAAATATCTTAGCTGATCTTCACTTCTTATATTTGAACAAATTATACTGATTAAAATGTCAGCAGGCTTTCTTTCCTCTCTGCACCTATGTTGACTGTACGGTATGTAGACCCCATCATTTAGAGGAACTTTCACATTCAGACCCTTTTTATAAGGACTTTTTATTTTAGTCCATTTGAATGAGTTTCTTTACCTGGAAGCCTGAAAAAGCTGGTCTCCATTAAATACGATAAATTCATGTACTGTGGTGAACGCACATTAAATCATTTGAGGTTATCGGAGCTTTTGAACTGCCTGCTGCAGTTGTAAATTACGCTGATAAGAGCAGTGAGTCAAAAACAGTCCGCTTTAAGGACTTTAAAGCAAAGCAATGAGCTGAAAGACACTGACATGCTCCATTTGAATTAGTTTTATATTAAAGTATTGACTATAGCATCTTTAACTGAGGGGCATTTTCATTCATCAAAATTATTTTGAATGTTATGACCTTGCTTTTGAATGTACAACATGTGCACTTGACGGCAGTATTTTCTGAATCGAGTCTAATAGGAGGTTGAATGCTGTATAGGTTGTAAAGCCCTTTGAGTAAAATGTGTGGTGTTTTTTTTGTGTAAATGTATAAATAAATTGACTATACTTGATTTAAACGTATAAAAAGATTAGCAGTTTACATTCAGTGTGAAGAAAACACAGCAGTAAGCAAGAAAGAGTTTTTAATTAATATGTGTGTAGTATAAGAGACTTCAGTGCCAGCTAACATGCCAATTAGTATACGGGTAATTAAGAAAAGCACAAAGATTAACACTGTTCTTTTTTTTATCAAGTTAGCCATGTGTGTATACCCTTAAAGAATAAACCGTTGTCCACAAATGTTTATAAAGGGATCTGCTCGACAAATTCTTAAGCTAAACAAAGTCAAAGTCAGCGGTATTGCTTTCTCCATAAAAACACAATGGCAACGTCAGCGCACAGACGTTTTACCTGTTGTCATATGAATGCCACATAAAGTCAACTTACATTTATATGATATTGTCAACCTATTAGTTACAGATCTGTTATCATGAAAAAGCACCATTCTTAATAAATAAAAAAAGGCTAAACAGAAAGATGCTAATAGGCTTCTTGGTAATGAGTCATTTAGCATTCAAAAAAATTGCTAATCGAGTAAAGACATTTTGCGCAGCTAAGACAATAATGACCAATTAGTTAATTAAGGGACTAACAAGCAGCACTATGACGGAGGTTGTGCTTCATGATTTGAAAGTCGCAGGACAGATTGGCCGACAGTACTTACTCAAGGACTTCAGCTGACAAACATAAGGAGTCCGTACAGGTGCAGGTGTTTTGGGAGATAGGGGGTAAAGATGGATTTCCACAGTAATTAGAGATGACATTCTCCAAAGACTGCAGTCAGCATCAAAGACCTTCACCGCAAAAGAGCTGC
Source organism: Notothenia rossii (assembly GCF_949606895.1). Lineage (NCBI taxonomy): Eukaryota > Metazoa > Chordata > Actinopteri > Perciformes > Nototheniidae > Notothenia > Notothenia rossii. The sequence goes on from NC_136901.1 coordinate 86,965,200, forward strand.
CAGTTTCCTGGGAGAATGTTCGGAAAGACCCCCTGAAGACTGCATGCACCTTTTTTCACTTAAGTGAAGTAGACGGCTGACAACTTGCTGACATCGCACATTATCACACTGTAACTGTCACTGGAGGGGACATGAAAGTGTCTGATTGACAGATTCATGCATGGCAAGAAACCAGTGGGTGGAAGAATGAGGGGAAACAAAAGTTTTACCTTGTTTCAGTTGTACCTATACTTTTCCATGTAGAGGATAAAAGAGGGTGGCGGCCGCCTACAGAAGAAGTCAATAACTTCAAACCCCAATCCACTTTAAGCTACTGCCAAAAGAATTGACATCAAAATCACAGAAATCGGGAACGTTTTTAAATCATCACCATATTGATATTGTGATATGACTAGATTTGTAATAATGTAATATCGAAAAATGTTGTTGTTCTTTTTCTAGATTTAAACGCTGCATTACTGTAAAGTGATATCATTTTCAGAATATATCAGACTCGTCTAGTTTTTCTGCGAAGGCAATATACCCACATTACTGATGTTTACTTATCTTATAAGGTAAATAGTTAGGACACTTCCAACGACCATATCAACAACCAGTAGAGCTACATTTAATTCATTTTAGATTTTAGTTATGATATCGTTATTTCCATTCAGCCATTTCTGTCATTGCTTCAGCTTGCATAGTCCAAAAGCCATGCACATATAAGGAGAATGTCTGTGAGGTTTAGCATGGCATCGGCAATTACCTTTTACTCTCCTCACTGAGCCGTATCAAAGGTTTGTGCTCGGTGAGGAGAAAAGGCATGAAAATGTGTTTGAATGTCTTGTCCATATTAATACCAGATAAGACGCGCAGTGGAGGGATCGTGCCCTGAAGGATGGACCACGAACACATGGCACATCTGTCCTTGGCTCAATGGATTAGTCAGAGGACTTTGATTTATTTCTGTGCCAAGATAGTGAACGCTGCACCTGTGAGTCACCTTTAGTGTTTGTTAAATCCACACCTAATATTAAAGACATCAAGGACCCAAATAAATGTCAAATTCTGTGCAAGTAATCATCATGCCTGCCATGCCATGCCTGTTCTGCAACTAACTGTCATTTTCAATATCAATACCAAATACCTGCATTTGTTTCTATTTTAATCATTTGATCTAATACATATCATTAAACCATAAAAATGCCAATAACAATCTCCTAAAGCAGAAAGGTCCCACATTGCGTGTTAATCTATTAATACATTGCTAGTTTTGTGGGAACAACCCAAAGACAATACGTTTATTATAAAAAGACAAAGAAAAGCAGCAAATAATCTCAGAGCAACCCTAATTTGGTTCAGTTTAGAAATATTCTTTTTTTAATCGATTAATCAATTGATCACCTAAGTTTACTTTTTTTTTGGGATGATCAGGGAAATATAACTTTTGACATTAATGATTAATAGAATGTTTACAAAATACAATTAATAATGTTACCTTAAAGGTGGGGTAGGTAATTTTGGAGAAACCAGCTTGAGTGCGCTAGAATTTGAAAATATACAACCGGAACAAATCTGCCACTTCCTTACAGAGCCCCTCCTCCAACACACACGAATGCGCACATGACCAATGAGGGCACGAGATAAGTTTGTGCACAGATGGAAGGCTGACATGCAGGTAGGCCATCCAGTTATTTTAGCCGGGCCGGCTCAGATGATTGGTCGTGCTTTTTACAGCGCTACGGCTACAACAGATGACTTTTTTTAATGGATTCTTTGGTCAAAGCACTTCAGATATTCATTGCTTTCGGGATGTTAAGAGCATTCCATGGAATATAGCAAAAAATGTATCTCGAGCCGGTTTCTCAAACTTACCCCACCTTTAATAGTAATACAGTCACCCCTTTAAGATACTTGATACTGACTTGAAGCTGAACTTGTACACTGTTATGTTTTCAATGATTGCTTCTTTTATCGAAAGTAAAGGGGAGTGGCTCACACTGAAAGCGTGTTCGGCATGCTGCTTTTTTCAATCACATTTCAGTATAAGGCTTGCAATATTCTACATTCCTGTTGTTGTCAGAAGAATCGGATGAAACGGTCAAAATCAACAATGTAGTTCATCTGTCAGTATATGGCTCTCATCCCAAAGTCATCTGATGTGGTTTGTCTGACCACGCTCTATCTGTTATTGTCTGTTTACCAGGACTATACTGCACTGTTTCTGTGCTGCTGGTTAACGTTGAGACATTAGGGATAATTTATCTGCTGCTTCCAATTAACACTCAACAAACGCTGGTATTTTGGTCTAAAATTCATTCTATATTGGTTTTATAAATTTGGCTTTTTACATATAGATTTGGATTTTACATCAGTATATTCATGACGGAACATAACTCAGGAGGGTGCTTTTTTAATTAAAGTTCAGGTCTGCAGGCTGTTATTTACATTACCAATGACCTGCCTTAGGCATCGTGTGTGTGTGTGTGTGTGTGTGTCTCTCTCTCTCTCTCTCTATCTCTCTCTCTCTCTCTGTGTGTCTGTGTTTCTCTGTGTGTGTGTGTGAGAGAGATTGTGTGTGAACTCTCTCCATATGTCTCTTTCGATTATGTTATGTTTGTCAATTTAACTTTGGTGATGAATGTAACTCATCCTCATATTTTCCTTTTTAAAGCAACAGTAAAAAGAGCTAGTTTTTCTTGCAACTAAACGTGTTGTAGGCTCCGAACAGTATATTGCCCTCTAATTCTTGGGAATATTCTTGATTAAAAAGGTTAGTTTAGGTGAATATACGAGCATTCATAATAATTGTGAGGGTCTTACACTTGGTTGCCTCACTAATCTGATTTTAACGATATTTTCAATGCAAATCATTAAATAATGAAATGAGTGTATTGTGTGCCAGTAAATGATTAATGTCTTATCTCCGAACGATGCACATCTTGGAACAACTGCTTTAGAATTACACGCTCCATTAAATCATTGGAGAAAAAGTAGAAAGAAAACCCTCTTGCAGAAAGTACTCTCTGTATCAGAGTATTCAGTGCAGCTCAGCAAATATCCAACGTGGCACCAAGTGGTCTGAATAATCATGATGCAATAGTATTAAGAGACTGCTGCGTCCCCCAATTAAATGATACAAAGGCAATACAATTTATTGCCTTTAAATACATTTAGTTCCCTGAATCCTTTCTATCAATTCTCTGGAACCATTAGATGTATTCTTCTTTTGCTGTGATGGGAAAACAAAACTCTGTTTCAGGAGTTATTTAGTCTCCTACTCTGCTGAGTTGATTGACTCATCAATATCTAATCTCATCAACACACAAAGCTCTCGTGCAGGTCTCACTAGTTTCAAAATCACAAACTCCATTTGTGACACAGCAGAGTAACGTGGATACAAATCGTACTTTCCGTGTGTCCCCCTCTTCCATTTTATTTTGATGGGTTTTTCTCTGGCTCATATTGAGCTTGTTCTTCTGGGCACAAAGCTGCCACACATGTCACTCCCTAGCAGGCCTTTCATAAGCTCATCTAAAAAAAAAAAAACTCAGACAGCCAGGACCCTCAAATGCCTTTCCGGAGTTCTAGAGAAGAACTGAAAAGGCTTTCATTTTGCCCACGCTTCAGTCCTCCATTTTCATTTTCCGCATACTAGCCTTTCATATTTTCGTGTCCCTTACATCACTCCATAAGAGCTTCTTGTTCTGCTGCGCTGCTCCTTCTCTCTGTTGCGACTCAGCCGTGGAGTTTTGGAGTGGATCTGAGGGTTTCTGAGAATTACTGCCATAAGTAACTGCATCAGTAATGTGTGGGCAGCAGGGCGGGGACACAATGGCTGAAATCTACTTCACGATGATACTCGAACATTTTCTCATAATAATAATAATGTATAATCAAGACGATGTTCATAGCTTGTTCAGGTACATGTGGAAAGCACAGCATACACATCCCACTTTATCTTTTTAGATATGTCAAACTCCTTGCATGATATAATGTTGTTTAATAACCTAAATCATGAAATGAAATTTGAAGCAGAAGTGGTTTTTGCTCGTGCTCGGTGAAGTTGTGTGTCCCAAAACCAACCCTGACTTGCTCTGTCTTGTAATGAGACGTGTTGCATTGTTGGAGGAGCCTGGGACTTAATACCCTTTTTTACCCTCTGTCTGAAACCCAGTCAATAGAAGTACTAGTATTACATGTCACTATGTTCAGGAAGAAAACAAAAGAGTCCAATGGAGGTGTTTTAAAACCGATATAACCCACTACAGAAAAGGCAAAACCCCAAAGAGCATTATAGCGCCCCTTTAAGTAACGGCCCGTCCACACTACAGCTTCGACAGCTTCAAAAACGGTTTCCAACGCGTCTGCCCATTCACTTTGAATGGGGTGACGTCACGTTGCCTCGCTTTTCGCCGAACTGAATTGTGGGTAGCAGAGCGGAGCTTTCCTGGTGTTTCAGGCTGCAAAAGTTGCGCAATGTTCAACTTTTTAAGCTTCTGAAGCTTTCGGTGGAAGCGTCAGCCAATCAAATCATATGCCAGTACAAGCTCTAGCCAATCAAACCGCTGCTTGTGAGTCAGGGGCGGGAGATTCATGTGATTGGTTGTTGGTCGAGCTTCAGACACGCCCGCCGGCAAGCTTTTTTTGAAGCTGTAGTGTGGATGGATCATTAATGTCCTAGGGTTGTAATATAAAAAATGTGAAAGAAAAAGGGAAGTGAAAAACAATGCAACACCTCTGCTCTCCTTTTCATCTAAAGCCCTTATGCTCTCAAACATTAATGCTGACTTGCTCTGTCTTGTAATGAGACGTGTTGCATTGTTGGAGGAGCCTGGGACTTAATACCCTTTTTTACCCTCTGTCTGAAACCCAGTCAATAGAAGTACTAGTATTACATGTCACTATGTTCAGGAAGAAAACAAAAGAGTCCAATGGAGGTGTTTTAAAACCGATATAACCCACTACAGGAAAGGCAAAACCCCAAAGAGCATTATAGCGCCTCTTTAAGTAACGGCCCGTCCACACTACAGCTTCGACAGCTTCAAAAACGGTTTCCAACGCGTCTGCCCATTCACTTTGAATGGGGTGACGTCACGTTGCCTCGCTTTTCGCCGAACTGAATTGTGGGTAGCAGAGCGGAGCTTTCCTGGCGTTTCAGGCTGCAAAAGTTGCGCAATGTTCAACTTTTTAAGCTTCTGAAGCTTTCGGTGGAAGCGTCAGCCAATCAAATCATATGCCAGTACAAGCTCTAGCCAATCAAACCGCTGCTTGTGTGTCAGGGGCGGGAGATTCATGTGATTGGTTGTTGGTCGAGCTTCAGACACGCTGGCAAGCTTTTTTTGAAGCTGTAGTGTGGACGGACCATTAATGTCCTAGGGTTGTAATATAAAAAATGTGAAAGAAAAAGGGAAGTGAAAAACAGTGCAACACCTCTGCTCTCCTTTTGATCTTAAGCCCTTATGCTCTCAAACATTAATGCTGACTTGTTCTGTCTTGTAATGAGACGTGTTGCATTGTTGGAGGAGCCTGGGACTTGAATGCAGTTTTTAAAGTTTGTGAAGCTCATGTTGTTTGAGATCGAGCCTCTGAATGTTTCCTCCTCCTGTGTTACACTTAGAGCAGTGATTGTTACTCAAACATCAGCAGTGATTGTTACTCAAACATCTGGCAGAGAGTGAGGGAACATGCCTTATGCGTCACAATGAATACGGATGTACTTACAACACTGTGTTCAATAAAACAGTTTGATTTTAGGCATTAATATTGATTCATTTAAAAATATTTTAACCTTAGACGCTTTCACACCAAGTACTTTGCCGTACTTAGTTCCCAGCACTTAGCTCCCAGCACTTAGTTCCCCCATGGAACTAAAGAGCAGATCGCGTTCACACCGGAATAAGTCCCTGGCGGAGGATTACGTAAATGAAGCCGCTTCTTCTTCTTCTGCTTTGGGTTTACTGGCAGGCCGCAAACAACTTCAAGGCGTATACTGCCACCCGAAGTCCCCGGCCGGGAGTCCCCGGAGTTGGGGACTGGCTTCAGTAGAAGCTGCTGGGGCTCCCATGTTTTTTTTTGTGTGGCCATAAGTTATTCTCTCTCCGTTGGTGCGCGGGGCTAATGCTAATGTTAATAATGCTAATGCCAGCAAATACAATGGCGGCCTCACCAGAGTTTTACGGGGCGTGGTTTACATTTCGCCCAGCCAATCAGAAATTGGAACTTTTTTCTCCCCAGGAAAGTAAATCCTTTCTAGCAGGGACTAAGAGGGGGGGAAAAGTTAAAGTAAAGTCTGGACTTGTTGACAATACCCTAGTATCCAAACCTTTTATGCAAACAGGCTTTTTTTTCAATAAGAACCAAAAAAAAGCAAGAAACACTTAAATTAACTTTGTAGCCAAACTTAAAGAATAATTTTTTTCTTCTTTTTCCCATGTAATACAAAACCTTAAGTAAAACATAAGAAGGAATTCATAGAAAGTGTAGTTTGTCATGTAAACACATTGTAGGTCTTTGTGTTCCATTTGAATCGACATGTTCATAAGTAAATGAAACTGAACTCAACTTTAATGCCGGGGGCTTTATTTAATCCTCGCAGTGCCTCGTCCATCTGTTTGGCTATCTTGTGAGACACGCCGAGCGATGTAGGCAGGGGACTCAAAACTCATCTTTGAATAGTTTTTCCTGGATCTCGTGCCAAGAGAGGACTAATCATTTTAATTTCCCTGCCGCCTCAGAAGGATTCAGTACCTTAGAAGGTGGCTATTACAAGGGAATATAGCCTTTGACGAGAGATGGCTTTGAACTGCTTTTTGGAAAACAGACCATAATCAACTTTTCTTTGCCGAAAGACTTAGTCATTGCTCAAAACGCTGCAAATAAGGTCGCATTTCTGTTTACATGAAGTTAAGTTTCTGTTCATGATACAAACGATGCATTAGACCAGGGGTGTCGAACTCAAATACAAAGTGGACCAAATAAAAAAAATCGGTACTAGTCGAGGGCCGGACTGGTTCAATGTTTATTCCAAAACGTATTGAAGTGAACTTATTGCACATATTAAACCTGGAACTAACAAAGCTTAAATTATTTCCTATAAAAACAACATTAAATAATCAGTTGCATTAATTTCTTATGGCTCTATCTGCAGCTTTTCCTCAGTCATTTCTTATGATCACATTTTTCCACAGGCCAACAACAGCTTCAACAAAAATATTTCCCTCAAAGAACAAACCAAACATGCCCGGTTGTCGCAAGAAAAATTGGGCAGAAGGAAACATCCATGTAAACTCAGTGTGTGATGCTAGTTCAAGCAGATACTTGGCATATCATCTTGGGTGCAAATTCATCAATGTTTGGGCTCAGGCTCTGAGCTGAGGAGACCCTCAGGATTGAGTGAAGGTGTGCGTGCAATATACCGGCAGGCCAGATCTAATAGTAATTAGAAATTATCCTGCGGGCCGAAATGAAATCCACCACGGGCCTGATTTGGTCCCCGGGCCTTGAGTTTGACACATGTGCATTAGAGTGATGTTTACTGCACACCTTTGGGGTTACAATCCAATCATCTGTTGCTTCCTGCCACAGCCATGGAGAGAGTGGCTGCTATTCCTTTGTTAAATATAAAAATGATGAGATGTGGCTCAGTTTGTCAGAAGTAATCCTCCATTTAGTTTTCACTGGCTGTTCATCGACACAAAGGTGAGGTTTGTCATCATGCAAAATAAACATCACCAATTTGGTGTTATTTTCAGCGAAATGAACATTTCGATTAGTGCTCTGCTGGATCCCAACTCAATCTTTCTCAGTTTTATCAGTACTAATGATATAAAAAAGTACTCCTCGGACACCAGGGAGAAGGAAACAATCTTCTTTCTGTATTCCACCAGGCATTGATGTTCGATATCGAGTCAAGTTTTTGACTTATTTAGCAGAAATTATGAAGTTGATATACTCTTTTCTTTGTCCACTAAACCTAAGCCTAACTAGATTCAAGATTCAGAGGCTTTTACTGTCATAGGCACAAGAGCTAGTTTCTACAATACAAGGTCTGAGGACCCAGGCTCCAACAATGCAGCACACAATATACTTGAATAAATAAACCTAGTTGAAATATTTAAGATAATTCAAAATAATGATAAAATGGAGGAGGTAGAATGTTGACAAAGTAAACTGTATTCTTGTAAAATTGAGCAAGACAAAATACAAACCGAATGTAAAATTAAACACAACAGTGGAATAAGAAACTGTTTTGTTACAATAAATATTCAGACGGGGAAATGTGTTATGCGTTTTAAAGACAACCACAGCTGCACTTGTGGGGTAAAACTGGGCTGGTCAGCTGATAAGTAGAAGAACTCTTTATGTTAAAACGTATCTGTCTCATCAACATGTTAACATGATCAGTGGCAGATATTAACTTAGCACTTTACTCAGAAGTATCTTCAGACTTTTCGTATTTCCTCTCTGTCCTATAAGCAGGTTAGTAACCTTGAGCATTACGACATCATTAGAATCAAACTGCACTCTCATCTCGTCAAAATGTAAAAATCTCATTTACATGGCACATCTCTGGGAGAGGAACTCCACGCTGCAAAATTGCATTGCAGGACTAATTGGATTTCCCTGTGCCTTCACACACATTACCACATCTTTATGTGTTGTATGCAGACAGCAATATTACAGCGGTGGAACGGGATCTGTAACATTGAGTTATCTATCCACACTTCGATCAGTTTACTGGTAATGGAGTAGCTAGTGGATGAGTCATTTATTGGTGTGTTTCTCGCCATGCTAATGGTGTTTTGCCTCATTAAGCCACAAGCAGATATTTTGTCTTGAAGGGTGAGCTGTACAGGTCTCATTCTAGCTCCAGGTAATAATTTGCTCTTTCTTCCCGTCGATTTGACATATCAGCTTTTGTTACATATTACTTATGGAGCTCATTTGTATTATAGTTCATGTTTATTTTATGTGCACATCAGCAATAACTTACCACAAGCCCATTTAGCCTTGTATCATTATCACTGCGGCAGCATTCATATATCAGCATTACTCCAAAACACAAAAAGTAAGGGGTGGAGGAGGAGTTGATGGTGTAAAAATTCATTACCCCGACAGTCGTCTGTAAACAATTCCTTTAACCAAGTTCTCTGTGAGGAGTGCTCGCCATTAAATCATGGAGCAGCTCTGCAGCAGGGCATTACTTTTAATGACTACACTGATGAACGACCGTGATGGGGCAGGTTGATGAGGGCAGGGAGGGATCTGACTGTGAAGTACTCTCATCAGAGTGGGGAAAAGTTTTGTTGAACCACCAACAGTGTACTTTTTACCTCGTTTTTGGTTGGTGTCATCAAACGCATTGAAGACCACACGTCATCCTGCAGAGAGGAGTGTTGGCAGTCTTGTATGAAATAAAAGCAGTGATGGAAAACATACTTGGTTTTTCAAAAAAACACCATTATGTATTTGTTGTCATTGTATTTATTACTCTCATTCTGTAATGTTGTTATAAACCAAACAACTCTACCCACAGAGGCAATTACTCAAAGTATTTGTACCTAAAAAGTGTATAGGCTCATTCTTTAAGTATATGTAAATGTACGTATAGTTACTTTTTCCCACCAAATAGATTGGTGTACAATAGCTTTAGGCTCTGCAGTGTGTATGTACATGCACACTGAACTAATGAAATGAATACTTTTAAAACCACAACCCCCAGTGTGTGACCATCAGCAATTATTTTATAATATTACAGTTTGTTTTGTTGCCTGGGAGATTTCCCATTTTATATCCGATCAAATGGCATCTAACTCTCTGCGTCCCCTGAGCCCCCTTCCCACAGCCACTGCTGTTATTGCTGTTCTCAATTTGTATCACCACTGCAGTTTTCCCTGGCTTACCATTTACACTTTATATACACACCCCATTGTTAAAAACAAAACATTAAACACCCAGGCTCGGTATGCATATACAATTCCCCCTACTTCATGATACAGTAAATTCAATCAGCTTGTGTTACTGACCTCTGACTGGCACCGCTGTGGATCAATTACGAGAAGCGACACAACAGAAACTAACAGGGTGGGTAATATAAAGATTAAAATGGCCCTATTGTGCTTTTTTTAGGTTTTCCTTTCCTGTGTAGTGTTTTTTATAGGATTGTTTTTTTTGCATGCAGCCAGTCTGCAAAGGCTAAAATCCCAAAGTTCCCCCACCCCCCGCCTGAAATGCCTCCATTGGACGCCTTTGTTTACTTGCACAACATAGTGACATCACACGGCTAGCTAACCAATCAGAGCACACTGGGCTCTGGTTTCAGACAGAGGGTGAAAAGAGGTGCTGCAGCACAGGCAGTATGAGAAAAATAAAGAGCTTTTTGAACATTAAAGCACGGAGACATGTCCCAGGAGAGACACTGCATACTAATATCCATCCATCCATCTTCTCCCGCTTATCCGTGGTCGGGTCGAGGAGGTAGCAGTTCCAGCAGAGAGCCCCAAACTTTCTTTTCCCCTCATCAACCAGCTCTGACTGGGGGATCCCAAGGCGCTCCCAGGCCAGCGTAGAGATATAATCCCTCCACCTGGTTCTAGGTCTACCCCTTGGTCTCTTCCCAGCTGGACGTGCCTGGAACACCTCCCTAGGGAGGCGCCCAGGTGGCATCCTAACTAGGTGCCCGAACCACCTCAACTGGCTCCTTTCGACGCGAAGGAGGAGCGGTTCAACTCCGAGTCCCTCCCGGATGACCGAACTTCTAACCTTATCCCTAAGGGAGACACCAGCCACCCTGCGGAGAAAACCCATCTCGGCCGCTTGTACCCGCGATCTTGTTCTTTCGGTCATGACCCATCCTTCATGACCATAGGTGAGGGTAGGAACAAAAATGGCGCGGTAGACAGAGAGCTTTACCTTCTGGCTCAGCTCCCTTTTCGTCCCGCTGCTCCGATTCTCCGGCCCATCTCACCCTCCATTGTTCCCTCACTCGAGAACAAGACCCCGAGATACTTGAACTCCTTCACTTGGGGTAAGGACTCATTCCCTACTTGGAGTGGACAGTCCATCGGTTTCCTGCTGAGAACCATGGCCTCAGATTTGGAGGTGCTGATCCTCATCCCAGCCGCTTCACACTCGGTTGCGAACTGATCCAGTGAGTGCTGAAGGTCACAGACCGATGAAGCCATCAGAACCACATCATCTGCAAAATAAGATGAATAGCAGAATAGGGCTCCTTTAATATGTGTACTGTATATCATGTCCTATTGTTCAATTCAGAGTATAATTATTTTGTGCCTTTTCCCCCAGCAGAAAACCACAAGATCAATTATTGTAATTATTTATTAACAATGAATGTTAGTTATCGACAGTGCCAAGCATCAAATAAACAAGAAATATAATTATGAGGATGAAAGCAATCAATAAACATTTGTCACTTCTAAACGTATTCAAGTAAAAGTTGATTGCTTGTTTCTTAAAGGACTAAAAAGCAATTCAGTATTGCTGACATCAATGTGAATAGCACTGCGGACGGATTATATCATCATTTATTTTCTTGTTGTCACTGACAGCTGTATATTCTTTCTCTCCTCTACTAATACATCTATGTTTCTTCAAGTAGCTAAGGGAAGGAGAGGAGAAGTAGTGAAGTATCTTTAATAAATAACATTATGGAGCATAAGGTCAAAAGGGTTAACCCTCTCATAAAGGGCTGCAATTGTTCGCCAAAATGCCCATGTTGTCTCTTTGAGGTCGTATGCTGAATGCATTTCCTTTAAAAAAGCGCTTTTTTTACATCCATACATTCAAGCTTCTTCTGACCTCCTGCCTTTGTCACTGCTTTGCTACTTGTCTTGCTGCATTTCTTCTACTTCTTGAAAAAGCGTTAAAGCTACTGTAAGATGTGCATTTTGTTGCCAGGGTTCAACATCCTCAGGCATTTGCGCGATACAAACCAAGCTGGGATCCACTAGTTAAAAAACTAAAATGGCAATACAATGTTCAAACTCAAAATACACACAATGTTTTGTTATTGTTTAGTTGGTGTTTTTTTTTGCTAGTTTTGGACTTTTTAAAAATGTGTCCCTTCAAAAGTTGTTGTCTATAAACTCCTGGGGGCACAGACTTCCTGAGGCCTCATTTATAATCCTGTGGGAACATGAAGGTCACGTGATCGCATAACCAGCTATACTCGGAGCTACACACAGTCTTTATTTTCCAAACTAACAGCGATATTGAAATGTTGTGTTGTGTGCACATGGTTAATGAGATGTTCACGCTGCATGTTATGCATTTTAATCAACCCTGTGGAGCAAAATGCATGTAAAAAGAAGATAAAAAATCTAACTGCAATGCTAAAGGGAAAATCTTGCTGACAGGCTACACCTATATTCTGGAGTAAGGAGCAGCAGCAGCATGTCAAAGTACTGACATTTTGGACAGCCAAACCATTACGCACATGTTCAGGTGATGATCTGATATCAGAGGGAACTCTCACAAGAACATTGCCTTGCTGTTGGAAATGAAATGTGTCTCAGTATTTCATAGAGAGTTTGAGGAATACACCATAGTGTTGAAATGATTAGTTAATGAGTCAGTCAGTCAATCAATGCAAGTAAACTTCATGTCAACTGATAAGAGATGTCTCCCCCCCCCCCCCCCCCTTAGCCTATTATGTAAAATGTATTGAAGTGCTAGCCAATAGAAGCACAAGTGTGAAATAGTGATGTCACTATGTTCAGGAAGTAAAAAGGAGTAACATGGAGGCGTTTCAGGCAGGGAGAAAAACTCCCTCTGGAGCGATTTTAGTCTTCGCAGACCATTAACTTCCACACAAACAAATATAATACATCACAGGAAAGCATAATAGGGTCACTTTTATTAAAATTCAAGCAATATTTTTTTAGTATCTAACTAATGCATGAACAGTGACTTTTTACATTTGTATTCCTAACATTTATTCAGTCTGTATCAAATTTCAAACAAACTACATACAACTTTTTTTTTACTTTTTAACTGATGCTGAAAGACCTGGTATAAAAATATAAAATTAACTGCCAAGGAAATTTATAATTATGATTTCATACAAAGAAATATGTCTAAGAATAGACACAGAGCGAAAGAGTAACAGACAGCCAATTTATGAGCCTGTCTGACACATTTGTCATTGTTCTAAGATTTAATTGGCTTGTCAGAAAAAGGTCCACGTCATTCAGCAGGAACAAAAGGCAAAGTCCAGTGACCTTGTATTACCATGGCATTAAAACGTTATTGTCTCCCAGAGACACAGTGGGTGACCCTTTTATTGATTTATCCTCTGAAGGCACAGACTTTGGTAAGTACTTGTTTTAGAATCTGCATTAAATTAACATGCCTATTTGTAAGGTTATTTTGGGAAAAAGGCTCAAATTACTCTTGGGATAATTATTTCTTTTGGTATCGAAAGCCATCTACTTAGTCCAATACAGAGGGTAGAGGTGACAGGCTTACGCGATTTTATGTTAAGCTATTCTGGGAAACTCAATTAGGGTGAGATAGGTTCTTTTTAAATAGCTTAATACACATTAGACCTTAGCCAGAGCATGGTCGATAGTCAGGGTGCTCGGTGCATGCAAAACGTGACAAACGAGAGAGCAGTAAGGACATCTTAAGAGGACAAATGGCTGTCGATGGATGTGTTGGCCGCTGATGGGATTTAACCCGTGACTTTCTAATTACGGCACAGTATCTTAAAACCAAGCGCACTTTGTATGTGCTCCACCAGGGAAATCACACTCACACTGAGATTCTCCCCGTTTGGTGCAGGGATGATATACTTTCTATTTTATTTATTTTTGTGTCCTTGGACTTCACTTTGTCTCCTTACTTTCTGCCACATCTCATCCTGCTTACTGAGATGTTGCAGGTTCGGGTATCCCATGTCCTCTGAAGCTCAGTGGTCAGAGTGATACACTAACTCTGCCAGGATTAAGGGTTTTATTACATGTGTAGCTCAATAGATAGAGCATCGACCTGACGCCGCCAAGGTTAGGGGTCTGCTGGTGTTGTGCGACAGCCTATCATCATGATGCTTTAAAGAGATTAGTTTGTGTATAAGAAAACCACATGTTTTCACATATCTATATAGAATGTATTTTTCTACCCTTAGCTGCCAGTTTCCAATGGCAAAAGGTTTTCACATGGTAGTGAGAGTAGCAAAAAAGGCCATGGCATTCTGTCTTATACTGTTTATTTGTACCTGATATACGCTTTAAGAATCTGAATAGTTTGGAAAGAGTAGCATCCTTGTGCTCATGTTTTTTTTGAATAAAATAAATATGCCATCCTTCTTCTGCTTCCCCAACACCCTTTCAACTACAAATAGAGGGTGTTTCTCAATGTTGAGGAAGGCTGCTCCAGAGCCACTATTTCAAGGATGCTACGTCATCGAGTCCCGCCGAAGGACTGTTCCAATGTCCAGGATACTTGGAATTTTACCGAGGCCGGCGTCCTTCGATGCGGGAAATTTCGAGGCTGCACATGTGTGTCCTCTGCCGTCTTAAAATCCCCACAATGCTTTGCACACGGACCAATTTCCAAATCTTTGGAGGAAATCGCGCTCCATTTAAGGTGTTCCACCTTTCTTCGTTTTCCGAGGCTATAAGGATTCTTGCCTCGCTTCTGAAGGGAGTGACTCGTGGGGACGTGTCCTACCAAGGAAGCGTCCTCGACATTGAGAAACACCGGCAGTATCACAACCTTCCGCGTTATTAATATTTATTTCACGTGTTTCAAGTATGTCGTTTAACGAAATGACCCTAACAATTTAACATGTAACACAAAAAAGGCTAACAGCTTGATAGGAAAACTAAATTCTCCTGACACATCTGTCACATGTTCTAGTCATAAATTACATTAACAAAACAACAGTCCCTGTATTACTTCTGTATTTAAGAAAGTTTCTTTTAAAGTTACGGTTGCTGTCTTGTATTTTCCTAATAGACAATAACCAAGTTAATACCACGGACTGTCTCTTTGTGAAAAAGGAAGTTGGAGATGTTAATTTAGCGCTGCTTAACTCTACATGTTCACCTTAAGTTAAAGCTTCAGCAGTCAAGTGAACATGGTGTCCAATTACATTAACACTAACAAGTACAGTAGGCCTACTGCTGCCATTCACACTCGATTTAGAAGATCTTTACTTGCTGCCAAGGCCCACTAAACGCTATCAATAGCACTGCAGCGTCTCATGCTATATTCTATATCTGTCGGCTTGCTTACCAACCTTATAAATTGGGTCCTTTATGAAATGTGGGCAGTGTCAAAATATTCATTGCCACTGTCGCTTTGAATAGGATGCTTGAGATGTGTATGGTAGAAAAAGGCAGATTTCTCCCGCTTCCTGCACCGCGGAGGTTGGAATTGGCCGTTTTCTGGAGGCTAACTAGGTATTTAATGATCAGTCAGTCACACATCAGAGACGACACCCTGGTAGGAGCGTTCCTCCTCACACTGAAGCTTTCCCCGCTGCAAGGAAACAATTGGTAATGTTTGAACACAGGTAATCGGAAACGGAAAATATACATTTAAAAAGGGGAAAACAACACCTAAGTGCTTTGTTAAAGAAGACATTCCTAAGAGATAATGGCACCACCTTGTTATTTGTTATTATTCCGCTGCTGGAGATAGTCTCCATTACATTTACTGTGTGCTCTTTGCTCAAACATGTTCAGTTCCAACTCAAAGTGATTTGTTTATTATTCAACTAACTCAAATCGAAACTATAACAATAAACCATTTGAATCCTTTTTTAAATCAAAAAGTAAAAAGATTAGCTGGTTTTGAATTACTTAATGATTGTGAATATTATATATTTGGGTTGCAGTGGGCTTTATCAACAAAATCAGGGATTTCAGGACATCCTTTATTTTTTACATTTAATAGAAAAAATGATCAATGAATCTTGTAAATGATCCTTGTAAGGGAATAATTTCGCCCTACATGTTTTACCTTTTGCCCTCTGACGCAAGGAGGGGCTGCCCTAGCATATTGTTGATGTTACCAGTTTGTTACCGGGCAACTGTCGGTCAGAGATAGTTATTGTTGAGGGACACCTGGAGCACATCCTTCTCGGGGTGTAGATGACCTCGAGCCATAAGCGACAACAAATGTGATTCAGTGTCCTCAGATGTTTAGTCTATCTATTGAAGAATGTTGATTATTACACTCTGAACTAGTTAAAACCTGGAGCTACAGGAGGGGGTCTTCAGAATTGATTGTGGCATCTCTACTGTGTGGTCAGACCGTGGCCCGTGACATGTCTCCGGCCGAAGCTCCAAATAAACCGTCAGTGTTTGCCATCAAAGCTCCAGCTCTCCTCGTGTCTCTCTGAGTCCTGACTCCAATTGCTTCAGAGGTTTCCCCCACAATCATCAATTATTAGATAATAAACCATTTGTTAGCTGCATCCTTATTTGAATATTGTTTAAAGCTACAGCGCAAAGCATTTTAGAATGAACTGACGATATATAAAACTAAATACTTAATAGGGATGTCCCGATGACCTTTTTTTGCTTCCGATCATTTGATTTTGACAATTTGCCGATACCGATTTTTCCCGATCCGATCTTTATGCAATGCATTAAGAGAAAAAAAAGAAAAAAAGCATTCAAGTTGTCCCTTAAGGTTATTTTTGTATTTAAATTGGATATTCTATCCAACATGGATATAGCTTCTTTCTTTCACAGCAGCATTGGATCAGTTCAGTTGTGCAGCATTGGATCAAAACAAAATAAAGCTTATCAGTACTCGTTAGCTTACTGCTACAATTAGACACTGCTCCCTGCCCACTCTGTTGCCAGATTTGAGAGAAATAAGCAACCAGGTCTATGAAAACAAGCCCCAAAGAAGCAACACATACATGATGTTGTGTAATTTGAAACCAAAACTAAGGCCTCAGGATGACTTTAAGACTTGAACATGGTCATTTTTGTTTTGTAACATTGAATACAAAATAAAAAAAAAGTATTTAAAAAAAAAAAAAAAAAAATCCCGATTCCGATCTTCTGAAAATCACGTGATCGGCTCCGATCCCCGATCACGTGAACGGGACATCTTTAATATTTAAACATTTGAGTAGTGAGAATATTGCATTGCTTGTTTAGTTTTTTATGGAAATGCTAATTTTGAAAAACACAAAATAACAACACCCTAATCTTTTTAATATTGTCCAACAGATGCTGAGGTTTACTGAAACATTGATAATCCAAAGCATGTGTTAAAGGGAAGATGCATTTATACCAACAGTGTTTCCTGGCAGTGTGTCACTTCAGTAATGTAGGCAGCACAATGCCCGTGCAGCTGCATGCATGCACTTATAAAAACACTTCATCTCTTTATGTTCCATCTCGCTCCTCTCCGGCTCACTCCTCACTCTGGAAAGCTATTGATTGAGATGACTTGATCCTCAGTGCTTTGATGTTTCTCATACTGCCGTGTCCTGCAGGACATCTTTGTCTCCTCCACCGGATGTTCTCGTCAGCTCCACCCTGTTGAGAGATTATCTTCCAGCAGGTCTCATCCCATCTCACAGACACTTTGCTTCATGTGAGAAACTAAGTGTTCAAAAATGAAACCGATGACGTTCGGAAGCAGCTTATGCTTTACGGTGCTTGACATTATAGTAATTGTATCATCAGTTGTAGCCTAATTAGAATATTTAATACAAAGGAAATGTGTTCGTGGCAAAAGTCATTATGTGAAAAGACATCTTAATTAGAATCACTGATATACTGCAAATGAAAAAGCAACAGTGGAAGAATCTAAAATGCAAATGGTCATATTTTATTTATCTGTTGAAGCATACACCACAAAATCCGTGTCTAAAGTTTTTGTTTGATTACCCAAATTCAGATGGGAAATGCTTTGCAGCAATTTCTGATGAGCATACAGTAACCATTGAGTAAACTATCATATCATGTAAATGTAGAGTCTGCTGTGAGTGAACATAGCTTTGATTTATCATCTTCCCTTTCAGTGAATCAAGTGAAAGTACGATCACGCTTTGGGAATCTTCTTGGCGGCCTTGGATTTGATGATGCCGTTGTCAGCCCCGCTTGTTTTACGATGAGGTCTAGATTGGGTTTTGTTGGTGAGCCTTGATTACAACTGCAGCGCTACTCATTTCACAAATGAACAGCTCAGCAGACACACCACACCCTGTTGTATCATCGATAATGGCTAAAACTGCAAAAAGGTCCTACTGTTGTGGAACAGCACCAGCTGGTCCTTAAATCTTCTATTAGTTGTCTGTACACCTTAAAATGAATTGGCATGTTACCACTTCTGGTTTCCTTGTCTCAAAGTCAACATGTTCTTGGTCAGATGCCTGAAATCAGATCTATGGTTTACACAAGCTTAAGAGACGTTCATGTTTTGTCTGACACAAAAATACATCAGTACAGTACATACTAGGGATGGGAATTTGAAAGCAAATGTTTATTCGATTATTCGACACCCAAAAAAACGGTTAATTAAACGAAATATACGTATTAACATTTTTTATTTTGAAAGATAAATAAACACATGTTCAAATAAGTATAGAAACCAAGTCGAATTTGTCAAATGTATGGCGCTGGTGACCACAGTTTGAACAGTTGACAGCTATAGGCCTACAGCTTTCATGCTTAAAACATAACTTGGTTTTTAAATGAAAGAGGGATCATACACGAACAACATAACGGGTTAGGGTAACGTAACCCTATCACAACAGAGATCAACAACCTGTAACAGGGCCTGTGCACAGAATGCAGCTATTCAATACTCATTCTTCTTTAAGAATATGAGCATGTCTACTCAGGGGAGAGGCGGGTGCGGAGGCGATTCACAATCAGGCCAGCTGTAGAGAAGACCCTCTCAGCTGGAATCTGGGCATAAGATGAGGTTTGAGTCTGCGTGATCTGCGTGTAGGGAGGGGAAGCAGCCATATCATTAGCTAGATCTGATGGATTTGGACATAAACGCGAGTGAAGTATAACCGGACGCGAGAGAGAGAGAGATCAGCACCTGCAGCTCTGCCCGCTGTGAGAGACCGGTGAGCGGAGCAAAACACATCTTTAGACCTAACACATTTAGCTATGGCATACATTGAATTATTCCATTTGATAATATGTAATCAACAGGCACCCCTGCGAGAAAAAAAAAAAAAAAGTATAATAAAAATATTCATAGCTCATATTCTCATATTTGAATACCTGAATAATTTTGAATATTCGATTAAACGTTCCCATCCCTAGTGCATACCCCACTCATAGATGTCTGGATCTTCTGTGTCATGGTAAAACAGCAGTTGCTAACAAATAGCCAAATGAGACTGCTTTAAGTCATCACGTCCCACATTAGCTGCCTTTAGCTCAGCTTAACAGAGGTGACGTGAAGTTTTTCATCCGTGCTGCAGCCCCTTTATAGCCCAACGTTAGCATTTTACTTCTAGAGGTTGCATTTATGCTTCCAAATCTGGTTATGGGACACAATGTGTAAATAAATTATACATATGTTTACCAAACATCATTTCTTCTTCAATATTCCAAGGTCCACTGAAAAACATTGCTTTTGTTGAGGGAACCCATGCTGTGCAAACCTCCAAGTCGGCCTGCAAATAGGTTTTCACTGCACCACTCTATTGAAGATGTACTGTATCCAAGATCAAACGTGACAAAGGAAGAGGAAGACATGTGTTTTTTTATACACCTAATGTGTTGCAAGACATTTCAACAACTCCTTCAGAGAGTTTGGCATGTTGTCCCAGGAGTCCTCTATAGCTGTTGGACATGTCACTTACTGCCTGTGTTTATTTGCTTCAGTGTAAATGGTATGAACAGCCGGTTATGAGCTCCCACCCTCTAATCCACTGCTGGAGCTATTTCTACTGCTGTGTTGTCACTGTGGATCCAATCTCACCAGGAGTCTGAGCTCCAAAAACAGTAGTCATTGTCATGTGTCATTGTCAGTCTGGCTCTACATGCTGTGCCTTGCTATACTCCTCACCCGCCGAAAACACCTTATCTCTCTCCAACACATACTGCGGGGATCGAGAAAGAATAATGCTTCTTTTTAAAAAACATCATAAAGACAAATCTGATGTGATTTGACCTTTCAACCCAGCCCAAGGTGGCAAGCGATGCAAAGAAAAAGATAGAGAGGGCCGGTTGGAGCGGTAGTTCATAAAGGCAGGCGAGTTGAGGCTCAGATATGGTGTCTGGGGAATACAAGTCTCCGTTTGTTCCATTAGTCTCCTCCCTTGGCACATCCTATTCCTTCTGGGAATTAGCCTGTCGATAAGACCGCATCAAACCCGCAGCAAAGGATGGAATCCATTTAACCAGCCCTTTGTTTCCGACATTTTTCAGCCGCCATCTGGAAAATGTCATGGCAACCTTATCACAAAAGTCACACACTGTAGTGTCGACATTCGGCATCTGACAGATAGAAATTGTTGGAAATAATGTGACATGTCAGTTGAAATATGCTCTAACCGAGCTCTTTCCATTTTCCTGAGTTTGCCTGAACAGGGGATGAGTGATGAGAATTGTGATTTTCGGTTCATACAAAGGGCTGCTGTGGCTCTTCTCCACAGGTTGTAGTGTCCTTGAGCAAGACAATGAACCCCAAGTTGCTCTTCCTGAGCCGGCTAGCGTCTTGCAGGGCAACTCTTCTACCATAGGAATGAGAGGCAAATTGTAAAGGGCTTTGTCCGGTAAGAAAGAAAGGCAGTATATACACACAGTCCATTTACCATTCACATTTTGTATCATTATATTTGCACAGTGACCTTTTGTAGTACCTATTGACCTTGATAACAATGGTGATTAGAGTTGACTGGTATTAAATGGACTGTATTTGTATCGTGGTAAATGGACTGTATTTATATAATAATGTATTATGAAAACAGAGCAGGAGCTTACCATGGAACATGTCACCTGCTCAAGGAAGCTGACATTCACCAACATTCACACAGCGTTGACCATGCCATCGGTTAAGTTTCTTGCCCAAGGATACATTGACATGTGGACCGTAGGGCTGGGATCGAACCAACGACCTTTTGATTGGAAGACAATCACAGTTATGTTTAGAAAATCCAAATCCAACCGAAAAAGTAGTAGTAGCAGTGTATGTACACTACTAGAAGTATACCCTATGCTGGCATAATTACATGCACTAGCAAGGGTAGCAGTATGCAGAGAGGTAGTAACCATATTTGTGTAGCTGTAGTGCTGATTGTAGTAGTAACAGTAGTGGTGGTAGTAATATCTGCATGAATATGAATGGATCGGTATAAAATTTGGTAGAATAATAAAGCTGGAATTGTTAGTAAGTAAGTTAAATGAGTAAGTTAGGTAATTAGGTTACACATATTCATACCCTGTTTTCTTAGTCAAAATGCCTTTTCTAGGGTACTGAACAATAAAAAATCAATGCAGATTTGGAGACTACGACTTTTAAGTGCAAGCCTAAAAACACCATTCATTACACACATACAGTAATTGTATTGGAAGCAGGATTAGTTATACGATAGATGGTTTTTAATTATACTAATGTGCAGTGGTAATTGCAAGTATATTAGTTGTATAAGCGGTAGGGATGTAACGATACAAAAGCTCACGGTACGATAATATCGCGATTAAAAAGTCCACGGTACGATATTTATTGCGATATTGAAAAATAAAGAAAAAAATGTGATTTTTTTTTTTATATATATTTTTTAATTACATAATTAATCTTATTTATACAGCATTTTAGTTAGTAGTATTTTAAGGTGTCAACAATATAATAATCAGACCCTGCAATAGAATAAATCAAGTTTCACTTTAGTTTTTCAAGTAACTCAACTCTAATTCACTCACTAACTCACTCAGCATCATCAAGGTTATCTTTTAGGAATATGAGCATGTCCATATTTCCAGGTAGAAGCTGGGATGTTTGGGCGTTTACAATATCCCCTGCTGTGGAAAAAACTCTCTTGCTTGGTACTGATGTTGCTGGGACAGAGAGATATGCTTTGGCCATGGGTGACAGCAGTGGGTCAAACTGTGCATTGTCTCTCCACCTCTTCAAAAACAATACAGTTGTTGCCAAGAAGGTGAGGCTTATTGACAGGGCGAGATATAAACATACTGTCGGTACTTGTCAATGTCTCTAGGTATGTAAATGTAGCCCTATAAATACGATGTCCTTTTGTGTTATCTGTTGTTTTATGTTCATGTTGTAACCTACTTGCTGCCATGTTGGACAGGTCTCCCTTGAAAAATAGATTGATGATCTCAATGGGAGCATCTGGTTAAATAAAGGTTTAAAAAAAGTATATAAAACATTATTTTTTAAATTATTATTTTTTTAAATCACGGTAGATTTTGTCAGTCTCACGACGGTTTATATACCGCGATATTCGATATATCGTTAAATCCCTAATAAGCGGCATAAGTAATATTGGTGCTTCAACTAAATAGTTGTAAAACGGTTGGTAGTTATTTGATCATTTCATACTGTGTGTTTGTTGTGCTACCTAAAACAGCTGTAGTACTGAGAGGAGTGTGTGTTGTAGCAATCCTAATAGTGCTAGTCGTAGTTAGTCTGAATTCCTTGCTGCCTGACTGTGTTTCCACGTAGTGTATCATACGGAAAGGTGTAGCCTACTATGTTCTTTTGACAAGCTATGTTGGGGAATTGAAAAGATCCGCACAGCCCATGATGTCTCTATTTCAACCTGGCAGCTCTTGAAGACAGCGTCCCCTTTTATTCTTTTTAAAAGTGAGTCCTCCTTTCAGCAATTGCAGTATGCCACGGTGCAGCAGACAAGCAATTAGTCCACAAAGGCCAGACAATTACAGAGACTGCAGCAACACTTCAAAGAGTCCAGGGCATAAATCCTTAAGGGCACAGTAAGCACCCCCGCGCACATCTTCGCTGGCTGGCAGTTTGTTATTTTGTCTGCAGCCTGTGCAGAGAAGCAGCTGGAAAGTGTCAGTCTGCTCCTCTGAGCCCTAGGCGAGATAAAGCGGCGATGGACCTGGAAACACGGAGAGAGAGACCTGTCAGTAGTTTTGGAGGAAGGTTGCCTCCCCTGTGCGGTTAGCGTTAGCTTTCCTGCTGCGGCTCTACAGACTTAGCCTGTGTGAGGCTAAGTCTGACCTCTACTCGATAGACATTTGCTTCTGATTCAACTGATTCTATCTTTACACAACATTTCACTTATGGAAATCATGTCAGTGTTGTATTCAACTTGAGCATCATTCACATGATACTCGGAAAAACAGCTCTGTGCTTGTGATGCCTTTGTGTTTCAATGGAGAGAGTGGCTCCAACCGACTGCAGTAGCGCTCAAGGCTCAAAATGGTTGCCAAGGACTTAAAGGTGACCTATCATGCAAAATGCACTTTTGTACGTCTTTTATACATGAATATGTGTCCCCGGTGTCCCAGGGAACTCACCAAGTGTCAGAAAACACAACCCTCTCTATTTTCCTCCATACCCAAATCTCTTAAAAAGGGTCTCTAACGGATCTGATACAGACTGATCCAGATTTGAACACTTCTGTGACGTCACAGAAGTGGCGCTACGGCTATTGGGCCAACTCCACCATTCAGGAGGAGACAGCCACGGACATTGCCGTTGGAAAGCGCTGGAGACGCTGTAGTACATATGCCAGGCCTGTAGATGGTGCTGTTCTCACAGAATCAGCCCATGAAAAGACAGTGTTACATTGAGCGAAATGAGGAATGGCTAAAATGCATGATCTGTTTGGTATTTTGAAAAATAAAAAGTATAAATATGCCTTATATAGGTATGGTCCTACACTATATTATTCAAATATAGCATGATAGGTTCACTTTAAAGTTCAAATTATTTCAATGTTTAGCTTGTTTACTGCTGACCTTTCCACGCGCAACCAATAAGATAACAGCTATATGTAGCGGGGCAAGCCAGAAGGGGAGATAGGAAGACAACGCTTAACTAGCTGCTTTCACCGCATAGCTCTGCGGCCAACCTCAAAGTGCAAATAGCGTATCAAGGGAAATGTTATCAAAATCCCAATATGTCTTCATGTAAGAGAGTGCAGTATTTGGTCTACTCAAAATATGTTAAAATATAATTACAAATTAAGTCATGTGGTGCTGCAGAAAAGTCCCAAGCCTGCAAATGTATAAAACGAACTTGATAAAAGATCTTTGTTTGTTACAGATCCTCTTAGGAAATCACCCCCCAACAAAAGTAATATACTTTTCAATGATCTGTCAATAGTGTTTCAAAAAATATAATTAACTCTAATAATCGAGTCATACTGTAACTGCAATATCAGTCTATATAATCACATTTAGTTATTTTCGTTACTCTTTTTGCTAGATGTTTGCTGACTCGCATCCAGTTTCCCCATTGTTGTGTAAATGTGTTGCAAAGAAAAGGATATAAGGAATAAAGCTAGGGAAGCGGCAGTGGGGGGGTGGAAACATGATTTAGTTTCCCTGTGATTTAAAAAAGAAACATGTTGCATTTTCATGAAATCAAGAGAACAGTGTGGTTTGTTGTTTACCTTGAGTAGAAGATTGTGGGAAGGAGAAGAGCTGACGATGATGAGAAGCTGCTGCGCTCAGCATCTTGCCAATTGCTTGATTACCCTGTTGTTGATTGGAGGAAAAACACTATCATTAGATCAAATTACCCTGATTTGTTAAAATTGCAGTCTCTGCTACGTTTTCAAGTATTTGAGGTGAATTATGTCGCATCAATATTGGAAAAATGTAGCGCTCAATATTTTTTTAACAGACTTAGAATTTGAGTTTTCAAACGTTCTGATTGTGTTCTTAAAAAATCTGTCAATCAATGAACGGATACAAATCATATTTAGAGTTAAATAAGATATTTTTTAGAACTGTAGTGATATGTGGGGTTTTCCAAATACAATAGGGTTGAAATATGTACAATTGTTTGAACTGGCCACTGTCAGCAATTGCATATTCAGGTTTGTGTACAGTATTTCAGATAAGGTATACATAAAACATATCTTGCCAGCAATCTGTTCTAATAGCATTATGATGTTGTACGAACTTAGTTTAGATCATAGCTTAAATCCTAATTTATTGTCAACATGTTTGCATAACGAAGCCAACAAATCTCCAGAACATTCACTTCTGTGTTTTCTAATGCACATCTCTGAAAAAGGAGTACGTTTTCATCCCATTTTCTCCACGGCTCAGTAACTTGGAACTGCTACTTCCTATCTCGAGCCAGACTTTTTGCAGTTTTGTTGTGTGCATCTTATCATGCAAGAAGACCATTTTTTAAATGGGCTTAGTTGGGAATAGTTGTGTTAATTGTCGGCATCTGGCGTCTTACACGGCTCCTGCACTGCTCAGGTTTCCGGCTTCATGGAGGTAATTGTCTGTCACATTGCTGCCGTTTAGCTCTAATGTTACTGTGGATAGTCCATGCCAAGTTCAACACAGTCATGGGAGTTTAAATAGATGAAGAAACTTTGCATTGAGTGGAAGGAAGTTATACTGTGCTAATATATTTGGTAACATTTGAATAAAGGGAAGGGTTGTGACACTGTTCTCCACCCAAATCAAGTGATAAGTAGTTACTTATAGTTTTGAACTCATTTTAAAGGGTTTTGTTTAGTTTTGGTTAAGATAATATAAAGATAATCAGTGTACTGCTGTGAACCGGGGCTACATCAAATCTTATTTTAGTCCCCTAAAGAAAGGCCCACCAAAAACAACACAATAACAAATATGATTTATATGTTACCACTTGACCTTCTTCATCAGACAGGCCTTTCTAACGGGAACCTAAGCTAACATCTACTCTCGTTTCAAAGCCACCAGACTCCATTGACACAAACAATTGTTTTACCTTGCATAACACAGGAGTTGCTGTTCCAGCTGTTTTGGTTTCAAGACGCTGGTTCATGGAGGATACCAAAAAAGTCCTAGAAAGACAAGGTAAACTTAACTATGTGCATTTAAAAATAAAAAAGAGGAATAGTTCCGGCGAACCTAAAAGGTACCATGGGGTCAGATTATAATTTTCCATATATTCGTTCAGAAGTGTGTAACTCACACTGCACTGCATTAGACCCAGCCTTTGGCCAATTGTGATGTGTACATGTTACGATCCATTCATATTCTGCCCCAGTGTGTTCAAGCACAACCAGCGTCTCCTGCAATGGGCTCTGATTGTGCGGGACTACAACAGTAGACACCCGTCATTAAAGGGTTCAGAGAATGTGTTGGCCGATGCTTGTCCAGGTTGAGTTTGAGATGTTAGTGTGTCAAGTTGAGTTTGTGATGTTAGTGTGTCAGATTGAGTTTGTGATGAATGTGTGTTATTAGGAATTTCGTTAGTGTGCTCAGGTTCACAAAACCTGTGGGTTTGTGTCTTAAGGGGGGGGGAGTGTTACGGCTGCTGCCTTCCTGGTCGTCTGAGTGTTTTCAGCTGTGTGTGTTCTATGTAAATGAGCTGTGCGGTTGCCCTCACGGCATTGGCTGCCATCTCCTGGTCCGCCCCTGAAGATTGCGATTGGAGCACGCCGGGCGCGACGCACTCCAATCGCAGCGCACAGCCGGCGCACACCTGCTGGAGATTATTACAAAGCTTGGGGACAATCATCATTCTGGAGGCTCTGTATTTGTGGACAGATGCCTCTCGCTACTTGCTCTTTGTTCTGGGGTTAAACTTGTGTGGTTAGTTAGAGTGTAGAGTAGCTTAGTTAGTGTTTAGAGTAGTTAGGATTCTGTGACGGTTGCCTGTAGTTTAGTTGTGTTTTTGTATAGATTATTTGTGTTAGTTGTACCTCTTTTAGAGTGAGGTTTTGTTTCGTGCTTTACTTAGTATAGTATTTATTTTCCCTGTATGTCTTTAGACTCCTTTCTTAGAGTCCTCCTTTTGTTTGGTTATTTGTCAACCGGTGCCCTTTTGGCCCTTTTGTTTGTTTCAGGCTGCTTGCCTGCCATTTTGTTTACAGCGTTTTTAAATAAACGCTTATAATTAATACCAATTCCACTCTGGTCGTGTTATTTCCCTTTGGTTCCCCTAGCCCAATAGGGAACGTAACACTGTGATTCATGTATCTTTGCTTTTAGATGAGTGTTTTTAAATGCCATTTTATATCATTGCTTTTAAATGAGTGTTTTTAGATTTCATTTCATAATATGTTTCTTAAATGCTATTAATGTCTTTCATCTTTGTAAAGCACTTTGAATTGCCTTGTTGAAATGTGCTATGTAAATAAACTTGCCTTACCTTACCCCGACCTTGATTGGTTAATTATGTTGGGTTCATTTGTGACTTTAGTTAATCTAAACTAACCTTTTGAAACACACAAGTCACACTATACCACAAAGTAAGTACTGTTTCTGTCAAAGGAGCCTGATGGCTTTAAAGAAAGCATATATAAAGACATGAAATTGCTTTCTGAAAGGAAGGTAAAGGAGTTAAAGTGTTCAAAATATATTGTACACTTAAACTGAAAGAGATTTGTTTTAAGAGGCTATAATAGGTTATTGGATCCAGGTTGCTCAGTAACTCTGAATAAGTAACTCACTCAACACTGCTTAAAAAAACCTGAACCATCCATTAAGATTTAGAAATTGAGCACTCAGTCTTGTTAGTGTATTTAAGATTAGAAAGACTCTTCTCAAGTACGCCGTGTTTTTAATGTTTCACTATTACACCTTCAGCTGAGTGGGGACAGTTTCAGGTTTCTTTATAGAACACATACTGTATGTACCTTTCTTGTGATCAATATATCATAAAAGATGCCATGTATTTTATACAAATCTTTTGAGCCATCGTTTTATTTCTACATTTTATTTAACTTATCTCATTGTCCTTAGTTTATACAATAACTAGAAAAAAACCTGAGTATAACATTACAACTGTTCACATTATTCCCTAACAAATACTCTTATTCATCTTAAAGGTCCCATGTCGTGGCCATTTCTACTGATCATAATTCCATTGTTGAGGTCTACTAGAATGCATTTATATTGTTCAAATTTCCAAACTCACATTGGTTTTTCATACAGCATCTCTGTATAGTATGTGTATTCACTCTCTGTCCTAAACGGCTTGTTGGAGCTCCTGCCCCCCCTCCCTGTGAGCCCAGTGGCCGTCTGCGAGACAGCGAGACACACACACACGCAGCCTGGCTGGGAGTGGCCAGGCTCAGTTCCGCGGTGTCTCGCTGTCTTGCCGACCCCACACCAGTGAGCCAGCTCACAGTGTCCCACTCCTTGCAACTGTGTGTGTGTGTGTGTGTGTGTGTGTGTGTGTGTGTGTGTGTGTGTGTGTGTGTGTGTGTGTGTGTGTGTGTGTGTGTGTGTGTCCAAACGTAACGGCTCCGCGGATTGGTCCATTTGATTTGGACCAATCTGCGGAGCCGTTATGTCACTATACCCAAGAAGTAAACAATGGAAAAAGAGAAATCCCCAACGAGGCGTTCTGGGGCAGCATAGACAGGTCTTTTCTGTGTTTTACTCGCTACAGGGTGTACTTTGAGGGTTTTTGACTCTGCAGACCGTTTACATGCATAAAAAGCTTCATAACACACAAGGGGACGGGTAATAACCAGAAAAGCATGACATGGGACCTTTAACCCATCAATAGGTGCCTTTTCAATGTAAATCAAGTCTGTGTTCCTTTAAAAGACTTTGGCATTTAAGCCAAAATAACCTTTACAACATTTCAAAATAACCCTATAATGTCAAATTCTATCCACGTTTGAACTTCCATCCAAAAACTACACATACAATTGTTCTCACATAAATCCTGTTAATGGAGGACAAATGTAATCCTCTAGATTTGCCAGAAATGGCTCCAAGTCTAATTCAACATGAAAGTGCTCAGTTTAGAAAACTGAAAATCCATTAGGAAGCAAAGAAGTGTGACATGTTTTAATTTGGACAAAAATTGAATTTGTAAACAGACTTTTAACAACTGAAAATGCTTGTTTAGATGATAGCAATTGTATAGTGTGTGATACCAAAGAGCAGACTTTTAGATATAATTAAATTCCTCCAGTTGTGCTTTATTTGCTAAATACTTCAGATAAAACCATTCACCCACCAGAAAATAGACCAATTTTCTCTCTTTCCTTTGTTCTCCTCTGACTGCTTGATTGTCACAGTGGCGCAGTTATCATGTGAAGGAGCTGCATCCCATAATGATTGTTCAGCACAAAGTGTTGTATAAGAAATGATTACAATTAATCCAGCTCCCGGAGGGCAGATATCTCGCCAGGAAATGAAGCCACTTCAGAATAGAAATCCCATCCGTCACTCAGCGGAGACTTAATGTTGACATTTTTGGGTGGTCCCATTATTTTGACCTTGCCTTGTATGTCATCTATCATAAAAGGCGCCCTGCAGATCAGATAAGCTGTTGGTTTCAGCTTTGAAACATATATATCAAAGAGCTTTTCTGAAATCACTGGAGTGCAAAATGACAGCGCCAGTTACCTGACAGAGGCCTATCAAGTTTGTGATTAGGTCTCAAACATTAATGTGAACTGATATCGAGACGTGATCGTTCTCCCAGCAAGCGGGTGACACTTTGTTGATCATGTGTCTCCTTTTAAATACAGATGTGTGTCGCTAATCATTTGCAACATTTCCATCTGACTCATAGGTAAAGGGGCGGGGTTTAAAGCAAACCAGTGACACTCTGAATATTCAAAGGGACCGTGATGCTAATGTTCAGGTTTCATTTTGTTATTTTCTCTACAGTCAAAGTCAATGTCAACTTTAATGTCAATATTTCAGTTTGTGTGTACATACAGAGTGACATGTTCACATGTTTTAATGTTCAACAGGCTCTTTATTTTTCTCATACCCTCTGTCTGAAACCAGAGCCCAGTCTGCTCTGATTGGTTAGCTGGCCGGCTCTGTTGTGATTGGTCCACTGCTTAGATGTCCCGCCCCTAAGCCTTTCATGTACAAAAGAAACTCCCTCTGGAAGGAGCTCGGGGATTTGAGCCTTTGCAGGCCATTTACATTTTTAGAGTAAATTCAACCTACTTAGAAGTACCCTTTCATCCTCCAATACCATGTGATCAATTTGTTTCACTCCTTAAATTTCTGCCATGTTTGCTTTAAAAGCAATCCCATTTATGTCGACGTATTTCCTTTTTTAAAGCCAGAACGAATCATTTTTCTCACAGGTTAACATTTTTATCTATTCCTGAGATGTTGCTATTAACGTTGACACTCCATACATAATTGCCGGAGAAGCAGAAAAAGGGAATATTACTTCTCCAAACTGCTAAAATGAATAGGCGTACATCTGAGCACGGTGTTCTGCTCGACTGGATTTGCCTGCCTGGTTGCCTTTGTCAGAGCCCGACAGAAACCACGAAAGAACGAGAACAAATATGGAAAGCTAACGAGAACAAATGCTCCACCGAGAAGAGACAAAAGGAAGAGCCAACGGGTTCAGGGCAGTGAGATCATTCCTCCTATGTCCTCACCTCATCTTTCTTCACCGTCCTTTTCACCTGCATGGCAGATATATCGTCATGAGCTTCAAAGAAGAAGAGAGGAAGTGAACTATAGCTTCCTTGTCTTCCCTGGATAAAAGCTAAATGAGAAAACTCTTAAAAACCCAATTTTCTAAGAAGAACTAAGACCCTGACAACCAGTCCTTTACTAAATAGAGGTGTCACACTTTGGGTGGTGGTTTTATTTTGTAATTAAACCCTGATTACCACATGGGCAAGCTTTTTAACAACACAGGCTCTCATTTATTCAGTTAGAGCTCCATGTATATTCGATTAGCAGAAGCCTGTACCATTAACAGTGCATTGTGGGAAGTGGTAAAGACAGACTGTGGTAATAATTCGTTTTTCCCGTTGCTTTCTAATGACTTTCAATGAAAACAAGTGGAAACACAATAAATTAAACCAGCTCCATTGAGATTAGTGGAGGGTTTTTTAGTCTGGAGTTGCAGGATAGGCAACAATTCATCATTAACATCGGCCAACCAGCAGAGTTGGAAGTTGCCAATGGAAATCTAATTTAGGGTTATTTGTGAGGCGATCACTAACATGCAGTGCAGCAGTAAAGTAGGATTAGCTTGGAGAACAAACGAGTACATAGAGCAGATGAGAAGGTAAGGAAATGTCATAAGAGTAGAAAATAAATCGGGAATACAACGAGACGTGGGGCTACTAATCCTATTCTACTAAATCCATTTCAAGGCGCTGCAACCCAAAACTTTTTTCAATTTCCTTAATTTTTAAATAGTTTTCTTATTATATTGTATGTATTTTGATTCATTCATAAAAAGGGAAAATACAACTCAAGTGATATCTTTAAAGATCGTGGTTTGTATGTCCAAAAAACCCAAAGTAATGAAACTTCCAATGATATGAAGCAGGAAAAAGTTGCAAATGGAACAAAAAGGGGATGCTGAAAATGTTATTTTAAATATTTTTGCTTCTGATACCAATTACCAACCACCTTCTTGTTAATTCATTCAGTGATAAAATTATGAATCTGTTCATCCTCGTCAGCTTTGGTTTTTATAGTATCACTGTATCAGTGTTCCCGCAATCAATCTTTTAATTACATTGAGCTACCGTTAAGTTTGGTGCACCAAATCAATCTCTGGCATCCTTACCTACAAATTATTGAAATATGATGCATGAGGATATCTGTTAAAGACCACTTTTCCATGTCTTTTATACATAAACATCACCAACCAAGGTAACCCCCCCCCCCCCCCCCCCCCCCTTATCACCTGAATCTCCTCCTAGAGCACCTTTGTGTTCTTTTTAACCAAATCTCTCTCAGAGGGGCGTGGGGAGTGGCTCTTTATTTTCATCTAAAGTAACAGACAGAGAATCAGCACTTTGGAAACAGGGCTGAAACAGAGGGGATTATGGGTAATGCTGCAATGATCTGTTTGGTGTTTGGAGCCAAACACTTCAGAGACCTATAATATATTGATGAAAAATAGGGGACCTTTAAAATGTAAAATAAAGACAACAGGATCTGATCAACACTGAAAGGCGAGATGAGGAAATTGGGATTTTGTGAAAGAAAGTTGTATCAGTGGATCCCTGAGGTAAATTCAAAGTGTAGAGGAGATGGAAGGAGGTGAAATGAAGGGGGAAGTGAAGAGCAGGTGTGAGGAAAGGAGGAAAGGAGGAGCTACAGGATGCTCAGAGATTTTTGGATGTCTGCCCTGTTAAAGCAAAGCTGCCTAATCCCCTCCTGGACCGTGTGCTTCTCGAACAGCTGAGACTTACTGTGGGAGGTTCTGGGACACGGAGATCCATCTCTACTCCAGGGCAAGGGAACATCAACAGCAATGATGAAGAGGCAGGCTATCGTTTTCATCTGGATATGATTAGATTCTTCTAAAAGTGATGCATTGCACACAGAACTTTCTAAACTATAGTCAGATTTCATCGCACAGGCAGGAAATTAAAATTATCATCCAGACAAGCTCCGGTTTAATCGTCCGTGTCTCTGTGGAATTGTCGAAGCCATATTTATTTATGACCGCTGCATCTTTGTCAACAGAAGGCATGATAAAATGCAAGATAAATGCTCAACCTGACATCTTATGATCAATGGGAGTTTTTCTCCAAGGAGTGCTTTCACCAAACAAGTGGTGGGCACATCTGGCACGGCTCTCCAGCTAAATTGGTTGCTTTTAGGCATTTCTTGAATCTTGATCTTGTCCAATATTCTTGTTATACTGTTTGGTTTCATTTAACCAGTCCTCTCAGACAGTGCCGATTCTCGAGTCTGTGGGGGCCCTAGGCAAACATTCACTGGGGGCCCCTCGAACCAGCTTTTCATCACCACGCACAGCCGACAGCCGGCAAACACTTTTACTCAGGAGACAGACTTTTTTTGTGAAACCAATGTTGCCTATTTTAAATGTGTCTCTGTTACTTAAATGACAAACATAACAATTGAATTAAATCCATGATCAGTTGTTTTGTTTCAATTCACAACATTCCTTATGATTAGGTTTGGCTTTTCACAGATGTGAACCCTCTAAACAAGATGTCTAAATTATAAACATTGCATTGTGAGAAGCGGCCACAAAATACATTTGGGAACCTACAACATCAAACCCATAAAATATATATATACTGTGTTGTCAAACATTGGCAAACAAGGGTACCATGAAATTATGCTTTGGTATTTTACAGTTTCACAGCATTGTTTTGCCAATTTCATGTTTCGTTAAGATTATGAAATAAAACAAATTCCTGCTGGTCAATGCAATATTACATTACATGACATGTTAGACTTACATACTCAATACTGTGGACAATCCCCACAGGAGCAATTTGGGGTGAAGTGTCTCAGGGACACAACGACATGCTGACTGCAGTGGGGTTTGAACCTGTGCTCCCCTGATCCGAACGCCAACGCACTAGACCACTGCGCCACACGCCTCCCCAACATATATCCACAACAGAAGACCTTTTGGACTACCCAACTAATTGATATTCCATTCTGATAATCCTCCCATTAGCAGTGATCTTATGACATCTCCGCAAAAACCTTTTTGAATTCGCCTCAAATGTGATTGTGTATCACTGACTTCATTTCTGCATTTACTTCTCTCAACCAATCGTGATAGCTACACAAGCAACAGAAGTGCAAGAAATGAATAATGTACCCCACATATGATCCCGTGGCACTTTCTATTTATAAAGGATAAGGTCGGCGCCACTGATGTTTCATGAATATTACAGTATCATTACACATTTATGTAAAGTCCTGCAGACAAATGAATGTTTTAATTGAATATGCTTGCAGAATAGATGGAGTCAGAGCAGGTTTATCAGTCAAAGTCTCCTCCAGTGTGTAATGAGTTTCATTGATAGTGGATTCCAGATCGGCCGGTTGAAAAGCAGATGTGCAGCCATCAGATTTACTCTCTTCAGCTTCCCCGTCGGTCCAATAAAAGGTGATCAGATGTGTTTCATGCATGCATTAAAACTTTAGATAAGCACAGTAACCGTCACACAAGACTAAGGAGACACTTTTAACTGGAGACACAAAAAAAGTTTACGCAAAATGGGACAAATAAGAAAAGGGAAATAAAGTGTACTTTTTGTGAATAGTAATGTTCTCAGAGAAATGGCTGGATGATAACATTTAGTTATATCAATTCAACAATTACAACTGAATTGCAATATATACTGCAAATGATCATGAAAACCTTTACCAGCAATAATGCGTTCTTTTTGGATAACTATACTCAAAATAGGCTTCAGCTGATAATTAACAAAAGCTATCCTGAATTTAAAAAGTGTTTTTTTTTTTTAAAGCCGTGTTTCTTTAAAACAGTAATGTACCACAGCTAACTTCCCTGAGGGAAAAGGTGCTGTGCAAATGGTAATTTATCGCATTTCTCTTGCAACTTAGAAGTGATAATCAGTCTCATCACTTTCCAGCTCTTACGTTTCAAACTCAACAACAAGGGAACATATAATGAGAACTTGTTAACAGGCTTGAAGTGAATTTATTCAACAAAGAAGCTGCACAACACCCGATTCTCTGACTGTGTGCCTCTGAAGCGTCATACAGTGACAGTTGATAAGGATTATAAACAATATGTGTTTTGTCTGGCAGCTCAACAAGGCTTTGAAGAAGTTCATCTCAAGTGATCTTAAATTATATTACATTCACAATGGAGATTCATGATATTAGTGGCATCTACAGCTGACACACGATCAGCTAATTATGTTAAAGGAGCCCTATTATGCTAAGTCTCAGGTTCTAATTATTATGTTGTGCCTCGACTGTGACATGTCTCCATGTTTTAATGTTCAAAATCGAATGTTATTTATTTGTCTCATACTGCCTGTGCTGCAGCACCTATTTTCACCCTCTGTCTAAAACCAGAGCACAGTCTGCTCTGATTGGTTATATGGCCGGCTCTGTTGTGATTGGTCAACCGCTTAGGGATGTCCCGCCATGTAACGGAGGTGATCTTTGGGGCCATAGATCTCGGCCTCCGTTAAGAATTGTGTAGTTTTGTTGGTGGCGAAATGTATGTGTGTGCATCTGTCAGTGTTTTAGTTTGTCTGTCTCTGTTTGCTGGTTTTATGTTGAAAAGTGTTCCCCTTCCCCCATGTCTGTTGCTGTTGATGGTGTCCACCTGGTGCCCTGTGTTCTCTCCTCCCCCCCCCACCTGTGTCTAATTGCTGATTAGTGTGTGTGTGTGTATTTAGGCTCTGTTGCCCTGTCTGTTTTGGGGGTGCAGGTAGTGTGTGTGAGATCCTTGTGGCTGGTGACTGTGCTCACGAGAACAGCAAGATTGAAGCTGTGTCCTGGGCTCGAGTTTAATAAATGCCCACACCGGGTTATATTCTTGGACGTTCTGCCTCTGCCTCCTTGCTTGGTCGGGCCGCTCAATTGTCAGCGTCACACGCCACTTAGACTATAACGAACAATGTGTTGGAGCGCTAGCCGACAGAAGCGTGAGTGTTACATAGTGATGTCATTATGTTAAAATAGTAAACAAAGGAGTCCAATGGAGGCGTGCAGGGTCAGAGAGTGTGTGGGATAAAAACTCATAAAAACACACACAGGGATTTTAGCCTGTGCAGTCCATTTACAAAAACCTTTATGACACACTACAGAAAAGGGGAAACTATAAAAACATCTTTAAATGACCCAATCTATGACTTATTCTACTGCCCTGTTTCAACCCATGCTTGTGCTGCAGATCGTGTTTGATGTAACCACAATCAGATTAAGATGTGGAGTTCTGTTCTGACCTCACTAAGCTACCCCTAAATCCTTCATGCTCAAGAGGTTTCGTTAGAAAGCATTTGTTAAATACCGGCTGATTCCAGTAACCATCTGCTACTACTTATCAGCAATATGCTGCTTGTCAGTTTCTTCCCAAATGCCAAAGAAAGACAACTCAAAGGAGGTTTAAAAACTCTATCTTAATATCAGTTTGAAAATATGTGAAGTAACGCTTTATTAACCAAACCATCCACCCCGAGCTTGTTTTACAATTTCTCTAAAGGCCCTGACACACGAAACTGACACCAAAGAACACGTCCCGACGGACTCGACTGGTGTGTCGTCTCACGTCTCCTGTGTCTTGACAAACAGTCGCACTGGAACGCACCGCAAAGACTTCAGCCGACGGCCAAGTAGCACGTACGAACTGCGCATGCGTGAGTGGCAATAACTCTCCTTACCAGCAGGCGGCGGTGTGTGTATTCGTCATTCAAAAGAGGCAACCGGAAGACAGATTGCGTGATATATACAAACAAGAAATAGCGTGTGCGTTCCATTTTCACTCTCGTCCATCACAGACTGTTTCACATAGTGACTTATAATCGAAAACATGTTTGAAAAGGAAAAATAATAGCCGTCTGTGTGTGCCTTCTTAATCGTTTGTTGGCGTTAGGGGTTTCACAACTACCAATATTTACTAGTCGACTAGTTTTTCAAAATAGTAGTCGACTAGTCGACTAGTCGTTACGTCATAATAAAGACACACAAAGAGAGGTTTACAACTGTATTTTCTATTGGAACTCATACAGTAACATTAAACACTGCATTTTAATTTGTGTTACATGGCTGAGTAAATAACAAACACTGGACTCACCAAAATCGACAGCAAAAAACTTTTGTTTACATAAATGCCACGTAAATCCAGTGCGCAACAGCGCATTGTGCAACACTTTATTCGCTGTCCTCCACGATAACGTCCACCTTTCCATATTTTTGGTTTGAACACCAACGCATCGACATGTGAGGGAAGGAGGCTTGACCGCTTTCGGGTGACAGTGTTGCCTGCCAGGGAAAAAACCCTCTCACTCGCGGTGCTTGTGGCTGGAATAGCCAGGTAGCTCCTCGAAAGCGGGGGAAGCGGTGCACGTTTTCTGCCCACCACTCCAGTGGATTATCCATTGTGGGGATATGTGGTGTCCGCTGGCAGTAATCCCGTAGCTCATCATCCGCATCACTGTTGACCCGTGTTTTCTTGCTGTTCGTTTGCCTCTGTTCAGTGCTGACGCCGATCCGTTGCTCACTGGTGCTAGCATTACTGCTAGTGCTAGCTGTCGGCAGCGGGTGTTTCATCTTCAGATGGTTGCGCATAGCAGATGCATTTGTATTGTACTTTAGTACAGCTGTACACAACTGACACTTCACTGTGGAGTTGGTTACATCTTCTTTGAAGTACTGCCATACATAAGAATGTCGGACGTGTTTTGTAGCATTTTGCAGCACCTCGTTTACCTCCATTTTTTTCCACGACTAGTCGACTAGGGCCTACAGCGCCGACTAGTGGTAAAGGTAGTCGACTAGTCGACTAGTCGATTAGTTGGTGAAACCCCTAGTTGGCGTACCTCACTTCTGTTTCGTTTCTCATGCATTGATTCGCTAAGCTGGACAGCCAATCAGAGTGATTTAATTTGCCAACAGCCTCCGCTGTCGATTCAACATGGCTGTCGGCACGGCCGAAAAGACACGACAGTGCGGGACACACCAATCAGAGTGGGGCGACAGGACGCTCATCGACGGCCAGACATCTATCGACGGCCGAAATCAGCTTGGTGTGTCAGGGCCTTAAGAATACTCAAGTGCTAATTATAACCAAACCTTCCAGAAAAATAAAGACAATCAATAAAGGTTTACTTTGACTATGTTATTAGGAAATACAGACATCAAGATTGAGTCTTGGTAGTGATGAATCTACAGTCAGGTGGGATAAACTATTGCAAAAGAGCAGGAAACAAAATGATAACATCGCAGTCGAAGCTTTCACAGAGAAAACATTGTGGAAAACATTCATGGAAATATTGTATTTCTTTGAGTTTAATATTATTTTTAAAGGATTTATTTCTCAACTGTCCAAATATATCTGATGTCTCTTTAGTTCAGTGTTTCTCAAAGTGGGGGCCGCGCCGAGGCATGACAGGAGTCAAGAGACCAGGAGGAACAATTGTTATGACAAAAGAAATAAATACATAAAATATCATTATTACTTATTTTCAAAAATAATATGCTACAGTACAAGTACGTCTGGGTCTCTATGTTTCATTCAAGCTTGGCTCTGTGTGTGTGTGGAACGAGCCATTTTGTGAGCTTGCGCGAACGAGAGCGAGAGAGAGCACGCACCGGTACCAGAGATTGTTGTTGTTAGCTTCTGGTGCTAGCGAGCTATGCTAACGGCTATAAGGAGCTTTTTCAAAAACAACTTGGAGGAGAGTCCTAACTTTAGTCTAACTTATCTCAGTGGGGCTCA
Organism: Notothenia rossii; assembly: GCF_949606895.1. Lineage (NCBI taxonomy): Eukaryota > Metazoa > Chordata > Actinopteri > Perciformes > Nototheniidae > Notothenia > Notothenia rossii. The sequence goes on from NC_136901.1 coordinate 87,003,453, forward strand.
AACGGTTTGGTCACGATTAATGTAAACAATTATTTCCGAGGCACACCTTCATATGATCATTATAGTTATAAAAAAACAAGAGAATAAATGAAAAACAGGTATGAAATACTATATGACAGTAAAACAAGAATAAAGTTTAAAAGGGGATTGATTTGTAAAATATCCATAAAGAAAAAGTACATCTGTTTACAGTTCTGTTTCAAATGGGTGTTGAGAGAGGTCTCCATAGATCTCTTAATGTTGCTCTCAAAGTGCACCAGATTGATGCTTTTAACTTCAATATTTAAAACAAATCTTCCCGGGGAGTTTGCCCCCTGACCCCCCTAGAGGATGTTAGCACTTTACTTAATTTTTAGAAAACTTTTTATATTATTTGGGCAGTACATGATATACAAAGGTTACATTAATAATACATATAACACACAATGAATAAATATATAAATAACATAAAGAGAGCACGTTTATATTCAGTGAGACTCAGTTCGGTCACAGACTCAAAACTCCCCATGGCTGAGTCTAGGATTGGTCCAGGGTTTTTCTTCTTCTTAGTTCGGTAATAACCTGTTTCACGATGGTGCCACTGTTTATGATCGTCTGATTGAATTTTAATTTTGCACCTTGTCTTCCAGATTTTCATACATGTTATACAAATGACCAGCTGAAAAAGTTCCGTGTTTATTGTCCATACCCTCATCCAGAATACAATACATGATTGAGACATATTCTACATTGAACTCTAAGCCGATGCCCCGTAGGAGCGACCACGCCTCCTGGGCTCTGTAGGAGTCCATGAGGAGGTGCTGTAGAGTCTCGTCCTCCTCACAGTTAATCATGGGGCATGTTTTAGTTTTCACATAGCAGCTCCATGAAACCACAGCTCTGACCGCAAGTCTGTTAACTGACATCAGCCACCTCAATCAATCAATCAATCAATCAATCAATCAATCAATCAATCAATCAATCAATCAATCACTAATTGTAAGACTTTGTTACCTTCGTCAGGTGTTAGGTTTTTGTATGTTATAACACCTCCATATTTGAAATCGTTTATCATTTTAAAAATGACTATTCAGTAGTCCGAGCCAATCAATCCCTAAATGTTGAACTTCAGTTGTGAAGTCACCATAAACTAACTTGTAATAGGGTCCATTTCTAGCTCTGCCTCTTCTTTTCTTCCATCCCATTTCTCCATCCTCAATCCAAGGTGCTTTCCTATTGATTGCAGCCGAGATGTTTTTTTACAAAGGTAATTTTTAGTTTAATGCCCTGGTCTATGGCTCCCAGGCCTCCATATTCCCTACTCTTAAATAACAAATTACGTTTAGCAACCTCCCTTGTTGTACCCCACACCAAATTGACACACTGTTTGTTTAATTGCATGATTTTTTAAGCTGGTGGGGGAAAAATGTTTGCTAGAAAAAGGATCTTTCTAAGTAGGAATGATTTTATTATCTATTATCTACATCTATTATTTATTCCTAATTTATAATTGTTATTCTCCCATTGTTTAACTTGTTCTTTGACCTCACTTAGTTTGTTCTCCCAATTGAGTTCAGCACAGTTGTCGCTAGAAATAGTTATTCCAAGTATTTTAATTTCTTTTTTCACTTGAATGTTAATGTCGCATTTGGCATCGTCGGTGCCGGTCCAAACACCTTCAGTTTTGTTGTGGTTTAATTTAGCTCCTGATGCCAATTCTTATAGGTTTAAGTGGTTTGTTAGAACATCTATTTCCTGTTGGTTTTTTATTATAACAGTGACATCGTCTGCATAGGCGATGGCAGTTATTTTGGGCCCATGGCCAACTGGTGTTCCTGATATGAACCTGTCATTGTTTTTTATTTTAATTAATGGACTTATGGCTAGCACGTACAGAGCTGCGCTTAGAGGGCACCCCTGCTTAACCCCTCTCTCAACATGAAATCCATTTGTCAACACACCGTTTACATTTACACAGACACAAGATTTAAAATACAGACACTTAATCATGTTTATGAAGGCTTCAGGAAATCCGTAAAAAATCACATTGTCTGATTTTTAAAGAATTTATTTGCAAATGATGGTGGAAAATAAGTATTTGGTCAATAACAAAAGTTCATCCCAATACTTTGTTGTATACCCTTTGTTGGCAATGACAGAGGTCAAACGTTTTTTGTAAGTCTTCACAAGGTTTTCACACTGTTGCTGGTATTTTGGCCCATTCCTCCATGCAGATCTCCTCTAGAGCAGTGATGTTTTGGGGCTGTCGCTGGGCAACACGGACTTTCAACTCCCTCCAAAGATTTTCTATGGGGTTGAGATCTGGAGACTGGCTAGGCCACTCCAGGACCTTGAAATGCTTCTTACGAAGCCACTCCTTCGTTGCCCGGGCGGTGTGGTTGGGATCATTGTCATGCTGAAAGACCCAGCCACGTTTCATCTTCAATGCCCTTGCTGATGGAAGGAGGTTGTCACTCAAAATCTCACGATACATGGCCCCATTCATTCTTTCCTTTACACGGATCAGTCGTCCTGGTCCCTTTGCAGAGAAACAGCCCCAAAGCATGATGTTTCCACCCCCATGTTTCACAGTAGGTATGGTGTTCTTTGGATGCAACTCAGCATTCTTTCTCCTCCAAACATGTCGAGTTGAGTTTTTACCAAAAAGTTATATTTTGGTTTCATCTGACCATATGACATTCTCCCAATCCTCTTCTGGATCATCTAAATGCTCTCTAGCAAACTTCAGACGGTCCTGGACATGTACTTGCTTAAGCAGGGGGACACGTCTGGCACTGCAGGATTTGAGTCCCTGGCGGCGTAGTGTGTTACTGATGGTAGCCTTTGTTACTTTGGTCCGAGTTCAAACAGGTGCCATTAATACAGTTAACAAGTTGAGGACAGAGGAGGCTCTTAAAGAAGAAGTTACAGGTCTGTGAGAGCCAGAAATCTTGTTTGTTTGTAGGTGACCAAATACTTATTTTACCGAGGAATTTACCAATTAATTCATTAAAAATCCTAGAATGTGATTTCCTGGATTCTTTCCCCCCATTCTGTCTCTCATAGTTGAGGTGTACCTAGGATGAAAATTACAGGCCTCTCTCATCTTTTTAAGTGGGAGAACTTGCACAATTGGTGGCTGACTAAATACTTCCCCCCCCCCCTATCTGTTAATCTATTCATTATTATTTTTGCTAGTATCTTATAATCAGTATTCATTATAGTTAAATGCCAGTAATTATCTATATCAGTTTCGTCATTTTTTTAATATAGTAGAGTCAAGACACCTTCATAAAATGAGTCCCCCATACAACCACTGCTGAGACCTTCATTAAACATAGAGGTCAGTAAGTTTCAAACATCATCAGATAATAGTTGATAAAACTCAGTGGGCAGGCCGCCTGGATCACCTCATCTTTTCTAATCTCACCGAGAAGGAAATCAAATTCTTGGATGTTGTATGGACTGTTCCCAACAGAGTTTTAACACAGTCCGTTTCAATGTCTATTTTTTTATATGCTTCAGAACATAAATCTCTTATCACTTCTCGTTTCTGTTTTTCATTATACACAATACAACCTTCTTGATTTGTTATACATTTGATGAGTTTACTTTGAATTTGCTTTAAGTTAGTTTTAATGGCTTGAGCCAAGTTGCCTCTTTGATCTATTTCAGATGTTGTATGAATATTATATAATGATTCCTGGTTTAATTGATCAATTTCAGTTTTTAGATAGATATACTTTCTTCTACCGTTTTAGTTTTAACTTTAATCTGCTTTAAATGAATATATTATTTGATTAATGATTCATATTTAATATTTTTTGCTTTATTTAATTCTCTACATTTCAATTTGAAAAAACGTTTTAACCTAATTTTTTATGTTTCCCATAATTTGATGTCAGAGTTTGTTAAACATCTCAATAGCACTTTACCCCTGCTTACCTGCTTACACCTATATGCCGTGAGCTGATTATCGAGCCTTCATTGTAGCAGTCGCGGGTGCACTGTGTATGTGCGTGTGGAGAGTGTTGCTGTAGAAATTTCCACTGTATCGCCCGGTACATTAATGGGAAACCCTACATGTTTGAGCACCCTCTATGAAACGTCAAGCTACCCCACAGCACCCCAACAAAAAGATCTCTGGCGACACCACTGAGCCTGCAACCCCGTTTTAAAGGAAATGTGCAGTGCCAAACAGGCTCATTGCAGCCACTAATGCTTTGATAAGACACACCTTTTTGCCAAATATCAGCATTTTCTTTCTTTTCATTTTTTTTGCACAGATTGCAAAGTATTATAACTTATTGTTCTAGCAAAGGGATTGCACAATTGTATTATGTATTTATTTTTTGGAGCACACAGACTTACAGTATGGAGCATTGTTTTATTATCACTGTTCTAGTAAAGTTATTTTTAAAAACTTTTTTAAAGGAATGCTCACGTTCATATTGATGTATTTTAATAAATGTTAACATGGCCCATTTCGTGACTATTTGTGTTGGGGGGACCCAACTGTTTTGTTTTTTTCCAAAAGGGGGGCCTGACAGAAAAAGTTTGAGAACCACTGCTTTATAGTTAAAGCTTGAGTTACGTGTACTTAGCAAGCTTTATGTATTTCATGATTTATTTACTGTTAACATTTGCACGTTGTTTTCAACCAGAGTACCACCATAAACATCCAACAGTTTTTGCATTATTATAATTTTGTTTTGCAGATTTTCTGATAAAGCACACCTTTTCTAAATATAGAAGTGAAACTAATTAATCTCACGACTGCAGGAGAGCGCTTGTTAAAAAAGAAAAAGGTCTAACATAGGTTTCTAACTTTCAACGCTGACATTTCTCCCTGAAAAGTTAACTTCTACAGGAATAAGTTTAAGTAATGAGTCAAAAACACCTTTTCTAATTTTCTGCACTGCATATATAAAGTGAAGCATGCATGACTTTTTAATTGCATGACCTATGTCATGCCTCCTTTAGAGCACATCTCTGTTTCCATAGGAGCATGGATTTCAAGTTAAAATAATTAGAGATAAAGACCAGTGACAGAAAAGTACATCCAGGCAATTGGGACTCATGTTAAAGTCAACACCTGTTGTGCCTTAATATACTGAGTTATAATGAGAAGAATGATTGGAAATCAAAGTTGAATTCTTAGGATCTTAGTATCTATGTTTGCATTATGTTATATTTTCGGGAAATAGTTGGAGATTTTGTATGTTTGCTTTCAAGTGAGTTAGAGCAGTAGTCTGTAATAAATGAATGTCGAGTGTCCTCCTATGTCTTTTGGCCAATATCTGCAATCAGATCCAGTAGCAGTAATCCTCAGAGACACGATGGCGAGGCATTGCACTCAGAAATGATTTTTCTTTTTTAAATATATGAAATGGATTTCACGCCTGACTTGTCAAGTGAATTGAGGATTATAATTTACATGGCTCTTCTTTATTCATAAAACTCTAAATTCAATTAATTCAGCAACACCTTTTTAGAAAAATACATGTTATATATTCCCTAACCAAAATGTCTGCAACTGTTCTTGTACGGTTATAGAATCTTACTGTTGATGGTGATATATTCATGATTACCAATCCGAGCGAAAAAAAGACCCAGAAGCTAAAGATGTTATGGTTGCAACCTGCTACTGTGTATTATTAAATCATGCATAGTTTTTCAACGCCTTTTCATCTTTCCGGCATTTATGGTTGCCAATCTCACATGTGAGTAGGGACTGTATGACGCAGAGCTATTAGTGTCCCACTGAGTTAACGATTCACTTTTCTCCATTACATGAGCAGGGAATCTCGAGGAAGATGTGATCCAAGTTCTTTTTGAGCCACAACACAATTATTTCGATTGTTTTTATAAAAAGAGATTCTTTCTTTTGTCCTTTTCTAAAGCATGTTGCCAAGAACAAAGAAAGTGTGAAAGAATCTGCACCAGCCTTCTGGTTTCATGAGCCTATGTTCATTTCTCATATTCTTAAATGTCTCATAAGTAAGAAACAACATTTCTGTTTTAACTGCGTGAATAATTAGGCTTTTTCTAGAGTCAGTGTCTGAGTCAGACTCACACTGTAATGGCTGGCACATCCTTAAACGCAAGAACAAAGAGGGTAACCAAGGCAATGTCTTTTCTGTGCTTTGGCAAAAATGATGTGTCATTTCCAGCGCATCCTCGTGTAAACTGAGAGAAAACACAAAAACAAACACCTTAGGATTTTTCTTGAAGCAAAACATTATTCTTTTTTTTTTGTTTCCTTCTTCTGAGTGAACATGATGATAAAGAACTTAGATAACAATGCTTGTATCTGCTTTAAACCTGTAGGCCCACTGCAATCATTGGCATGTTCAACTAACTAGCTAACTAGCTGTAGTAATAGCTAAGCATTATTTCCAAGTAGGGTGGCCATTTCCATAACACCAAAAAGGAGGACACTTTGGGATTATCTTTTAGTTTTTATCCTGGCTTCACTGAATCCTTCACACTCAAAACACAATAAGACTCTAGTGTACTAACCACAAGTTGAATGTCTATTTACGATACTTTTGCCCTTTCCTGGCTGCTTCCAAGAGTTTTTTGTTTGTAAGGAGTCTCTGGTACATGTCTGTGCACTCAAATGTGAAGTTGACACAAATTTGCAACTCTGCCTTGACACTGTCCACATCCAGACGATTTCTCTCATTTCTCCATGCTGAGGTCATCATTGAGAACACACGTTCTGTATGTGCATTGCTACATGGGATGGAGAAGATGTAGGCGCTGATCTTCCTCAGATTCACAAGTGGGACTTCTGCTTTGGAAAACAGTTTCAGATACCGCTCCTCACTGTGGCATCCTTCCATTTCTGAAGAGCTGAGAATAGCTTCCACCATGCCATATTCCTCATAGAGTCCATCCATGTCAATGTCTTTCAGGCTGCAGGCTTGGACTGCATCACTGTATTCTCCATAGGACACAGCAGTTGTGAGGCCAAGCTTTGACACTTTACTATGAAAGCTGTTCTCAGAGAAGTCATACCTTTCACTCACGTATTTCTTGGCTCTTTCATAGAAAACAAGAAAATCAGCCTCACATTTCTTAGCCAGATCAGGGGTTAGCTGCTTGAGTTTGTTGTTCACAGCAAAGCAAAAAAATGTGTCCTTTAACCTTCTCTCAAGTTTCCCTTTCAGTTCAGTCATTACCTTAAACACAGAGGTTATGCTGAATGATTTGGCCTCGAGTGCTTCAATGCAGTCTGAAAACACTTTCAGAATGTGACTGAGGAAGAGAAAATACATCTCAGATACTTCGTTGCCATCCTCTCCAAAGCATTTCCACAAAATCTTGGAGCATTCCTCCTCACCTAGACTCTGAAAGTAGCTGGTCAGGGGTCTCCAACACTTCAGGATTCTGTCAATAGATGGCAGCAGAGACAACCATCGTGTGACAATGTGCCGCAGCAGATTGCATTCCTCCACTTCCACAAACTCGCAGAATTCCTTCAACTGCGCCGTTCTGCTAGCTGAGATGCTAAAATGGCTATACACCTTAAGCACAACATTTTCAATGTCAATATCCAAGTTGCTTGCTGCATATCTTGTTGCATTGTGCAGAATATGGGCTTAACAGTTTGCAGCGAGCACGTCTTTTTGAGCCTGTTTCAGTTTCTGATAAACACTGTTGTGTTTTCCATAGTTAACGCTGGCGTTGTCTGCTGCATATGCTGACATTTTTTTCACATCTAGTCCAGGCATCTCCAGTTTAGATAGCAGCTGATTTGTTATAGCTTCCGACTTTTCTATCTTTTGCTATCACTGTAAAAATCCAACAGTGCATGTTGCACGCCCTCCTCAAAGTGAAAATATCTCAGTACAATGGGGAAACACTTGATCGTACCTTTGTTTGATGCATCACTTGCCACTGAATAATGCAGTTCATTTTCTTTTATGTAATCCACATGCGTCTGGACAGAGTAGGGTGCTAGGATATTTTCGCACAAAGCTTTGGCTTTTGTTTTTCCACAGGTCATCCCTTTTGCTATTGATGAGTCGTTGTAGATTGTGCGATCAACTTTTATTCCACAGTCTACACTCCTGTATGACTGGTGATGCTTGACGGCATGATAAACTTTACAAAGTTCTGCTGCGGAGATTTTGTCATCTTGAGGCGATGAAGCTTCACGGAAAAACGATAAAAGTGAAGAGGCACCTGCGCTTTGATCGTTGCTTTTGTGCTTATCTGTGTTAGCATGTCTGTCGACAGCACCTTTTCCTTTGCTACTTACGTCCACATCGCAACGACACAACGTGCAAAAAGCATGGAAGTCGTCCTTTCGGCTTTTTGTGAGGAATCCATGCTCTTTCGACCATTCAGGATTAAATGAAGTCTTTCGTTTCGGCATTTCTGCGGTTTAACCTACCGCTAACTAGGCGGAGTTGGCTCATGAGCTAGTCTGCTAGCGCTAACGTCACTCTGTGCCACAGTGCCATGCCGTGAACGTGACGTCAAGAAGCACATGGCTAATTGTTTACGTTTATTAACCAATGAAATACAAGATATTTATTTGACATCACATTCAGCCAATAATTTGTAAGACCACAAGTCTTACAGGGATATATACTTACACATAACTTATTTTTTTGTATTTCTTTGTATAATTGTCTATTTTTTTTTTATACCCTAAAAGTATAAAATGGGGATCACCTCAAAAGGAGGACAAATGAGCGTCCGGCTCAAGGCTGCGCCGGCAGACGGACACAGACATTGAAAACCGGACTGTCCGACCTAAAACGGACGGATGGCCACCCTATTTCCAAGGTCGAGGGATACCGTATCCTTCACTAACAAAACTATTTTGTGAAGTTTCCGGATTACTCTTTTTACCACTAGCACATCCACTGTGAAGTTCCCCCAATGTGTTTAAGCCAATCCTGGATGCTAACAGAGTTTAAGCTAGCAGTTCTTTCCTGCTTTTTATTAGATTTGGTGAAGTTATTAACATGCTAACTCATTAACATTACTTGAGACATCGCTTGAGAAGGAACCTTTCAGCTTTTAGGTATGGATTAGGGCTGCACGATATATGGTGTGGTGACGATAATCGCAATATGCGCATGCGCGATATTCATTTTTTTAGGACTTGTGATATTAAGTAAGCAAATTAACTCAAACATGTCATGTTACAATTATTTTGCTGCTTGCTACAAAAGGAAAACTTGCACGGCTCTCATGTCAGGGGTACTTGAGTGAGTGACATGCAGGCTCTGCATGCACAGCAAATCACCAATCACAACCAAATCTCCAAAGTGAACAGACCCGATGATTAAAGGTAAAAACACTGAATAAAGTGTTTCATGTGTTTCTCCAGTTCGGCGCTGCTAACCGAGCTAGCTCAGCTTGTTGCTCTGATAACTTAAGATCCAGACGTCCGTGACTAAAATCCTTCATCCGGTTAAATAAAGTTAAAAAAATACCAATTGCATAGCATTAAAGTTCAAGAAAGGATGGTTTGCGGACAAAAGAAACTGTCTTTTCTTCAATTCCTGTATTTTTTAATATATCGAAGCCAATATCGCAGGGGGGGGGGAAAAATCGCAATGTCAGTTTTTTCCAATATTGTGCAGCCCTAGTATGGATACATTGTTATCTTCTTGTAATGTTACGATAAGCATACAAAAGCAAGTAAAAGAACAACATTAGTCCGTAATAATACAGTCTTCTTTGTGGATAATCAGTTGGTTATAATGCTGACTTTTAGCTTGGCAGCTGTAGCCTCAGTAATGTAGCTTTATACCTTGTAACATCTGGTTATTCTCATTAATAAGTCAGCTTGCAACAGTAAAAGGTCATCCGGGGAGATGACATTTTCAACAAACTCATGAAGCTAACATTTAATTAGCCTGCTAGCTGCAATATTTAACAGCTGACAGCTGAACATGAGAATCCTGCTTGTGTTGAGCTCTCTCTGAAATCAAGCAGCCATTGTACAAAATAACAAAGAATGCCAAGTGCTACATCCAGTGCACGTGTACACACACATGTGAAGTGCAAGAAAAAAAAAAGCTTGACATGCGTAGCAACATTCTCTTTTTTTTTTAATCATCATGCTTCCAAAGTCAGCAGCCCGTTGAAGGATTCTGCGAAATAAGCTTGGTATTCATCCGTCGTTTTCTGCTGATTTATCGCTCCTGAAGTTAAAGTCTCAAACATGGAGTCATACAATGCATGTCTATTATACTATGTGAGTAGTAAAGATAGGCTTTTGCATTATCTGCAGGCAAATCGTCCTTGCGCGGTGAATGAAATTGGCTGAGAAAATAGAGACCGCCAACCTGGCAGCAGAATCTCACGCCTCGGTGAACTCTGAGGTGTGTTGAGAACAAGTTGGAAGAGCCCTGATTTACATTCAAGGCCGAATGCAGCCAATTCTGCTGAAGGAAATACAATTCATATAAATTCATTGACGAGAACAAGTCTAGATAAATGCCAAAGGGATGAGAACTGTCTTCGTGGTGCCAGAAGTTTTGCAGCAATCTGGCATCAATTCAGCCGGTGTCTCTACTTGTGATGTTATTCAGGGAGCTCACTTCACTGAGAATATCAGAGTGATTACGAGGGGTTGTCAATACTAACACACTTTTCCAGGATCTGATTTCTATTTGAAAGGATTGCCATATCCATAGACAAATATGTCTTTTCCATTTAATGCAACCCTTATGTGAGCCATTCTCCTGACTGGAGAAGCTGTTTTTTATTGGTATAGAACTTGCACAATTTGAGCATTATTGCGATCTGAGAATTAAATGAAATGGTCTCTTTAAGTGCTTGAGGGAAAAACACCAGACAAAATGAAATCCTGCCGTCACCTTCTTCTCACTTCAACAGTTTGGTTTGCTATCAAAATGTCAACCACAGTGATTGACAGTTTGTTCTGTATCTGCATTTGGACGTTTTATGATAACCAATGCACAAACAGGATATTCAGATTAAGGTGGAGACAAAAACATTGCTCTGGGAAATTGTTAATACATGTACTGTAGCTATGTTTCAACTATGCATGTTCAGGGTTTACATAACTATAGAACAATACACAATTAAAGGCACCAAGCAATCAACCATTCATAAAAAACAAGACAATTTAGGAAATCTAGTTACAATACCAAAAACAATGTAATGCTAATGAAACAATTAATGTCAATAAACCCGAAATAGGACAACAAATATAATCAGTGCTTAACAATCCACTTTCTTGAAAATATTATCCCAGCAAAAATAATTAGGTTCATGATATTATCCAAATGAGGATAATAAAAGATTACTTCTTTTGTTAAGAAAACACTTTTTTTTAATCTTATAGCATGCACCCCTCTTTCAATGAGCATTGCTCTTATCGAAAAACAATAAATCACTCTTAATGAATCTTTTATAAACCAAAAGGTCCCCCTTCCTAAAATATGTATTAACAATCAGCAACATTGTGTGAGTCTGTTCGTTCTTACATCATTTATGTATTCCAAAAATATAACAAGCTACAAATATTTTTCAATTCCCTTTTTTATGTAAGGACTTTCACAGATATCCCAAAGCGTTTATCCCGATTAGTGATGACATATTTTATCGCCCGACGCTACACCTATTTGTCCCCGTCATGTATTTAAAAGGGTGAGAGTAAAGTTTAGGCGCTCAGTGCTTCTGTCATGTTGAAGGTATTTATTAGATTACTTTAAAACCCACAGTGCATACAGCTACACATTTCCCCCGGCTTACAGACTTTAATTTCTGCCATGTTGCTGTCATGGAGAGTTGAATAGTGTGCAGCCATCCTCTGGTGGAGTATCCAGGGCTTTCGATGTGCTTTAAGGGAGTTGTTATGCCTTTTTAGACGAGATGTTTCAAGGAAGGGAGCTTGAAATATAACTTTAATTTGGACTGATCTCTTTATACGCTCTCATTAATCCACAACTCTGCCCTACAGTGACCCATTAAAGCTTCTGGGGCTGAAGTGAAGAGCGATAGGCTGCTGTTTAATTTGTAGAATTGTATCTGTCTTTAAGGAGAACATATGGAGGGAAGTGTATGGGTGGATTGGCTTTCCTTATAGTGTTCAACTGTGTACTTCTCATTATCTCTGTAAATGGGCTCTCTGTGTGATAATTAAATGCAATTCTGCAGCCGGAAAATGCAAATGAATGGGACAGACAGAGCAACAAGTCTTGATAGTTCCCGACAGACATGGCAAGCCAGGAAGTTATTTAGAGGCAACAAATGAAGCTGTCCTCAACGTCATAGAAAGAGAAGAGCTCTTCATGTTTATCCTGTCCTCTGCTCTTGAACAACATAATGAACTACTTCACTTTGTTTTGTACAGCGCAAGCATCGACTTCCTGCACTCATAAAAACAAAATTAAGTGATGTTGTTTTGCCGACAGGATGCGTCTGACTGTCACAATAAAAATGATTCCAAGAACGCCATACATTTTCTGATAATCAAATAATACTTAAGGGTTTTTAACCCAAGACCCATTTCTAGTGAGCTATTCCGTACGATGGGCACAGCAATTCCCCCAAGGTCAAAGTAATAACATCAAAATGCAGACTTCTCAATATGCATGCAAATAACAGAAACCCATCATAGTAAATGTGTTATGCGGTACACAGACCCCTGGGGGAGGGTTGTGAATTTCAAAAGATTAAAATCGACAGCACAGCCTGTGAAGAGTGAGACAGATTTTGACAGATGATGATCGTCCAACAAATGTCAGTTAAATTAAAAGACAATAAGACATGACCTATCTTCTTCTGTCGTTTACTCTCTGTGTCTTAAGACGAAGTTTGGCTTCACTTTTTAATTTCCTTAAATCAAACTCCCATAAAGGTTACACACTGTACGTTAAAGGGTAAGGCTCAACTGGATTTATTTGTCACTTCCAGTATTGTTTTTGATTGAGATGAAAAAAGTGGTTAATGGTGAAATGTGAGACACGCTAGAAAGCAAGACAGAACATTTGGAAATAACCATCCATTCTTATGGAAATTTGGCACTAGCAACTATTTCATCTAAATGTAGACTCGGCACGGACAATGACAGAATTACGTTATAGTCTATATCCCTAACACATTATAAAAAACGTCTTTTTTCATCACCATGGCCCAGGAGTTCAAAACTTTGAATCCCTATCTGATCGGATCAGATTTGGATTTTGGGGAGTTCAAAACCAAAAAACAGGATTAGGATCACTTTGATATCCGATCAGATCAGGAAATCCAATCCAAGCTTTAATCTGGATCAAATCTTCAAAATGGGTAGTTCAAACCGACAACACAGGATTGGGATCAGTTTGATCCCAAAAAACTGGATTATCCTGATCCCACTAAAGGGGTGGACTTCCAGTGGATTACCAGAGCAAAAGGTACTGTACAATTTATTTTAAAATATGTTTCAATTTAAATAAGATGGCAAAATTTGTTAACTGAAATAATACACAATTTTTAGCCTTCATGGGAAATACATTTTATTTTTTTCCATTTTTGCTCACGTTTGTGGTGGCCTATTTTGTTTTCAACCAAATGTTGATGACATACATGTTTATGCTCATAAAAGTATCACAGCAAAGATTGTCAATCACAAATGTAATTTAGATTAAAGTAAAAATATCTTCAACAAAAAAAAAGTTCATCATCTGTCATCACCTTTCAAATAAAAAAATATAAATAAACATTATAGATGTCTCTGCAATGTGGTCTCTTGTCTTCCTTGTATTATTTTTCATGTCCACTAGATGGCGATCGGTAGGATTAAAGCACTGATATTCAGGATCTAGTCATCTTGAAAAATCGTAATCTGGATCAGGCTGATCCTATCCTGAATCGCTTTGAACTCCAGGGACAGAATCTGGCCGACTTCTCTGATCCTGGATCACAAAAAATGGGTTTTCAAAATCGGATCGGATCTGATTGAGATTAAAAGTTTTGAACTCCTGGGCCCTGGATATTAAATGTATAGTAACGGTGATCACAGTATCCGAGTTTCTGATGTTCTGCTGTGTGGCTTTGATTGTTGTAGTCAGTATTCTTCCTGATAATATAGGATATCGTTTCTCCATCCGACTCCTAGTTTTCGCTAACAGTAGTGACAACATAATTCATGCAGGAAACAACTTTAGCAATTTTCAAAGAAGAAATACTATTTAACAATGTCAGACTTTAACTTAAATGTGATCATAACTGTTAATCATCACAATGTGTAATTGTATGTTATGTTAGGAAAATGCATTACACACAAATCCCCTTCCTTGTCCCCATTGACATCAGGACAGCAGAAAGCCTACACATCTTCTGGCGCAGACTAAAAACTCATCTCTTTCTAACAAAGCACTTATATACTAATAAAGGACCGGCTTATCTAAAGCCAGTTGAGTAGCACTTTAAATGTTTTGGCTCGATGAAACCTGATGTACTTATATGATTCTGTTTCCTTCAAGGTTGTATCTTCCTGGTCGAACGCACTTATTGTAAGTCGCTTTGGCAATGTAATAGTAATGTAATGTTCTTTCCACTGGTATCTTAAAGAATAAGGTCTAAATGCTCTGGTGTTGTCGTTACTTTTTTTTGTACTTATTGTGTGAGATCAACAAGAGGAATTATCCCAACACTTTCATGGTTACAAGAGGATGAACAGTAACGCATGTAGTTATTTTCAGACACTCCTCTAATTCCCAACATTAGGTTGAGTTTTATGAGCATTGTTTTAATTATTATTTTAGATGGATAGCCATGAAATGTAAGACGAACAATGATGTTAACCGCTGAATCTTAATACCTGTGTTAAGTGTTGATTAGCCCATGTTTACAGCCTAAACTAAGATAGTGAACATGGCATATCTGCTATACATCAGCATATCTTCAATGTGAGCTTGTTATTATGATAACATCCAAGAAGAAACCCATCAAATAGAAAATAGAACAACAAACAACCCTGCTCTTTCTTCCCCATGAATGCAGCGAAAAAAAAAAAGGCAGCCAATTCCATTACCCTTCACACATTTCCTTTATATATGGTCCTTTTTATGGGATCACCCCTTAACATTTACACACAGCTGTATAAAATTGCAGACCTAAGAACTGGTCACCATATCATTTCCTGAAGGCTGTTGTAGGACTTTGCAATAATAGATAATGAACATGCAGCCCTCAGAGGTGCTTATGTGTTCAATAAATTCCCAGGAGAAGCGCTAAAATCCCACGTGAGGGGTCACACGCTGCAGGAAAATGCAGGAAATGTTGGTTGATGTTTATTATTTTGGGAAATATATAATCTTGCTTGCTCCATTGAATTCAAATGCAACAAACTCAACTGTGCATAGCGTTCTCCATGGAGCGAATAACTGTTTATACGTGTGCCATATGTGCTTACCATAACAAAAACACAGTTATATTGAGCGCTATAAAAGGTGGTTCTATTCTCTTTCCAGTGTAAGAACTATGCCTTGGATTGCGATGTGTGAGACAAAAGATTAATACGGTGTTACAGTGTCAAACATCTGACAGCTTTGTGGCTGAAAATGTAAATCAAACGGCCCTAAAGAATTGAATGCCAAGCACAACCAATTCCCTGACTTTACTGCACAATAGGCTGTCCTCACTGCCTTTACTGGTGCTAGTGCTTCACCTTCGGGTGGTAAAAACCGGTGTCATGTAACTGAATTCAACAAGACAACTGGCTGTAGAAGAGATACACTTGAGACAAGATGTGCTTCCTTTTTACAAGGTTCTAGTGGTAAAGCAGATATGTGTCGACTGCCTCTTCCTACTTTATACATATACTGTATGTATGCAGTCAGACAGAATCAAGAAACTCTGGTACCCATAAATAAACTAGCCTCAAGACGCTGACTGCTGCTCATGTAATTCCTCCCGTGTCATTAAAGATGAAGATTTCCGATAGTTAAACAGAGAACTTCTAAGGTCAAATATCAAAGAGGACATAGTATGCTCCTTTTCAGGTTCATATTTGTATTTTGTGCCTCTACTGTGATATTTGTACATGCAGGTCTTTCCCCCATTCTGCCATACTGGCCGTTTATCAATCTCGCGGATACTGGCTTCCAAGCCAATATTTCAAGGATGCTACGTCATCGAGTGCCACCGAAGGGCTGTTCCAATCTCCAGCATACTTGGAATTCCACCGAGGCCGCGTCCTTGGTTTGGGGGAACATTTCGAGGCTGCACATGGGTAGACTTTGCGTCCTTAAAATCCCCACAATGCTTTGCTCACTGACCAATTTCAAAAACCCTTGCGGAGAATGGCTGAACCGACGCAGCACACATTTAAATGTAAGTATGTAGTGGTGTAGAACATGTGTTGGTAAATATGTTACTTTGTTGCATTTGTTTGTTATCACCATAAATGTGTTCCGTAAAAGTAAAGCAAGTTCATAATTAGACATCGTGAGGTATTTATTTTCGGTACAGTTTATGTTGAAACCGTTAGAGAGTGGCACACTTGTTAGCCTGTTCCATTCTTCTTCGCTTTCCGAAGCCGTGGCTTAGAAGCATACTTGCTTCGTTTCTGAAGGAAGTAACTTGGAAGTACGCGACTACCAAGCCAGCATCCTCGCGATTGAGAAACACCCACTGTCTTTTCACCCTCTGTCTGAAACCAGAGCCCAGTCTGCCCTGATTGGTTAGCTGTTTGGCTCTGTTGTGATTGGTCCAGCCGCGCGCTTAGAAATGTCCCGCCCTTAGCCTATCAAGTGCAATGTGTTGGAGAGCTAGCCAATAGGTTTGCGAGGGTTACATAGTGATGTTAGTGATGAAACTCCCTTTGGAGGGAACTTCTGGATTTTAGCCTTTGCAGACCATTTACATGCAACACCTTTTATACTGTAACACACTACAGGGAAGGGGAAACTCCAAAAAGCATAATAGGGCCCCCTTAAACATATCTCAAACTATTGTTGTCTATATGAATTTATCCGTTAAAAATAAGGAATTGTGTTACAGTTGCGGATGTATAGTCTGCCAGCTGGTATGGAAGTAAGTTCAGTTGTCATCATGAAAGTAAAGGTCTTCAGTCATAGATATGTCAGGGTAAATATCACAGACCCACCGTCTGTGCTCAAAGATGATCTCTGGTGTTGAAGTGAAGAGGACCTTAGACTTCTTCACTTCTGCTCTGGTGTGATGCTATCTGTGTCAGAGAGTGTTCACACACTGCTGCGGAAGTCTCTCTCCTGGGAAGTCCTGCCTTAAGGTACAGCATCAGATACAGTGATAGTGTTAAATGGCTGTAGTGTAATTGCCTATTCATGGATTATTGAGCATTGTTCGTATGCTGATATTTGTAATCAGGTTTCAACTGTTGCCTGGAAACAGCTGCTGTAAGCATGTGATAACAGAGAGCAGGGAGGACTGACGAGGGAGGGAACAGGACAGCGGGTGTCTTTGAGAAGTGGTGATACTCTCATTATTTTTGAATTACCTTCACCAAAAGACGAGAAAATAACTGAGATACAAACCCTATGTCCGACAGAGCTGACCACCCGACAAGCAATCCACAAGCTTAATAAACCTCTGAGATGTATTCAGGGTCCATCCATTACAAATGATGATTTTTTTTCAAATTATTTATATTGTGGTTGTAGCTCTCCTTTCTTTGATTTTGAGACCAATAAAGCATTAAATTGGCTTAAAAACAGTCCTATCCTCCTGGGACCTGAGGAAAAAATGTGTCTTCCAATTTCCTTTTTTTTATGATTTCCTACCTATTTAGGGTTAAAAAAACATCTTGCAATTTAGACTTTTTAAATTTTATTTTAGTATTAAATGTTGCAGTATGTCCACTGTAGAGGACGTCGGGACCATATTAGTTTGAAAAGACAGCCAAAATGAACAGATAGACTATGTAGACTAGGTTATAGAGTGATATTAATACAATAATACATTCACCTTTATTTAAAACATAAATAAGTAATTGATCTGAACATTGCTGTTTATTTGGTCACTAAAAAACTAGTTTGGTTTTTGGTGAATCTTTCCAGATCCTCAAAGACTTTGTAGTCAATGTAGTGGGAAAGTACCTCATTGACTCCAGTCGGCACGGGCTGTAGGGTCATCTTGACTAGTTTTATGGATGTGGTCTCCATTTGACCTGCTCATAGAAACAAAGCTTGCATTCCTGAGGCAATTCTCATTTTTCATGGCTCCACTTAAAATAAAAACAACAAAAAGACATACGTGCTACTCTTGGCCCACAGAGGGCCATGTCTTTCCAGCTCATCCCTATCTGTCTCTCTCTCTGTATCTGTGCGCTCATGGAGCCCCTCCTGCATCTTCCCCCCCCCCCTTCTTCTTGACCCTCTTCTATCCCAGGTGTGAAATCCTCATCTCTCTCATCATCTCAGAGCTCAACATCTTAATCTCCCTGAACTATCTGGTACAGGAAATGTCTGCTTCAGTTCCGTCTCCTGCATCAATATATTGAGTCATTAAGTCCATGAAGATGGTCCTGACGTCCACTAGAATGGACATTTATAAATGGGCTGTTATTTGAAAACTTGAATTATTGAATTGCTTTCAGAACAAATGATATAGTTCTTCACATGTTAATAAACAAGAATATATATGATTTTCATGGTAAAAATTACAATTATTCAACATTATTTGACTTCTCCTCCTGCTTCTATAACATTTTGTTTTTGGTATGCCAGCCATTTTGGATGAAAAGAAAGAGGAACTTCCCAGCATGCAATTTTAACCAATGACATATCACTGGAAAGACCAGGATGTCCTCTGTACAGTATATCAGGGATTGATAGAGTAGCTCAAAAGAGTAAAAGGAGATGCGTGTTAACAAAATGTCCCCTACAGTGGACATTCTCAATGGGCTGGGTCCAAGGAGGCTATTACAGTTATTTTAATAACTTCTCTAGGGCCTTTTATTATTTCACATGTTTTTTTGTCGTTGTAGAAAACAGCTCTTTTTCTCAACTGGTCAGAAGTGAACTTTAATCCTCAGCTTGAAGCCAAGGTGTCCTCAGGAGTACTTTAATGCTAATCCTCTTTTGTGAGTTAGCAAAGATTTGTGCAGTACATTTTTGACTTTAAGTTTTAGCTTTGGCCAGCTACTCCATTGGTTGGCCATTCCACTAAAATGTCCCCACAAGGTTCGCCCTAGGAGGCCTACATCTGGCAAGGAGGTCAAGTGCAGGACTTAAGGTGTGTGTCTGTGCCAGTTGGCAAAAAAACGCATCTGGCATTGAGTGTCCTTTATCAACAATATGCACAACTTCTACACATATTTCTGTACCATAGTCAAACTTATGTGACATTTGTTGCAGACTCTTCTTGTGAGAAGCATTATTGGTTTCAACAGAGAGTTACTGTCTCCATGGTAAGTTGGGGCGCCAGGATTTGGAACCTGTATTGCACCTTGGGGATTTTGATTTACACGAAAGCGGCGTTGAAGAACATCAACATCCGTTCATAACATCACGTAAAGTAACGTAAAACAAATGATCATTTTGGTATGTGTGTGTGTGTGTGCGCGCGCGCGTGCGCGTGTGTTTGTGTGTTAAAAGTCAACACCAGCTCCACATTAGTGTTGTGACTAATTAACATTCAAGCCCACTATCAGTTTACGTGTGGCTGTTAATTAAATTAAATGGAAACGACATGAAGTCATTGCTGCAAAATTCAACACCTACTTTTTTTATTAGCATAAAAAGATAGTGTAAAATATATTTGTACTGATACTGTGTCATCAGGTTTCTAAGCCGCATGCTCTTTCTTGAAATGCCTCAGGCAAAGCAACCATGTAGGGTTTCACAACTACCAATATTTACTAGTCGACTAGTTTTTCAAAATAGTAGTCGACTAGTCGACTAGTCGTTACGTCATAATAGAGACACACAAAGAGAGGTTTACAACTGTATTTTGGAACTCATACAGTAACATTAAACACTGCATTTTAATTTGTGTTACATGGCTGAGTAAATAACAAACACTGGACTCACCAAAATCGACAGCAAAAAACTCTTGTTTACATAAATGCCACGTAAATCCAGTGCGCAACAGCGCATTGCGCAACACTTTATTCGCTGTCCTCCACGATAACGTCCACCTTTCCATATTTTTGGTCTGAACACCAACGCATCGACATGTGAGGGAAGGAGGCTTGACCGCTTTCGGGTGACAGTGTTGCCTGCCAGGGAAAAAACCCTCTCACTCGGGGTGCTTGTGGCTGGAATAGCCAGGTAGCTCCTCGAAAGCGGGGGAAGCGGTGCACGTTTTCTGCCCACCACTCCAGTGGATTATCCATTGTGGGGATATGCGGTGTCCGCTGGCAGTAATCCCGTAGCTCATCATCCGCATCACTGTTGACCCGTGTTTTCTTGCTGCTCGTTTGCCTCTCTTCAGTGCTGACGCCGGTCCGTTGCTCACTGGTGCTAGCATTACTGCTAGTGCTAGCTGTCGGCAGCGGGTGTTTCATCTTCAGATGGTTGCGCATAGCAGATGCATTTGTATTGTACTTTAGTACAGCTGTACACAACTGACACTTCACTGTGGAGTTGGTTACATCTTCGTTGAAGTACTGCCATACATAAGAATGTCGGACGTGGTTTGTAGCATTTTGCAGCACCTCGTTTACCTCCATTTTTTTCCACGACTAGTCGACTAGGGCCTACAGCGCCGACTAGTGGTAAAGGTAGTCGACTAGTCGATTAGTTGGTGAAACCCCTATGTATTTAAATGATACCTTTCCAACAGCTTGAAATGTCTTACGAACAAAAAGAAGAGTAAAATTGTGAACAAAAAGGTGTAAAAAGTAAGACAGCAATGTAAGATAATTATAAATATCCATTAAATCAAGAACATACCTTTTATTATAATGCTACTTTTGGTTCAGGTTTAGCTGATGCTTTTGTCTAATGCAACTCACAATACTTACAGAAATACATAAGAATACAAACTCAGCCCAACAAGAAACATGTAAGTATATTCTCTTCAAAAAAGCCAAAGCATTGTAAGTGATGGTGCATTAGCTTCAAATGGGCTTAACCCTTTTAAGTGCTATATTGTTTTGCGTTAAAAAAAAAAGGTATAATTGTCAAGGTACAAGCAAAACATTTGGGATTTTATTTTGTGAAGGGTGATATGTAGAATTTCTATTTTCCTATCATTCCACCATTTTTGAGCCAGGATAGCAAACAGGTGTGTTTTTGTTGAGGGGAAGCTGGCTCCAACCCACAATGAGGCAAGCCAATTGGCTGATGCAGCATGAAGTGCACGTGCTGAAGTGTTAAGTGTATGAAGCCCTGGATCCCTTCACAGCACGATAGGCTGGTACCAGTGTCTTGAAACGGATTCGTTCAGCCAGTGAAGGCAGCAGAGCAGTGGTAGTAGTATGGGAGAGTTATTATTAGTAGTATTAGAAAGATAAAATTACTCAAGCAGCTTCATTCTGAATTAGCTGCAGACGTTGAAAGGCACTTGCAGGTAGACCAGCCAGGAGGGAGTCGAGTAGTCAAGACGTGAGACGGTCTAATGTTTCACCGGATAAACCTTTGGCATGACTCTGACATTGTAGGAAACGTCCAATCTTGCAAAGCACCCTTATTTTTATTTTATTCAGCAAAAATCCAACGCCAAAAATAATTAAGCACACAGATGAATCAGTCTGAGGAAAACGTTTGGACGTGTTTTTCTTGTTTTGTATTAGTTCCAGTGGTGTAGTCTACGTGATACGCTGGTATACGCCGTATACCCACTAGAAAATGCCAGTGATTTCCGTATGCCCTCTTAAAAATGAGCGATGATAGGTAACAACATCATTTTGTGACTTCGCTTTCACGCTTTCGCCCCCTTCTGTGTTAATACTTTTGGACGTCTGGGGCTTCCGTCGCCTTTGGCCTGTTGCTAAGCAACAGCAACACACTTTGTTCGGCTCTGACAAACCCCACGTTTCTCTAACGTTATCAGAATTTGATCCTTCCATCATTCAAGTTCGCGGAGCGCTAAACAGGAAGCAAACATGAAACGAAAATAGACGACAATATTTTAATGTTTTTCGAAGTTTTCCCCTATTACCAGTACAGAAGAAGAGCCAGGTCAGGCGGCTGTCCTAAAGGTGACAGAGAACGAGTCCGGCGCTACCGCAAATTTACCCAGTAAGTGAAATTAGCATGGTTATGATTAACGTAACAGTAGCTAACTAGCTAACTTGCTAGCTAATTTGATCAACGTTAGTGTGGTGGATCAATGGAAGAGAAAGGGAGCGAGATTGTGTGTGTGTGTGTGTGTGTGTGTGTGTGTGTGTGTGTGTGTGTGTGTGTGTGTGTGTGTGTGTGTGTGTGTGTGTGTGTGTGTGTGTGTGTGTGTGTGTGTGTGTGTGTGTGTGTGTGTGTGTGTGTGTGTGTGTGTGTGTGTGTGTGTGTGTGTGTGTGTGTGTGTGTGTGTGTGTGTGTGTGTGTGTGTGTGTGTGTGTGTGTGTGTGTGTGTGTGTGTGTGTGTGTGTGTGGGTGTGGGTAGTCATAAACAGAACACAATGTTTATATTATCTCCTTGTTTCGGACACAGATGAGAGCTCCTGGCCAGCCTTGTGGACTGAAAGTTAGGCTATGGAATTTAAGAACAGGCATCCTTGGTTGGGGTGGAGGGACAGAAAGTTAGGGAAATGTCAGCACACATGCAAAGGAAAGCTGATCTAAACAACAGAAATTCAAAAAGTCAATGACTATGCAAATGAGAGTTAATTCATGGTCATGTTAAAAGTGCATTTAAAACATTTGCACCATTACATTACTATATGTTAGTTATCAGTAGTTGTCAAATAATTAGCTATTGAAAAAGTGGAACATTTTTCTCCTTTTATCTGCTTTTCATCTATTTGTTAGCCATAATGTAAATATTGTAAGCAGTTTATTAAATACTTTTGAGTAAATCTTGGCTCTTTTCTGCAGTTGTTATTGGTAAAAACTTGTATTATGCTAATTAGTCATGGTTTTGTTTATTTCCTTTGCAGCGCTACAAAATCAGTAGGTGTCCTCACAGAACAACGAGTGTCTATGTCTGAGGAGTGGGTGCACTTTAAGATCCAGTCCTCAGATTCAAGCAGATCAACATCTTTGGCCTCTTTGAGAAACAAGATTAGACGACATGAGACGTCCAGAGCACACAAAATAGCCCAGGAGCTCACGGAGAAGGGTGGACAGGATTTAGTTTGAAATTTGGTGAGAGCTGTGTCAGAGACTGTGTTTGCAGTAGGCCATATTGAGATTTTGATAAAAATGTCGATTAATTGTTCAACCCTAGAAGATAAGTTGGCTTTTTCCATCATTGTTCATTCTTTTATTTTTTTATTGTTAATTTCACTGGCAGTTAAAAGTCACATAAAAATGCTTATAATACATTGACATGTTGATAACACATAACCAGTCTCAAGACTAGTCTATGCATTAGTAAGTGTGATGGTGTTCATGAGGTGTTGCTTCGAGACAGATGTCGCTCCGCGATGCGTCGCTCTAGGATAGATGAATACAATTATTACAGTATACCCAATACAAAAAAGTAGACTACACCACTGATTAGTTCCACCTGTCAGTAGCTTTATGCACTGAACCAATGACTCGTGATAAAGTGCAGACAGAGAGATACTGTATATAAGACAAAGGTAAACATCCTCCTCCACTTCCTCTTCACTGGAGAGCGTTACATGTTGGAGGATTCCCTCTCGGCCAGAGAACCACAGGACTTCTTCTCCTCTGCACTCAGACTTCCTCTCCGAACAGCTGGCTCTGTGGCTGAGGGCCGCGGAGCTGCAGAGATCCGTGCGATGTTTCCTCCTGGCAGTGATGAAGCAGCTCTGCAGAAAGCGTTCCCTCGGTGCGGGAGGCGCCTCGCTGTGTTTGGCAGCCCGGGAGACGGCTTCACATCTGGTCCTTGCGCTCGGCTGCGAGGAGTAAATTCTCCTAATGACGAGCGGCTGGCCGACGGCCCGATGCGCCGGGCGGCTGTAAAGATGTCCTCCTGCTCTAGTGGAGGGCGACGTTTAAAGATGGAGACCGTCCATGATTTGTGAAACGTTGAACACATTTCAGAGGGTTTTATGGCCTGCATGGAAATGAGGACGGCTTGAAGCAGAGCATGAAGCTATTGTCTGACATTTCACTCTGAGGGTTCATTTTCTCCAAGGTCACACAGTGTGGACTGAGAGAGGTGGAGCCAGATGGACAGTGAGCCAGATAGAAGATGGATGCTACATCTCGAAATGATTAATTCAAGACCATAGGGATTTATCTTACAGCCAGTTCATAAAGATAATTACAAACACGCTTTTGCCAAGAAATCAGTACGCAGTTTTCTTGGCTGGTGTCTTTGACTTGTGTTCTTATTTGTTAATCGTAACACCTGAAAAGGAACACATACCTCCCCATTAATGTAGACCATGGAGACTGCATATTTCATATTGATTAAAGAAGCCATGCTGTTATTTCGTTGCTGTGAGTACAGTCTCTAAAAATAATTTGCAGTCCCGCTTCAGTTCCAATGCATTGTGGGGATTTTGTGACCTGATCGCTGGATTTTCAGTTAAAATGTTGTTTGGAAAAGTCGTTAAAAAAAGAACAGCTGTCTCCTAGCATGGGAATGGGGAAAAATCCACCCAAAGGCCAAAAGCTAAACTGCTGTCTCCACAAACACATCCGAGAACAGTTTCATCTACTTCAAACAATCCGCAGTACGTATACTGTACAACGAATATTTTCTTACAAAATTGTCAAGAATGTTGTTTTTGCTAAAATACCTGTTGATACAGTGGAAGCAGGATGATTTTCCTTAAACATGATCTTGTTAAATAAATACAAATAGAGAGTTTGAAATGTGCATGATCAGCTAAACCTTCATGGCTAAATGAACAACAGAGTTTCACTTTCAGAGAAAATCTAACATCAAAGACATCGCCTAAAAACTTCCAAACAAACAAATCAAACCGTCTTAGCAGAGTACCAACATATAGGCAGCTCACATACATCAACCTCATTTCCCACAGACATCCCAGCTGGATATCTGTGAAGTCTGCGGTGATGAGATACTGAAGCACAATGCACTCATGCGGCTCCAAATGCATTTTTGAGAATGCTTCAGAGCTTGCTTACAGAAAGCGATGGTTATTTAGTGCTTTTCTACAGATCAAATCCTGAACACATCCTGAACTGCAGGGCTAACTTTCTGTTCAAAGGCTGCATGTTCAAAGAGTCTGTGCAGATGTTAGGCCAAATAAAATACAGATTTAATTCTATTCTGCAGCTTGCATGTCTGTGGTCTGACTCTGGTTGAACCCTTAGATTGACAGAGTACATACAAGTTTGAACGACAGACATAAATATCGCTATTAAAGTTTTAAATAGCCAAAATGTCCTATTGTTATATTAGGGGATTTGTAACATTGTTGTTGTTGTGGGGTTTAGAAGGGCTTTTATTATATTGTCACTCACACAAAACATCACAGCTGAAACAATTGGTCAAAAAGGATTAGTCAGTTAACAGAAAGGGATTTTACAATTAATTGAATGCCGGAGGATTTTCAGATTTTCATTGTTTTAAATTAGAAATGTGGTGGTTTAAGAATTGTTTGTTAATTCCCAATCAATGGGGATTTATTATTCAATAAATAATGATTTGATTTAGAAAGCATAATTGAATTCACAGATGTTGAATATCCTCCCCAGTGGCAGACGTGTAATATATTTAAGTTATATTATTCCAAATGATAATATAATATTCAGCAGCAGGTCTGGACTTTGTCTGAAAATATTGACTTTACACAAGACACTTTGCGACGCTAACAGTAAACACACATTTTTGATCCATACGAAGCCTCTTATGGTCATCTCAGAAATCTATTCAGAAAGGTGCCTCGTATCCAGAGATCATGTGAAGCATGGCTGTACATAATTTTAAGATCCATCGAAGTCGTGCACAAGCATTATGCAATACGTTACAGTATACAGAGGTTATACATGTAAATATATAAATATGTATATTAAGAGGGTGATTGGAGATAGAGTTTGGAGATGTATAAGTATGTTTGGGGAGATGTGAAGGGGCTCAGTCGTTTGATGCTGTCTTCAAAGACATACAAATACAGTAAGATTGAATCTTCTTTTACCTTCTGGAGTGTGTGGGTTGAGGACAGGAGTTGTGTAATCTCTCAGCGCTCAGGTTGAATCACGGGATTGAGAGTAAAAACCCAACAGGATAAAACCAGTACAGTGTGAAACAAACAAACGGCTTGCTGTGTTTGTGAATCCCTGCTCTCACACAGCGATGTTTCCTCCAAACTCGGACACAGCGAGGCGGGAAAGGCTTAGAAACAGTTGACCTCTGGGTTTAACTTTAAGACTTGTTTCTCTTTCTCGGGTCGACCTTAGGGAGCACTCCCTCGCTGCCTTTTCGCCGCACACTGAGCAACAAAAGGACAGGAAGGTTGTGTGTGAAGCGAGGTCTGCTGCTCCTGTCATGGTTGACCTGGGTATTCCTGCCACCGCTGAGTCTCCACAGTCCTCTGAGCATTAAGACGTTTTTTGGGAGTCAATAAATAAACAGAAGTATAGTTTAGTTTCCTCACTATGAGAACAATTAAAGAACCTTTTGAACATTAAAGCAAGGAAACATGTCACAGTACAAAACACTAAACACATTTGTGAACTTGAAAATGTGTATTACATTTCCTCTTATAGTAATGCAATGTAACTTGGTGTTTAACATTATGGATCCCAGGAAATGACTTTGTTTGACCTCTAAATGTTTATCTAGTTGATCCATTCATGGTTCTCAGAGGATGTGTTTGACCTTTCCTCAAGTGGACATGCATTAGATGTACACCTTTTAGGAACATAGCCATACAACTGTTGTCAGGAAATGTGGTTCACACTCTGATGTTACCTGTCAGGCTGAAAACAGTACAGCAAGACACAAACAAACACTGTGCTGTGTTTGTGCATTTCTGCTCTGAAAGCCCTGTATGTATTGCACAGATCAAATCTGGCAGGAAAAGGTGTAGAAACAGTTGACTTTGAGACCTGTTTCCTCCTTGTTTCTCTCTCTCGGGGCGACCTTGGGGAGCGTTCCCTCGCTGAATTTTCGCAGCACGCTGAGCAGCAAAAGGACGGACAAGTTGCATGCTAAGCGGGGTCTGTAGCTCCTGTCAGGGTCGACCTGGGCGCTATGAGGCCGCGATCAGTGGGCCGTGTCTGGATGGCAGGACGCGTCCCCGTCACCGCTGAGTGTCCGCGGGCGAAGTGTCCTGACAGGAAGCTCAGCGTGACGACAGGACAGCTAAAGGGGACGTCCGCTGCCTGCAGCTCACATCACCATCTGCCCTCCACTCTGCATGTTAAGAAACTCACCTCCAAACTCAGATAAACATACACAGAAAAAGCTAAAAATAATCATCATTATTCAGCAACTGCAGTCAGCACTAAAGTGTGACTTTATAATGTCGCAAAGATTTATCACATGACCTTTTTTAAAGTTCTGTCTTTTGCACAGACATGCGTCCAGACCGGCTTAATGAGCCCCTAAAACTCCCATCTGTGTGAAGTGAAGGTGTTACATTGTCTCAGGAGTGATGAGGCTATTTTGTAAAAGGACATTTCACATGAAGAAATTATTTGTTAATCAAGTAATTGATCAATAACAAAGCCTCAACAACTGAGGTTAAACTGTGTGTAACGCTTCACGAACTGTCGAAATGCAAAAGGTAATCCATCAAAACACTGATTATCCAAAAGTGTATTCTTAACATTTTTAAGGAAAGTAAATGTTTAGCTTTTTTGCTTCATGAATACCTAATAGTTTGAATACAAAGAAATATCAAAAAACTCCAAGGCACTTAAAATGTGGTCCAGACTCAAATGTCTTAAAAGGATTGCAAACATAGTATTGCCATGATTGCAACGAGATATTCATGGTTCTCAGTGGATGACTTAGTTTGTCCTCTAAATGTTTCTTTAATGCCACCAGAAGCTTAATACATCTCCCCTTTCTGTGGTGTTATGGCAGCATCTTTATTTCAGCATATTTCTGGCATATTCATTAAAGTCACATGGTAAGCTATATGATGTGTGTTACTGAGTTGGGTCTCATAGAGTTAGAGACTTGTCGTTCTGAATTATCAATAGATGTATTCATTTTAAAGTGGCCCTATCATGCTATATTTGAATAATATAGTGTAGGACCATACCTATAAGGCATATACTTTTTATTTTTCAAAATACCAAACAGATCATGCATTTTAGCCATTCCTCATTTCGCTCAATTGAACACTGTCTTTGCATGGGCTGATTCTGTGAGAACAGCACCATCTACAGGCCTGGCATATGTACTACAGCGTCTCCAGTGCTTTCCAACGGCAATGTCCGTGGCTGTCTCCTCCTGATTGGTGGAGTTGGCCCAATAGCCGTAGCGCCACTTCTGTGACGTCATAGAAGTGTTCAAATCTGGATCAGACTGTATCAGATCCGTTGCAGCCCCTTTTTAAGAGATTTGGGTATGGAGGAAAATAGAGAGAGTTGTGTTTTCTGACACTTGGTGAGTTCCCTGGAACACCGGGGACACATATTTATGTATAAAAGACGGACAAAAGTGCATTTTGCATGATAGGTCATCTTTAAGTGAGCTGACACGAGGTTAGAGGAAGTTCAGAGAAGGCCTCAGGTAATAAAAATAGTTAACCTTTGTTAGTTTACTACTCCTAAGGATGTCATGAGATGATGACTTTTCAACATATACAAGTATGGCTTTCAGAGAGAAAAACATGTGACATTTGTGTGGTAGGCTGCGTGATCAAATGTGTGTGTTCATTGCAGTGGCTATATATGCTGTAGGATTGTTGCTACTGTTGGGGGGCATTTCCACGATTGGCTGCTGTGGCAGCAGGTGATGACCTCCCCATTGTTGTTTGTTTCTAAATAATAATTACTGATCAACTATATCAGTGTTTGTGTTTTATTGATTTCTCTCTGTTTCATTATTTCCTGTTGTGAGTGCTGTATTGCCACAACAGTGGGAATTAATGCCTAATTTATAAAACAAATGGTATACAAAAATCTATATTTTCCACATGAGTCATGCAGACTTTTCCTCTAGTGGACCAAGAGAGAGTTTGAGTTTTAGGAAAAATACTTCCACAGCTGTTGGATAATGTGTCATAAAATATGGTTAGCACGTTCACTTCCCCCCTCAAGATTAATTGTAATAACTTTAGTCTTCCCCCGACTACATTTTAATTTTCCCAGTGCTTTTTATTAGATTAAATTCATGCAAAACTAATGACATTCCTATCAGCTCTACTTAGTGCGGGGATTGGAGCTAAGGGCTAAGTTAACACAGTCTAATGATGGATGAGTTTAACACTCTTTTAAGCATTAATAAGTTAATCAATAAAAGTTAATAATCCCTCCAGAGAAGACAACAATTATATATCCTGTAATTGGCTGCTATAACGATTATCGATAAATATTAAAAATTATTTTCTTAATAAAGAAATGGCAGAAGATTATGTTTTCCAGCCTCTCTGTGTGTGTACTATGTATATATATATTTCCAATTAAAACAAACTATATGTACTGAAACATGAAGATTTTTATTTTTAAAAAACAGTAATGATGGGGATCCCTTCATTCTTATTTATATTTTTGGTTAAATGTTCTATTTAATGTATCTATTGTGTTATTTACTTTTTTCATATTTTGTATGCTTTTTTGAGACCAACAATTGTTTTTGACTATAGTACTGCCATTTTCTAAATTGGCCAATGAAAAAAGGAATAATACTAAAACAACTTCATATACATACCGAGCGATAAGAACCAACACATTTCACTGATCATTCATGTAATAATGCTTCTTTATCTACATAACCACAGGATTTTGGAACTGAGGCTTCAGTCCCTGAGATCAAATCTATTATCTATCAGCGATCATCTGAACTCCTCACTGATTATCCCTGAAGCGGTCGGACCCTCACTGTGCCCTCAATCAGTCTCCAAGGGGGGCAGCATGATGAAGGAGCTGACTTTGTGATTACGCTGCGATCTTTATGAATGGAATAACAGAGAGCGGTGTTAAATCCTCCTGATGGAGGCGAGGGTGTGCTGGGTGGAGCCCTCCCAGGTGACGGAGGAGATGAAAGACTGGAGATAATTAAGGAACTGCCTCGACTCTTTCTCTACTCACATGCCTGTTTCATTAAAGGAAGTTCTGTAAGGACAAATATAATATAAACTACCAGCCTGTGCCTCAGAATAGAAATCGCGCGCGCGTGTGTGTGTGTGTGTGTGTGTGTGTGTGTGTGTGTGTGTGTGTGTGTGTGTGTGTGTGTGTGTGTGTGTGTGTGTGTGTTTTTTTATCAGCAGCTCAGGGGGGCGTGATGATGGCGGCTGCTCACTTTTACACCAAATGTTCTGCTCTGATGGTCTCTGGGGAAATTACTGAACACATGAACTCATGAACAACGGAAGTTACTTTCACGTTTATACTGCACTGTGTACATGATGCCTGTTTGTAAATGCCATTTTATAATGTGTTTCTGAAGTATTTATTCTTAAATTTCTTTTATTTTAATTTGTAAAGCACTTTGAATTGCCGTGTGCTGAAAGGTGCTCTATAAACTTGTACGTACACAATTATACTGCTGTATGTACACATCACAAATATATATAAACATTTAAAAAACTGAAATAGCCTTTTCTGTTTGAGATCAATAGCGATACTTGAAGTCTATTTAAAAAAAAAATTAAAATAACTTCTTTGTTTTAGCTACAGTTTTCTGTATGTGAGAGAAGGCATGAGTATTGTCTAAATATTTAATTATATTTTGAGTTATTCATATGTGTATTCATTCATATATATCTCTTATTGGTTTTGTGAGTAGAATGTGCAAAAAAAAGGGTGTTCAACTGTTTTTCATTTCAAGTACTGCAGTTTTAACACAAATATTAAACAAATAAGTTAATGTACATGTATAGAGCAATACAGCGTACCAACCTGGACAATTTCTTTATCTTGCCTTTTTTTAAACACATTTCTTCTTCAAATGCCATGATTGGCTTTTAATGTCACTATTCATTTCAAAAGATGTGGGTGTCTGCTGGTGGTCAGACTAATTGTGCTATAATTAGTGACTTCTGAAAGGATATTGAGTCACGTTTAAACAATAATCGATTTTAGTGGTGGCAAAATCAAACGATCCTGCAGTGAGTACAGAGGAAAGTGTCTGACGTTGTAAATGCAGCATGTTTTTATTACCGGTGTAAAATGTGTATCTTTTGGAGTTGTTCAAATGGAAGCATCTCTCACGTGGATCCAAAGATAAGTGTGCAGCCTCGTGCAGTTTGGAGGATGCTTTTATCCAAAACGCCTGACACAACCTGCAGCCACATATATTTTGTATGATGAATAAACCCGGAGAGGAGAATAACACTCGGTCTGAAAGTTTCATTGACTGAAACATGTTGAAATGTTTTCAGCACAGAAATGTTGCCTGAGCATAAATCCTTGAGAGAAAATGGCTATCCATCGGTGAGGCACTGAATGTGTTCTGGTTGTGAATTTGGTAAACATGTGTGTGACATTTCTTTACAGATGAGTTATTTTGAAATGTTGTAATGTTCATATCTGACCTTGAAGGCACTAAAGAAAGTTTCCTTGTGAATCTGAACTCTTTGTCAATGAACTGGGTATGCTTTTAAAAAACGAAAAGTGAGAAACATTAAAGAAGAAACTGGTTTGGGTCAGTTTCTTTGTGCTCAAATATTATAAACATATATCTGGGACTCACAGTACACAGATATTATTTTAGACAAGTTATATTTGTATGACAGTTTACAATTACAAATACTTATTTTTATACATATGCATGATATAGACTTACAACTGTACTATGACTTCTATACTGTGAGTTTTTCACTATATTATCATATTATGTTATATTTCTAGTAAAGTATGTCAAAACAACTATTACAAAATAGTCATATTGTATACTATGTTATCACAATGTAAATAAATGGCCATAGTATAGTATGTCTAAAAATATATTAATAGCATATCATAATGGGGCAGAGTGGCGTAGTGTGCTTTGCGTTGAACATCAGATCAAGGGGGGCGTTGGAGAACTCCAGTTCGAAACCCGCCTCCGTCGCCATTGCGTCAGGGCCGTTGTGTCCTTGGGCAAAAAACTTCACCTTCCACCTTGTCCACAGTACTTGACCGTTACATGTATGATATGTGTGTAATGTGTACTTGTAACCCGCCTTGATGACTTCGAGTTGTGAAGATAGGCGGAGTGGCGCAGTGGGCTGTGCGTTGATCATCAGATCAAGGGGAAGTTCCAGTTCAAATTGGGAACACCAGTTCGAAACCCGCTGCCGCTGCGTCTGTAAAGCAGAAGTGTCCTTTGGCAAGACACTTCACCTGAATTTGCTCCTGTGGGTATTGTCCACAGTAAATGACCGTTGTCGCTTTGAGCTCTGGCGCTATGATAAATATAAGGTATTATTATACAAAAATAAAAGTTATATTATAGTAAAAAAAAAAACATAATATACTATGACCGTTTTTTCATTTATATAATATAATTTAATTTAGTTTTATCCACATATCATAAATACTATACATTTTTTTATGAATTATTTTACAGTGATTTTCTTTGACATATAAACTCTTCCACGCTACTATTTATACTTCAATGACATATATCCTATGACTTTTATTTTTTATAGAAAACCATGTCCTTAAAAAAGTCACATTAATTCATACCATACTATTCATATGTAATGACATTCTATAATATTTGGAAATTGTAATACTTTACTTCCACCATTTATTTTTTCATCAATTTATGACACACTTTACCGTTTTCGATGTTATGACATACTATCCTGACTATAACTTGTTTAGTATATATTTGACAGATGTCTTTATATTATACTGTTCCATACTCCTTTTATGAAATACTTTAACTGTGATTTGTTTTATGACTTAAAGGTTGGGTAGGTAATTTACTTCAGAAATACTTTTTGTTATATTCCATGGAATGCATTAACATCCCGATAGCAATAAACTTATTAAATGCTTTGACAAAAAATACATTAAAAAAAAAAGTCATCTGTGGAAGCCGTGGCGCTGTAAAAAGCACGACCAATCATCTGAGCCGGCCCGGCTAAAGTAACTGGATGGCCTACCTGCCTGTCAGCCTTCCATCTGTGCACAAAGTTATCTCGTGCCCTCATTGTTCATGTGCGCGTTTGTGTGTGTTGGAGGAGGGGCTCTGTAAGGAAGTCTGAAGGAAGGGGCAGATTTTTTCCGGTTGTGTCTTTTCAAATTCTGGCGCACTCGAGCTGGTTTCTCCATTCTTACCTACCCTACCTTTAAGAAAGGTCTGTCATAAAGACCTCATTAAAAAAAAATCACTGTATAACATGGTTTCTTATAAGTTACTCATTTCTTGTGACATACTATACCATGCCATTTTATGCCACTCGTTTATTTTAAATAATATTATATTTGTATGACTTACTTCTCAGACTTTTTTTCAAAGACCTAGTGTAATATGCTAAGTGTTTGTGACATCTTTAACCAAGTCATATTTTAACGACCTATTGATTATATTTGCATAACTACAAATGAAAATAAAATACAAGGCGCTTATAGTGATCAAAAGGCTGGAGAGTTATTCTGTTTAAATAACTTGCTTATCACTTGTGGGTGAGCTGTAGTTGAGTTTGGTTCAGAAGCATCCTCAACAGTTCAGGGTTTTCCTACATTATTTAAATATATTTGATATAAAATGACAAGCTACTATCACCCATGCTCAGGGACGTGCACAGACATTTGGAGGGGCTATTGCTCTAAACTGGAAAAAGGGCCTCCCCCCGATAAAAAACATAAGACCTTTTGAAAATTGTAATTTGTTTTTAATGTAAAAGAAACCAAACGATTATTACATCAACTAAATTGAACAGTAACTCACATCTCATAACAAAATAAGCTAAGGTGACTACTTGCATTCGGTGACTTGATTTTAAAAATGAAAACCAGGGACATTTTTAGTTTTGCGGTCCATATCTCATCAAAAATGTCTAATGTTAGTAACTATTAAAGACAGCATGCGGACAATTATGTTCTAATGTAGTTTGACCAGACCATTGTAACTGTTGTGCAGTCCAGACATATGATTAAATAGGGCTTCTAACTAATTACCTTAAATAAACTCACTAATTAATGAAACCAGTTCAATAGGCATTATTCTTATTCTTATCATTCTTTATGAGTAAGGTACAATTACTTATTTATTTAGTATTCCATAACTTAGTAACAGAGATGGTCAAACTGAAGTGGTAGAGACATGGCAGAAATCCTACAATGAAGCGGGGCCGTGAAGTGTTCACCCGTGAGAAGGCGATCAAGAAAAGAGAGCGAGCGGCCCCATTGAGGGAGTTTACAGATGAAAGGACACAGAAAGAGAGAAGCACAATAACAACAAGTAGGCTATATTTATGTGTTCTTTTGTAAATAACCGACGGTATCAAGAGGAAGTAAAGTCCCTTGGTTTGTCCCTTATACCCTAACTGCCATGAGACAACTCAAAATCAAGTTTCCAAAATGAAAATCCGACACTGAGGTGGTCTTAACGCACCGGCAGATGACAGCGCTGACAAAGTGTGTTTCCCGCAGCGAGACGCTACAATACTGGGTTTATCATGTTGATTCGGCAACCACAGAAAAAAGAAAAAGAAACTCTCGCTCTCTCCAGAGGGGCAGGTCAGCCAAAAAGGCCAAACGGGCCGTTGCCCGGGCAACATTAGCCCTTACCTGTGCACGTCCCTGCCCATGCTGCATGCCCTGCTCTCTTTGTGATTAAGGTTAGAGATCTTCATGTTTAACAATTGTATTTTCTCTGTTTGCTAATTACAATTATACGTCATGCCTCTGCAAGATACACAGACCCGAAGGCACAACTGAGCCTTGACCTTGTTCTTGAAGCATAATAATTGGCAACCGGCTGTTTTAACTCCTAAAGGAAACGTGTCAATGTGTGATTTGTGTTCCAGGATGTAATGAGGAAACAAAGAAACAATAACACACTTTCTTTCATGGTCTATTTTTTATTGTTGGGTAAAATGACAAGCGTGTTTTCTCTATATAAATAACAATCACATGAAGGAACATACAGACATGGCTATGTTGCGGTGAAAGCGGTGATAGTGGTCACAAGGTGCCCGTACAGGATGCAGATAATGAAAGCTGTGTGTTGTGTTTTCATTTCTTAAAAAGGAGAGTGTTGATTATGAACAGAACCTGGGTCAATCTGTACATACAATGGGAAAGTAATGGACTCACGGCCCACCGCTATGTACAGAACATAAATAGAGAGAAATGGTCAGAGGTCATCATCAGCAGTGCAGTACAGTCGGGTTTAAAGGTTGGAAATCAAATTAAAATATATACGAGTTAAGATTAAACGGGAGAGACGGAATGACTTTATATAATCTGTACAACTCAAAAGTCCTGACTAAATCTGAATACAGTTGCCCATTGTGATTCACAGAGTCAGAGTGCTAGGGTGAAAATGCATAGAAATATGTCCAGCTAGGAAACCGCTTCACTCTCCGGCTACGTGTCAAAGACCCTCTACTTAAATACAACCCCACCCTCATTACTTCACATCGAAACATGCTGCAAATGCATGTCATGAAAAGCTCACTCTAAATGCTTTTCCTATCTTCTTTTCTTTTGGTCCAGAGATGTTAAAGTTATGATTTTCTTCCCACACACTAGTGCTCTAAATCCCTAGTTTCACAATGTGGAGTGTATAAAGCTGGTACGATTAAACTAACACTGCCACCGACTCTCATGTTAAACAATAAAGATATCATTCAGAACCGTCCAACGCTGGTTATACATTTTGGATTAAAGGTTACAGAGCGTAATGTCCATTTCAAACGGGATAGGATCACAGCGAGGGCTCGTTTTAACTAGACTGAATCAGGGACGGGCGGAGAGACGAGAGCACTGGGTCTGTGAGGAACCACGCTCACCACGAATGGAGGGTCAAAGGAGGAGGTGCAGTCGGCAGTCACACGGGGAATAATTACGCTAATTCCTCTGACGGAGGGGAATTTTCCTTGAAGGCACAGGAAAAAGTTGGGATGGGAAAACTAAAAGTACAAGAGTAAATTCGCACATATACAGTTCATAGATATATATCTATTTCTGCCAATTCAGATAGATATTAGTTTTGTTCAGAGATTATCTACAGCATTCCCACACACTAAATATAACCAATTGTGAATAATAATGCAACGTTGCACATGTTTACCGATTTTCCTGAAAAAGATCACCAGCAATAACTTTATGTTGACTTTAATGTGAACCACCCATGATTAACTTGGCTTTAAGACATTAACAATCAATTACTCCCTCATGTGTATTTTCTTTTTATACAAATCGTCAATTTGGTTTCTGAATCTGTGGTATCCACTATCACGTTCCCACAAAATTAAAACATCTGCAACAGAATTCAGTGCAACAGTACCTTTTGAGTGAAACAAAGCTCATTGGGCGTTCTAAGACTCGCCGACCCACACCACCACGTTGCCTTTGAGGACGTCGGTGATCTCGCAGTTGAGCTTGTTGAGCCGTCCGTCCAGAACGAAGAGGGAGTCTCGGGAGGGGGTCATGAGGTACTGTCCGAACAGACCGCTGCCGGCCATCACCCTGTTCCTGCCGCTCCACGGCCACTCGAACGCCTTGGTGGCCTCCTTCAGGCTCTTGATCATCTTCACTTTGCCGCTGCTCAGCTCCACGAACAGAGCGTCCGTCTGGCGTCCCGAGCTGCCGAACACGTTGTACTGGTGGAGCTCGGTGAAGGAGCGCTGGAAGGCCAGGTCGGACAGGTGGAGGTTGGTGTGGATGTCGAAGGGCTCCTGGATCTCTCCGCGCTCCGAGATCACCTGGATCCTCATCAGGCCGTCGCGGTCGTCCACGGTCACCAGGTAGTGGCCGTCCGGAGACACGTACGGCGTGCCGGTGACGTCTCCGTTCTGTCCGATCAAGCTGTCCGTCACACTGTCCACGACGAGCTGCGGCTGCGAGGCGCCGGTGGAGTCGGGCCTGCAGTTGACAAAGTAATAACCGCCGAGGTGTGTGTAGGCTACGGACTTGGGGATGCAGTTGAACTCCCGTAGGCTGATGTTTTTCACATAGGACATCGTCTCCAGGTCGATCTTGTGGAGGACAGGCTCATTTCTGTGAAGGATGAGGCCATATCTGTAGACAAGAGAAAAACAGAGACAATTATTTAATCAATATCACATTTTGACTTCTTGTGAAGGCGAAATTGTGACAGATTTTCGGCCATGTTAACATCATGGCTCTAGAGATGGCAATCGGTTGAATGACCT
Source organism: Notothenia rossii (assembly GCF_949606895.1). Classification (NCBI taxonomy): domain Eukaryota; kingdom Metazoa; phylum Chordata; class Actinopteri; order Perciformes; family Nototheniidae; genus Notothenia; species Notothenia rossii. The sequence continues at coordinate 87,040,876 of NC_136901.1, forward strand.
CTTCAGTCCAGAACAAGTCCAACATATATTGGATCGAGAGCCATCGAATTTTGTGAAGAGATCCATGAGAATGATCCTTAATATCCAATGTTATATGTTTTTAACATATCTGATCATTTAATGAGTAAAATACCGCCATCCCATCATCTCCGCTTAGTGCTACCTAGCATGCTTAACATTCTTAACAAAGACGGTACAAAGGGAAACATTTTACCTCTTAAATCTAACCTTGGCTGAAGTGTTCAAGAGAATCTAACAATTAAACCGGACAGCCACACTTCACAAGAAACACAATGAACTAAAATACATTTTAATTGTGTGCAACAACACTCTTCTTAGACAAGACGCCAAAGTAAAAGCAATCATGCATTGTGTTAGAACATCCACTTATAAATCAGGAATGTGCCAGAAAAAAAAGTAGTGATTCATTTTGCTTAAAAATAAATGCACATATCAACTTAAAGTACCTATCACTTTCGCTTGGTTTTGTTGGACTGGCACATGTTAAGGGAACAATCCAAGTTATCTGAGAGATCCATTAAACTAATAGCAGTGGTCCCTTTCAATCTTCACATTGACAGCCTAGCATCATCTACACTTTCCCCTCTAATAGAATTATTGCAGTTTTATATGTGGCCATGGATCAGTGGGAAAACTATTCATTAGAAAAACCCAAAGAATCCTAATGGCACATTATCTTTTAACAGCTGAACAAGTAGACGGGTAATATGCAAGGAGCCGGCAGGCCTCAATTAAATGGGAATACCAACTGATCGATGCTGACAGCCACTTCAATCTTGCCGTCATTCATCATTTTTCATGTCATTTGAACACCTAGCTGTCTGTACCTGCGAACAGAAAATGGCTGTTTGAAAGCCACATTATTATCGCGGAGGGAGCCATTGATCCAGGGATCGTTCTGACCACTGGGTTCAGACAGGAGGCAGCGCTGAGCTGATTCAGACAAAAATGCGGAGAATATAAAGGTGATCTTTAAAATGGTGTGATGCCAGGCAGAAGCTTTTCGGATCACGTCCAAATTGTATTCCAAATGTCTTTTCCCTTTCGAAGAATTGTTGTCCTTGGACTATCTGGTGGGTTTCTGGCATGTCAAAGAGTGTGTTAGGATTTCTTGCAGTTGCAGTAGTTCTGTGATTTCCCACAAACATCTGCTATAAATGATGGTGAGCTTGTTTGAACAGTATTGGAATATTTCTTCTTTGTTTACACTTAAGAAATGGAACTTAATGAAGGCATTTAAAATAGGAAACTATAATTGATGATTTGCTTTTAGCTAACGGTGCTAACCTGAGGGAGAATCCAGGGTTGTGGGTTCTGCTTTTCGACACGACTCCCCTATATCTTATATAGCTAGGCTGTGTGTGCCGCTTTAATAATGCTGTGAATGACATAGAACATTTAACAATGAGGAGGTTGTATGTCTTGACTTTATGTGAACCAACCAAATTGGCTTTATGTGACGGTTATCTGTCGGTTGGAATAAATCCAAACACAAGCGCTCTGACACTTATGTTCTTGATTGTAGTTTACCCCACCTTTATCATTATAAAAAGCTCCAAAAGACAAACACTCTTTTATTTTTAAATGTCCTGCGCAGTTTAACCCCGACTCCACTGTTGATTTAAAGACCAATATTCCCGCTCCGTCAAACTCTCCTGAGAAAGCTTTGCCATGGAATGGATTTAATCTGTTGTGACAGATCACTGGGCAGCACACACTTACTGTGATATTTCGCAACATGCTTGGAAGTTAAAGGTCAATGCTGCATTGATCCTGCTATGAAAAGATAATTTTCACCAGCAGCAGGATGTGTTTTCATGTATTGTAAATTAATAATCAGACATTGTTTGGCCTCACACACAGCTGGGTTGCTTGGTTGGCAGACGCAGATTGCTCTAAGCAAACTGACAGCTGCTGTTTGTCTTTTGTGCCGATGATTAATACATGAAAGATTCCCCCTGGTCTGACAACAGGGCTACGTTTAACTAAAGACACATATTCATGACAATATTTTCACTTTACGAAGTGACTGGGTCTCAACACTTTGGTCTGCAGTCCAGTTACAGCTCCTGAGGGCTAAATTAATAAACAGGGAATAGAACGATAACTGCTGCATAGTTACAAATATCGGTAGCACAGCAATTCTTGTTCAGCTGGTGAAAAAACAACAAATCAACATCTCCCCCGGCTTGTTGTGACTCGTGAGGCAGGCGGAGGAAAGGTGCAGGGTGCTGTACAGCGAGTACAAATAATAAACAACAGGGTTTTCTGCTGACATGCAGAGTTCATAAAAAAATGACATGTAATGTAGGTCGATGGTTTAATGGATGACAGCCCCCAGAAGTTCCTGCTTGCTTTATAGTTGCTGCTGAGGGAATCCAGAGTCATTAAACAATCCCCGGAAGTTGCTGAATATATGTCTGCTGCTCGCACTCTGCTCATGTTGCTAAATCGTCTAATCAATGCTGCGTTCCTGCCAACAGACAAATGGCTGTCTGGGTACAAGACCCGGAAATATACAAATCTGGCCCACGGGGGCAGGACGTTTCAGCTTCAAGTTTCTGCAAAACAACAACATGCATGCACACATTGATCTAAAGCTCTATGTGTACTTCAGCTGTTTACTTTTGAATGTTCAGAGTAAACATACAGATTATGTCACCGTGTAAACAAGTCTAAATGAGGAGTTTGTAACAACATCGGAACATGCAGAGCCAACTCTAAACTAAATGTGCTTCCTCCATCTGCCTCGGCATAATGCAGCGAATCACATCATGAACAGAGACCCGAGCTAGACAGAATAAACCATCACTGAGGACATGAGGTGGAAACGTTTCTATAACTTTGACACAATCCAAGAAAACATCCCTCTGCAGTACGGGCCAAATAAACCGTTTTATGTACTTGTTACGTTCCCTTGTGAGCTAGGGGAATCAGAGGGAAATAACACGACCAGAGTGGTATTGGTAATAATTATAAGTGGTTTATTTTAAACAGCTGGTCAACAAAATGGCAGGCAAGCAGCCTGAAACAAACAAATGCCACAAACACCGGTTTACATACAAACAAAAGTGGCCACAAGGGCGCAAGTTTAAATGGGCAACCAAACTAAGGGAGGACTCTAAACAGTGAGTCTAAGCGCATAGGCTACAGGGAAACTAAATACTCATGCACTAAATAAAGGAAACAAAACCTCACTGTAAAAGTGGTACAACTAGCAAAGGAAGGCTAACAGTCAAACAATGCTAAACTAATCTAAGCATATCTAATTAAACTAATCTAAGCACATCTAATCACAACAATACTGCTAATCACAATAACACGAACGAGCAGAACGAAGGGCAAATAGCGAGAGGCCTCTGTTCCTCAACAGAGCCTCCAGAGTGATGACAGTCCGCGGCCTTTGTACTCCTCCCCCGGGAGATGAAGAAACACTTTATAAAGCTGTGCGTATTGCAGGACTAGTGTAATGTGTGAACTACATTACTTGGTGTCGGTTGTTTTTGTCATTTTTTGGTCGACTGTCAGTACCTTTTTTTTCATTTTTTACAATTGAATAACTTCCAAATAATGAGAATTTGCTGTAAAATGAATATCTTTAGAATTTATACCGTCAAACTTTTGAAAGGTTACAATGGCAATGTTTCCAGTTTTCTGACTAAAATACTAAACGTAATAATTTGTTATTTTCTGTAAAATAAATACAAACACTTCTGTGACAAAATGACCTAATATCAGTTAAAGTTGCTATTTGGTCTTCATGCTTGTAAAGGTGAATACATCAACTACCAGGCAATGAGCGGACCAATGTAAGATGCAAAACATTCAAACAATGTAAAAGTATTTCTTTAGGTATTGTGATTTACATGTTGCCACTCAAACTTATTTGAATGGACCTGGCAATAGCAGTTAAAATATATTTTCTAAGAGTTTTTGATGAGCAACTAGTCGGTAAAGATGGCAATTTCCAAACACCACTGTTTTGTTTCCTGCAGGTCTCACTGGGTCTGATTACAGCCGAGGCAGAAAACCCCCCACACCACCCTGGACCCTCACTAGGGGAACGTTAACATCCGGAAGTCCTGCAGACCTCCTGCTTTTTCCTGGACTCTCAGTCTAACGTTAGGGACCGACTTTACTGTCCAAGTGTAACCTGAGTGAGACGACCTCAGCAGCATCTCTGTGCTCGACTAACTGACATGTCAGAGGAGGAAAAGTGCCCACTGTCCCCTTGTGGAAACATATAGCTTTATAATTGGGGCAATAAACATAAATAATTAATGCAAGACTAAGTGCACTAATGGCCTATTGAATTACTTTTATTGGGAAAAGAACCTGCCTCTAACCATATGCCAACAAACCTCAGCATCGGCACTGAGGAGGTGTTGCGATTCAATCAATGTGTCTCTGATAATGTTTAAGAGAAAAATGCCTGCAGCTATTCACATTCTGTTTAATTCAGTTTTTTTAAGTTTATAAAAACTGTGTGTGTATGTACTTTTAAAGAACGAGCAAACACAAATCTGCATGGCTTTTGAAACGAGCCAGAGCTGAGTTACTGCTGCATGTACTCATCATGCCGGTGCTTAGCAACATAATTGCATTGCCTACCTTTGTGTTAGAAACATAGCTGGTTACAGCAGTTTGCTCAAACAATGAGAACATTCTCCACAGCACTCAGGTTTCTCACAACATTAAACCAAAAAAGAAAATGGCGAATCAATATCTGCAAATGTGCCATTATGACCTGGCATTTTGAAGACTAAGAAATGAATGAAGCAAATAGGCATTAGCCGTAATCTTTGTGGCTTAAAGATCAGTTTATGAACACCTAATCTGTCTGAAAAGCTTCTTATGTTGAAGGTTGTTTTCATTTTTTAACCTTCGCTCACTCTCAGAGGAAGTGTTCATCCCTTAGATCTAACTATTCTGATAGCAAAACAATAACAAGTGGTGTGTGAAGCTTAACTCAAACAACCTTTCTGAGTCTATTTGGAGAAGTGTGCACGAAAGCAGCTCTAAGAAATAGATTTGTTTCTTCGACGTGATACATTTTTAATCAAGAACATGTTCTATGGGGATCAGTGTTAGTAACTGGCTTCTGGATTTTAAAATGGGATATAAAAAGTTAATTCCACAGCTAATGTAACTAAGGGTTTATTTTTAGATCTTTTCCAGGTGATTGGCTACGGTTTCTTCAGCACAGACGACCGCTGGGCCGTTCTCCAAAAAACTCCCATTAACGCCGTAACAGAGCGGCACACACACTCAGTTTCACACCAAATGCCCGTCCAAATCATTATCACAGTATTGAGTCTAGCAGAAAAAAAATTGAATGAAATGCCAATGGGGTGAATGTAATTTGCAAATCAATTTGCATTAGCAGCGCTCTTGGATCCTGCCGGACGCACCTGATGTGGTTAATGATGAGGCTGGAGGCGGGGAGGAAGAAGTCGTCCACCCGGTCGAAGCGTCTGCCGATGGGCTGCGTGTGAACCGTGTGATGGGAGACTCGCCCACTGGCCTGATTGATCACCTGGTGAGCACCAACGAAGAAGAAGGTGGGCGTTAAATATGAGCGTGATGAATACAGTCAGTGCTGCAGGTTTAAGTCTTTAAGTCACACTGTAGCTTATAACGTGTAGCTTATGAGTTACTGTAGTTGAATATACATATCGTAATGTTAAAAAGGAAAAACTAGGAATTGATTAGGTCATTTACATGATAAGAGTTATTATTATGAGGTTATCATGTGTTGCTAAGAAAAAAACTTAAAATGAGTTTAGGTAAAATCTATATTGGAGTATCAGCAGTAATTAACATACAGCTTAGAAAAGATCATGATCAGATATCTTAAACAATAACTGAGGAGGTCTTATTCTGCTGGTGTTCAGGTGTATATCAGTATGTAGTGCCTCGACTGTCTCCATGCTTTAATGTTCAAAAAGCTCTTTATTTTTCTCATCCTGCCCGTGCTGCAGCAGCTCTTTTCACCCTCTGTCTGAAACCAGAGCCCAGTCTGCTCTGATTGGTTAGCTGGCTGGCTCTGTTGTGATTTGTCAACCGCCTAGAGATGTCCCGCCTCTTAGCCTATCACGCACAATGTGTTGGAGCGCTAGCCAATAGAAGTGCTAAGTGTTACATATAATTGTAGCCTTTGCAGACCATTCACATGCACACAAACCTACATAACACTCTCTACAGGGAAAGCGGAAACATATAAATAGGGCCTCTTTAAATGATATATGTTTTTGTCGCACTATGGATATCAGCACTTTATCTCATTCCAAATATGCTGGAGCTTAAACAATTGGAAATGTGTCACTCTCCAAATATTTACCCAGTGAACTGAAAGTGATTATGAAGCGCCTCTCATCAAGCAAGAAAAACAAATCCAGGATTGGAAATCCCTGAGAGGCTGCAATGATTACTGCAACATTCATTCCATATTGGGACAAAGGGAAAATCTGGTCATTTGAATAGTTAGTCCCCGGAGAAGACAGTCATTTTTCGGGTGATTTGAAATAAACTGTACTTGTGTTGCTGAGAAAAAGTTGTTGCAGGTAAAATAAAGAGAGAACGTAACTAATCATTGTGTTTGTATGACTATTACGTTGTTTTGTTGACAAACCTTTATATCAGAGTCTATGTAAAGAAATCATTTTTGATTGATTCTAATCAGCGCTTGTCGACTGATGTGAAATGTTTTTTATAATGATGGTAATCTATTCAAATCAGTACACGTCATGACTTCATCGTTTGAGTCCCTTTTGAAGCAATGCCAAACGTTTTGCTAAAATAAGCTAAGAGGAATACTTGTCATTATTTTTGATGTCATGTAAGATTGTCATTCTTTAAAAGCAGTGACCAGTTCATTTATTGCCATTATGTAGATTTCTGATGTGAGATACAAGCCCTCAGTCTTTTCCCTTAATTCTGAGGTGTGTGAGCTTCAGAGTGTGTGCTGTCGTCCCCACTTTCTAAATAACACTTGTGCATGCAGAGCAGACATGTGATCGGTGTGCAGGTCTGCTTTGATTGTGCCACAATGCACAAAGCTAATTTCCACAGACCAAACCTTGCTTTATGATTTTTTGTGCAGTCGATGAAAAGCAGTAAGTAAAACCACTCGAGCTGCATCGAGATGAGCCTCAGAGGAAGAAAAATATGTTTTTATTTGAAATGTATTACCATTTCATTACATATTTATTGATTCTATTTATAGCATGATCTTCAGATCTGTATCAGGGTGACACAGTCTGTAAGTGTAAGGAAGGTCACTTCTATTCAACATGAAGTTGTTTACACCAATATTTAGATAACATTATATGACTTCTAACCATGTTTTTGACCTGCTGAAACATATATAAATATTCAACTATTTCTCTGTTCGGCTATCATTGATGTGACCACTATGGTGGACCGCTATGCTGGGTAATTGGTCTCGTTGATGTTCTAGCATTTAGCAGTAAATTGTCCTTTGTTTATCTCTGTGCCAGAGAGAATCAGGCTTTTATTTTTCATTTCCTCAGTTGATGCAAAATCAAACCCTCCTCCATGTTTACCTGCTGACTTGTTAGATCAGTAAAGTGTCCATTTCCACTCCTACACAATCATTCAAATGTGACTTGTCTATTTCCTAAACAATAAACTCTTCCCTTAGACTTTTAATGCAAACAGCTTTGAGTATTGTTCACATTCGTTTAAAATCTTTCACAGGTCTGTTTAAGAAGATACAATTAATTTGAGTTTGGAAACTTTATTTCTGTGTCACTCTTTAAGCAAGGATGCCAAACTAGTTGAGCTAGTTACATTTCTGATTAATACTTGTTGATGTTAAGTAAGATTTAATTTGCTGATTATTGTGTTTCCAATGGCTTGACCTTGATAAATAAAGAATTCAAAATGTTGATATTGTTAACAGCACGAGATGGTGAATCAGTTGAAACATTGGAGTTTTTCAAGATTTGTAGGACATTGCAATCTAAAGCCATCACTTTGGTCGCGATGGAAATGTGTTATCACTCGTGAAAATAATTAACATATTTTGTGATATGTTGTCAAGAAGACACACAAACATATTCCAGCCCTTTGCAAATTCACTTTTGATCAAATCCTGAACGTCATCATATCAGTGCTTGAGTATCTCATTCTCTGCCTTTTCACAGGGATACATCTCTGCAGAGATACTGATACATATCATGGGGGGTTTTATTCAGGAAATGGTGGACTCACCTGGAGAGTGGGGAAGTTCTTCTCCACATCTCCCCAGCTCAGCAGCCACACCTGGTCATGAGATTTGTCGTAGTGAAGCTTCACGGGATAAGGGTCGGTGCTGAAAGTCTGATGGGACCACACACACACACACACACACACACACACACACACACACACACACACACACACACACACACACACACACACACACACACACACACACACACACACACACACACACACACACACACACACACACACACACACACACACACACACACACACACACACACACACACACACACACACGATCAAATCAAACCAAACTGAGCCTTTTAAGACAGCAGGTCCACAGAATAACAATTCAAGGCAATCTAGACTTTGCTTTTGAAGAGATCCTTCTTTGATGTGCAGTGGTAATGCTTTTGGAAAGTTTTCCTGCAAACTAATGCATCAGGGGTTGACAGGAGCGGCGCTCCTTTAACAAGGCTGTGTGGAGGTGGGCTTTTTATGTAGAAGGTGTTTTTGCTGTCGAGCTGCATAGCAAATCAAGTGGTGACAGACAATTTCTTCACCACACTGAAATAATGGCTTTCAGTATTTATCCGACACACGGCGGCAATACTCAGAGAGAACAATGGATGAGTCGCATGTGACAGAAAGCCCTCCTCATGCATTATGTCCACCTGAAAGCAGACAGCTCAAAGAGAATAGGCAGATCACAGGGGACAAGCATGCATGCAGTAGCTAACAACAGCGAGAGAAAGCAATCATCTTTTTTAAAAGAAAATTATTGCCAGCCTGTATTCCCACAATCCCCTTTGACTTACTTTCTTTGCTATTTGCTTCGCAGCACTAATAGTATTGTTTACCTAGGCAAAATATATATTGTATAACTGAGCGCTAACAGCTCCTCAGAGGTTTATTGCACATAAGATGAGGATATCTGTTGAATCCTAACTAATCTCTGAGCATGTAGTCATCGGAGGGAACAGGTGTTCCTGTTGTTCTCTTCTCTTCACTAACAACTTTATTCCGGCTGAAGAAGATTATGAAGATCTGCATCCCATATGTTTGTGTAACTTTACGATCTGACAGCGAAGAAGAGCGGAAAAACTCATCACAGCGCCGACAAACATTTACCCGTGTGCATTTTGCAATTAATTGGTAATAACACGCAAAAAATGCAATCCGCTCATTAAAAAAAAGTCTTCACCGAGCATTTAATTGGTTACAAATTTCAGGATGCTATTTTGCTATTTGCTCATTATTATGACTTTAGGCACGTCAATCATATTAATAATTCAGTGAAACCTGGAACTGGAAAGCCAAAACTCGTGTCTCTCGTACCATTCCAGACGAAAGGCGGGTTCAGGTCGTTAATTAAGAACTGCTAATATAATGCGATGAAGCTAAAGCTCCAGGCACCTGAATAATGAGCCTGTGACAGTCTCTGGGAGCCAACCTGTTTACTGGCAGGTCCCCGAGAGGCTGGCAATCTGTAAACAGCCAACACGGTGTCAGGAACATCTGCAGGGATCTGTGCAGCCCTGGATTACCATGGCACTCCCCGAAATGTACTGACACCCAGGATTTAACTCAGCGCTGCTCGCTAGAAATGTGCTGAATGTTGTCGTGTAGGAAAGGACCTCCTTCCTGAGAATGCCTCGCAAATATAAAATTCCCTCAGGAAAATAAATGGTGCTGCAGGGAGGCAGAGACTTAGAGGAATTGCTTCTTGCTGCAGTTGTTAAAATATCTATGAAGGGTTGCCAGGTTACTGTATCCGTGCGTCTTGGGGTTACTTGGTTACCACATCGATGGGGCGGTTAAGTGTAGGTCCTGACTTAAGCGGTAAGTATGAAACCGGTCAGGTCAGGGGTGAGCAGGTGAACTAACGGATGGAAAACGGATCTTAAAGCTGGATAAACAGCACTCCAGATCGATACCCTTACAGGGCTTTGGAGTGGAAAACAGAAACACATTATAATGCGGTAAATCCAATAGATGTTGAACCTGACGAGACAAAATCCTATAATCTGGTGTCCAACCAGTGTAGGGGTTTATCAAACCTGAATTCATTTTACATTATTATATTAAATTCATAAAGTCAACATGTGGAGTTCAATACAATTATACATCAAATACAATTATACATCAAATACATTTGAACAATAAATAATTATTGAGTGGCAGCCTGGTTAATGTGTTGGAAAATGGGATGAGCAGCAGTAGATGTAAAATGTTGATTGAATGTACATCACACGTTCAGTGTTTCACACACATGGTCTAATAGATAGTGAGGTGGGCAGATAATCGGAAGGTTGTGAGTTCAAATCCCGCCTGGAACGCCGCTATAGTGTGCCCTTGAGCAAGGCACTTAGCCCTCAGTTACCCCAGGGAGAATGTCCCTGTGATTGGTCATTGTAAGTCGCTTTGGAATAAGGCGTCTGCTAAATGCCTAAATTATATAAATTATATTTTTGGGAGAATAAACCCACAGATCCTCAACTCCGGTGTGTCTCACTCATTAACAACGCAGAGCAACAAGAACGTTGTCGACAGTAGCCATGAACTTGCATGTCTTTTCTTATTTGAGGGGGGTTGGATGCGTGGGCCACCCGAATAGGTTAAGGGGCCGTTGGCGTTTCTTGCCGGGGGGGGGGGTGCGGTGCTCCCAACAAATAGAATCAAATTCTGTGGGAAACACTGACGTTATAATAAAAGGTGACTGTATGCATTGTAAGGTCCAAATACTAGAGGTCTTGATTTTAGTGTGACATGTTGATATTTAAATCGGCAAAATTGCAGATTAAAAACTTTAATGCTGCTATTTTTCTACATTGCTAAAAAAGGTAAGCTGTTACGGAAAGGTTGCAAATGAGAACAGCGCTTAATGGCAACAACATTTTGACATCTATCATTATCAGGTAGAGCCTCTAATCTGATATCGTTAGCGGGAACTGAAAGAACATGTAAGATTATTTAGCCATGTGTCGTTTCAAGTCAACCACCATGTCCGCAGCACACTACAGCACTCACTCTTATTCATGAGGATCCTACTAAATTATAAAACAAGTAGAATCTTTTAAGTGCAAGTGTAACTAATGCGGAAGGTGTTCCAAGAAATACAAAGTTTGAGCAAGCAGTTCAACATTCTCAAATCATAGTGAAGGACAATGTATTGTATAAAAATGAGTCCTCCAGTCAAAGGGGACCATTTTGTGAAAACAGTGTCCTTCATTCCTTCAATGATGTGTTTAAGAAATGTGGCCGTGGGAACATATGGGAGTTATTGGTTTGATTGTTAGAATAAGATGGGGAGACATAATACACTTTCCTCCTCCAACCTTGAGTTTTTTTTACCCATATGGAGGCCAAAAAAAAAAAAAAAAAAAAACGGAAATACTCCTCCCTCATCAAACGTTGTTGTGCGGAGCTGGCAAATCTGACATGGAACTTGTTTCCCAATTTATCCCAAACAGTACCTGGATAGCCTTCTGAGACTGGATGTCGACTATGAGCACTCGATCCAAGGTCGGCTGCGTCACATAAATAAACTTGTCCTTGATGTTGACCGCTGATGACCACACACACCTCTGAACCTCCTCTCCTGGCGAGGTGGGGCACACCTCCTCCTGGGAGAAGAAAAAAACACACACGCACATTCTCAGTTAATTGTTTTTCATATCACAGGGAAACTCATCTCATTAAAAAACAATTATCTTCATCCAGACGTTACTCTGTGTTGTTTACGACGAGCGGTCTTATCTCCCGTGCTGATGTGAGTCGTGTTATCTTGGCAACTTAGATAAATGAGCTTTGCAAGGTGCTGAAAAATCTCTGTCATCGCTGCTAGTTGTCAATATATAATCCACACGGCACAAAGCCTGCATACCACGGTTCAGCTTTCAGTCATGGCAGCTCTCACGTTCCCGGCCAACAAGAACCTCAACCGGCCGTCTGTCTCTGGAGCTTCCCCCCCCCCCCTCCTCCCCCTCCTCCTTCTCCCCCTGGTTAAACAAACCTTCAGACCCTGTAGGACGATTTAGCAAGCTGCTGGCCAGGAAGGATGAATGGAGTGCTCCGGCATTGAAGGATGAACTCTTTCTTCCATATTTACAACCTCACAGTCAAATGACTTTCCACAGGGCGACAACAGCCATAGGCTATGCTGTATGTGAAAGCAACCCATCTGGGTACTTTCCCTCTACATCAGGGCTCTGACCCCGTTTTGGGTGAAAGTATCTGTCATTTGATTGCCGGTAAATACAGTTTCTGAGGTCTTTGCCAGTCGGGTACAAAAACATTAACAATATGGTGCCCACTAGTCTCTCAGGCAAACAATTTCACAATGTTATTAAGGATCAATGATTAGTGTCAAAACATGGTGAAAAAAAAGGAGATTGAAAGTGATATCAGAGGGGATTGATGTCCAATCAGTCTGTCGGTGGAGGAGTGGACCGATGACCCGAGTGTGATGTGAGGTTTTTAACATTGCAACTGTTTACTTTGACGATTGACCTCATTAGCATCCTAATTAACCTGTGATGAGGGTTTTCCCACAGATGTAATGACTGACTGACCCATTGTTTCAGATTGTTGTCCTCTCTGTGGATGTCCTAAAGCCAAGTGAAAGTAAATACAAATCTCTGGACCTTTTTTTGTTGTTTGACGTGCAATAGATGACACTGCAGCTTTCTTTTTTCTTTTTCGTTTTCACCCTCATGATGCCGGGCAGCGACGCAGCACGATTGAAACATTGATCATCATACATTTCTTCTTTGGTTTACCTCCTGCTGATGTTTTATCCGTTGAAAGGAAGGTTAATTTGGGAAGGCATGCAACACTAACATCTTGAGACGTGGTGTTGTTCAGAATACTAAACGTTGGCAGTGCTTTGGCATTTTTTGGCTTCACAACAATGTCAACAGTGTCCATTTGTAGCACCATCTGTTAGTGTTTTACGGTACGTCCACACAGCAGCTTTAAACAAATCTTCCAACGCTTCTCTGCCCATTGACTTTGAATGGAGTGACGTCACTTTGCCTCGCTTTTCGCCGAACTGCATTGTGGGGAAGCAAAGCCAGGATTTTCAGGATTTTCGGGATTTTCAGGATTCAAAAGTTGAGCAATGTTCAACTTTTGAAGCTGAGGTGGAAGCGTCAGCCAATCAAATCCCGTTTATGCAAATCTGACAGTACAAGCGCTAGCCAATCAAACCGCGTGTAAGCTGGGAGGGACAGACCGCAGTTCATTTCCTCATATTCCAAACGAGAAATTACGGTAGCAAATCACCCGGTTCTTTACGACCAGTAACTATTTACCGGGATACAAACCGGAGGAACCAGGCATGGAGGGAGGTGGCAGAGACAGTGGGTGAAACTGGTAGGTTTTTCGCCTGTTTGGGGATTTTATATCCAGTTTACTTAGTTTTAACATTGCTATTGCTTTGTATGTCAGGGCGGGAGATTCATGTGATTGGTTGTTGGTCGCGTTGCTCGCAAAAAATCCCCAAGCTTTCAGACACGCCCAGCTCCGAGATTTTCAAGATTTTTTTCAAAGCTGCTGTGTGGACGAGGCGTTAGATCTGAAACAAGTTAGGAAGGTCTGTTTTTAAAAGTACAGAAATCCCTGCTCCGGCTGAAGTAATCGTTGAGTCACTGAAACCCCGTGAAGCTCCTGCAGTCCCACGCTGTGGCCATTTTGTGCTGCTTGGCTGTACATATCTGACTTCATGCACCTCAAGAAGAGAGAAATCGAACATCTGATGCCCAGCTGAGGGTGTGAACGGAGGCGGCTGTAATATTTCACTGTTGGTGTTACATATGTCCGTAACTGTGTGGGGGAAATGCATGTATCTGATTCATGTGGCGACTGACAGCTTCTAAGGAATGCATATATGTATTATTTTCCCTTTATTATGGAAATGTCCTTAGACAAAAAGCACTGTGTTTATATTCCATGGATTCACATTAATCCATACCACATACGGCATTATGCAGCACTGGAACCATGCCAGGGAAAACACAATGCTGCACTGTATTGTTTGGAAAAAAGAAATCGTAAATGCGTATAAACTACGGTTTTACATTGCTCTCACTTGTAAATGTGATGATATTTAAAGAGCTGTGTTGACAAATATGATGTTGTCTGCTTCTCCCCAGCTACAGTATGCCACTGGGTGATTTGTAGTACTAATATATTTGTGACACCACATCAACAACGTCATCTGTGGGGAGGGAAACTGCGGTAAAAAGTGAAACAGCAACATCTCAAATGTCAGAAAGTGGAACTTAAAAGCAGCAACACTCACTTTTATTTCTTAAAAGGTGTTTCTGTAACGTCTCGATCCAAACTGCTGTAAACTTGCAGTATGATGGGATGTGTCGGGTTCAGAATATTTCAGCATGTGCTGTTTGTCAAATGGTTGACAACTCAATTGGAATTTAAGCTTACAACCAATAACCACATTTTTTGAATAACCCTAACCCAATACATGATTACCAGACTAAACCCTGATTCTTCTTTCTTTTTTTGTTCTATACTAAATTGTGAATTACCACAATGGAAAAATTAGGAGTTCAGAAAAAGCTTCTGTTGAAATTGATGGGTAAGAAACTAAAGTAAGAGCACGTTTTTCGGTTAAGCTGCAACAAAAAAAAACAGCGTCTACCCATTCAAATGAAATTTAAAAAAAGTACAATTATGCTGTATTTTTATTTAAATGATCATAATGCAAACTTTCTGTGATTGGACCAAACACAGATTGTATTATGTGCATCGTCAACACTTTTTCCTATAATTAATCTGCATTATAGACCACGTTTCGAGTTTCATTTTTAACACACGTTGTAAATTGAATCAAAACAAAACCGCATCAAAACGACTTAGATTTAGTAAAACATGGGGGTGTGGCTTAAAGCATGTACGTTAGGAACGGTTAGGAAGCTGACTTCTGGTTGCACACAGGACATGAATTGCGGCCTCTTGGGTGAGCATGTTTGTTGGACCCTCTCATCCACCCCAACCTCCTCCCTGCACTTTGATGTGTCATTTTTATGAGGCCAGGCTAACATTGTACATTTTCAATACATACCCACAATACTTGTCTGACTAATAAAGAAAACCTTTGAACATCAAAACAGGACTCCACACAATGCTGTGGCAGCTTGAAAACATGGACGCCTCTTATCGGTCACAGAGGGATGAAAGACAAATATACCTTCCTGACCGACTTTACCACAATTGGGCATCACAGTGTTTTTCCCGCTACTCTGTGAATCGCAGTAAAACACTCTATATGGTACTTAAGGATAATGGATTGGCTGTGCTATTACCATAAACAAATCAATCAATGCTCCTCAGTGATGGAGGAAACGTGAGCTCCATGTGTTCGTGAAGCAATCCCCACATGACAGAACAGGAGCTGGCATCACAGCGCT
Organism: Notothenia rossii; assembly: GCF_949606895.1. NCBI lineage: Eukaryota > Metazoa > Chordata > Actinopteri > Perciformes > Nototheniidae > Notothenia > Notothenia rossii. The sequence goes on from NC_136901.1 coordinate 87,056,559, forward strand.
CGCAGTGATTGATATCCTAATACAAGCAGACCTCTCGGAGGAACGCTCCGCTGATTGTTGTGCATTCATGGCATCGCTTCATGTATAACAGCCATCCAATCAGCAGCCGGCTCCTGGATGAGAAGCTGCTCAGGGGAAAGCGTCCATTCAAGAACACATGTAAATCTAACAGGTATCCATCAGCGACTCGCTTTGAATATTTTTCTGCTAAGAGGCTTTGGGGATAAACTGTGTTTTGGTGGGGGAGGCTGGGTGTAAAGACTCCTCTGAGAGGTGAAACCCCCTCTGACTGCATGTGGTCTTTAAATAACAAACACACCGGTGTACGGTGGCCTCCGAGTCCACTGGGCTTCGTTTTCTGGAGCTAGCAATACGAGACAGAAGAACTTGTGACGATCTGCACGGGGAAATCAGGTCGGCTGAATCAGTGATTATATTATACGGGTAATATATCACATGTCTGCATGAACATTTAAAAAAACAACTAGTCTTATGTTTTATAATATGTTGATTTAAACTTAGATTATTCCAAATGTATATATAATAAATTTCAAACCCAGAAAAACTAAATCTATTTAAAGGGCCCATGTCTTGCTTCTTCCGATTATTACCCATCCCCTTTGAGTTATGAAGGTTTTTATGCAAATGGACCAATCCGCGGAGCACCTCACACAGCAGGATCCCATGGCTAACTAACAGGGAGTCCCCATTGACTTGCATAGAGCTCCCTGAACGCTGGTAATAGACGAGTTGGGATCACGGAGAAATGCTCTCCGCAGACCCATTCTCACAGCGTTATGAACCTTTTTCTTACTCAATATCAAGCCACACTTATTGTTTTTACTTCGGCTGTGAGTGTTTGTGTGTGCTCAGGATGAGTTTCGCTGTTTCTCGCTGTATCGCCAACCCGGAAAGCTGTCCGCTCCTCGCAGCAACGAGCCTCGCAACGTCCCGACCAATCAGAGCACACTGGGCACACAGGGGGGAGGGGGGGCAGGAGCTCCAACAAGCCGTTTAGGACAGAGAGTGAATACACATACTATACAGAGATGCTGTTTGAGAAACCTATTTGAGTTTGGAAAATTGCACAATATAAATCTATTCTAGTAGACCTCAACAATGGAATTATGATCAGTAGAAATGGCCATGACATGGGACCTTTAAGCTAAAGGTACATTTCATTTAGTGCCCTTTAAGGGCGTACTTGTTTTTACGTTTTTGGACCTCGTTATGCTTGTCACATATAACTTTACTTTTTAACAAGGTAGGATTTAAGTAATCAGAAAACTCTTATTTTTTTGAGAAGTAACGTGAGCAAATGTGGCCTTTAGCTAGTAGCTGTCTCAGACCGGTTCACGTGGAAAACACATATCTTTTAAGAAGCACAACCGCTCTATTTTCCGTTTAACCAGCTCTCACCATTTGTTTTGGAGAGGAGGAGACCTCTGCAGATAATTAAGCTCCCACTTTAAATCTGCACTAATCAATAGTTTTAAAGTGTACAGAAACATTTACTCCGCATTATAAGAAAGGGGTTGCTTGTAATGACAAACCCTTTAGCATCTTTCAGGTCATTCATTTGGTGTTAAACTTTAAAAGGTTCGGTTCAGTCTGACCCCGATCAACAGCAGCAGCTTACATATAAATAATAATTCTGATAAACCCACCGAACAGCCAGATATATCCCTCAGGAGTAAGGGAAGACCGTAAACAAACAGCGCTAAGAGTGAGAGAGAGAACGTTGGAATTACAAGGCTGCCATAAACAAGACGCATAAGGAATGCTAATGTTGCTCTGGGTCTGCTGGATGTGTATAGGGCTAACTGTTCAACAGGCAACACACAATAACAACTTTATAATGTGACATTTCTATATTATGTATCTGTTTGCACCGACTTCTCTGTGCAGCCCTTCTTTCAAAACATACACATTGTAACTGTCTATATTGTGTGTCTGCAACACCCTATGTGTGCAGCCCCTTTTTACATAAAGCTGAACAAAAACAAAACAACTTTTCAAATAGTTTTGAATAGTTTCATAGCACTTTGGTGTTTTAGAATTAAAATAGTTTTCCCTATGTTCTATATCCTTCATCTCTGTTTCATGAAAACTATGCATTCCTTAAATCCACAAAGGAAGATGTCATTTGACTTGTAGATCACAACATACATTATTTTCATTAAAGAAAATATTCGTATTCCATAAATGGTGCCACACCCTAATGAGCTATTTGTATAAAGATTTCCAAACTCGTTGAGATCATATCAAACAAATCATGACATATTTACGCGTGCGGCGCAGTGGGTTGTGCGTAGGTGTTCGGATCAGGGGGTCACAGGTTCAAACCCCACTGCCGTCAGCATGTCGTTGTGTCCCTGAGACACTTCACCCCAAATTGCTCCTGTGGGGATTGTCCACAGTATTGAGTATGTAAGTCGCTTTGGATAAAAGCGTCTTAACAAATGACATGTAATGTAATCTATTTACGGATAGAGATCTTGCAGGTTCTCTCAATAGGCGCGTTCACACCAAGTACTTTTCCCACAAAGGTTCCTGAGAACTCTTTAGTTCTCATGAACTAAGTACAGATCGCGTTCACACCGGAAATTAGTTCCTGAGGGTGGATTAGGCAAATGAAGCCGCTGACGTCACTTCTCCTTCTTCTGCTTTGGGTTTACTGGCAGGCCGCAAACAACTTCACGGCGTATACTGCCGCCCAAAATCCCCGGCCGGAAGTCCCCGGAGTTAGGGACTGGCTTCAGTAGAAGCTGCCGGGAGTCCCAGCAGCTTCTACTGAAGCCTTCCGAGTAAACGGCCAGAACACCGACACCTCCTCATCTCCACCGCTCCCATGTTTTATTTTGTGTTGTCATAAGTTAGTCTCTCCGTGTTTCTGCGCTGGGCTAATGCTAATGCTAATAATGCAATGCGAGGATAATAAAATGGGGGCTTCACAAAAGGTTTTGGGAGTTTGACGGGGCGTGGTTTGCATTCCGCCCAGCCAATCAGACACAGGAACCTTTTTCTCCCGCAAAGGTCCCTGTTCTCTAGACTGAAAAGGGGGTAAAAAAGGTTCTGATGAACTCATTTAGTTCCTGGGACCTTTTGGTGTGAACGCAACTAAATCGTAGTTCTCAGGAACCTTTGTGGGAAAAGTACTTGGTGTGAACGTGACTAATAAATAACACATGTTCTGTGTGCACATCATATCTGTATGCACTTGTATATCTAAGCTATTGGCATGATGTTTAAAGGCTGTGACTACATTTACAAGTGTAATCGCAAAGCGTTTCTAGGTCAGGACGCTGAGTCTTTACCTGCTCGGCTGCATTAGAATAGGAATCCCAGTATAAACTATATTGACCCTCATGATTGATTTCAGTAGCTGTTACTGGGTCAGCCAACAGGACGCACGTCAAGGCCAGCGGATAATGAATCACACCGGTCACACATTAACATATTTTACCATTCCCAGTTAACTGTTTACTCACAGTGGTTCATCGTAAAAGAAAATGATTTATCATAAATGTTTTAGTATGTATCGCTTCATAGTGCGAAATGTAGACTTCTGATTTATGCCAGCTCGCACCACTGTCGATCAGCTCATCACTTTTTCATGAGATTATCTGGTTCTTTCACAAGGTTTTCTAACGCAATGAAATAAAGATTGTAATGGGTAGTTTTGGCCAAGCATCAATAATTCAAGTTCTTTGGACGAGAAAGATGTCCATGTGTTTTGCAAACTGATTTCTTAGATACAGATGATGTTACGAATGCTTGTCTGATTTTCTTAAGATATCCGTATTTCAGGGTTTAAGCAGTAAATGTGCTGTTCATTGTGTTTTGATATAATGTTGAGTATAATGCTCGAATACTAGTGACACTTTCCAAGGGAATTGTCAAGCTAAATAGAAAAGTCAAAAGCACCAGCCTTGAACGAATGAATAACAAGATCATTGACACGTATTCCCCCTGTTTGCAAACAGTTGCTGTGTTACAACCCAATATTCACTCTCCACTAACTACCAAGAAAATGTGTTTATGCTGCAAACCTTTCTTTCTGCTGTCGGGTAGCGTACTATGGGTTAATTAGAGTTTGTTGTTGGCTATAAAAGCAAAACAAAAATGAGCTGAAAGACTAAACTGCTTAATGGAAATGACAGAAATGGTAGAATCACAAACAGGATGTTGGTTAAAAACAATCAGAGCTTAACATGTCGGTTGCATGCCCGAGTAAAAGAGGGGACATGTTAAAGTATGATTTGTAAAAAACCTGAAGTAAAATTAGGCTTGAACAATTATTTACATGTTTTAAGGTTATTCTTACATTAATTTGCTCCAGAGCTAAAAACGAACCTCTATCTGGATGTACTTCTAAACCATAACAGCTGAGGATCATGGGTACTGTACCAAACCAAATCCAACCAAATGAGTAGAACGTGAATTATAAGAAACTTAGTTGAAATAATAAAGATCGATAATCAAAAACACAAGTTAAATTAACCAGGTGACTGCTGTGTTTCCTGTTAACTTAAAATAATATAAAATAAACAGTAAGATATGGAAATAATAACATCAGTAAAAGATGATTTATGTCAAGTGCTCCTCACGGCCTCCATTTACACAGATGAGGTGTTTCAGTTCAGAAGAATCACTATAAACACAACCTTAACCCTCAATCTGACCGATTTACTACTTTCATTAATCATAACTTTTTTGTTTTACATTCGATTGCATTAAGGCTTTATGATATCCTTCACAGTAGACATTTGAACATATAAACTTGCTGATCACCACTTTCATTGAATTTTTGATGATTTAGTCAACTTTGTAACACCCATGGTGTTCCCGGCATAAAGAAAAGGAATTAGTAACCATCCGGACACACACACTCACTCACTCACGATGTGTTCCCCCCCCTTATGTGCCCAATCCCCCAATCACACACACACACACACACACACACACACACACACACACACACACACACACACACACACACACACACACACACACACACACACACACACACACACACACACACACACACACACACACACACACACACACACACACACACACACACACACACACACACACACACACACACACACACACACACACACACACACACACACACACACACTTCCCGCTCTTATGTGCCCATCCCCCACATGGATCACACCTGGCACACGCAATACATGTTCAGTGTCTGTTCTTTGTATATTTGCTGCAGTTGTTCATGTATACCAGTAGTCTGATACAATATGTACAGTTTGAAAGGGTGTTAAATGAAATGTGGAGATGATTAATGGTTTTTGTGTTAATGTAATAGCAGTTAAAACAGGACCGATCGAATGTGACTGCGAACACCAAAGTAAGGGGGGGGGGAAACAAAGACAATAGGAGGGAAAGGCCTAAAAACCTTTCTTTAAAAAAAAACCTTTTTATTAAACTTGTGTTTCTTTCCATTACGCCTCTTGTAAAACTTTGGGATTGCATTTAGCAATGAAAGGTGCTTTTCAAATACAATGTATTAGTATTATTATTATTATTATTATAACTCATCTTTAAAAGAAAAAAAAGAAAAAGCTGACTCACCTGCAGAGCTAGCAGCTTCTCACTGGGCTTAATGTGTCGCTGTATCTCACACGCCACAGGCTGAATGACTTTAATACCATCTTCATAGAACACATAGAACATGTTTCCAATGCCGAGACCTGAACAAAAAAGCAAAAACAGACTTATCACACACTGTGAAGACCCCAAAATAGCACATGAGACTGCACGGTGTGAACATTTGCAACGGAAATAAGCCGACAACATTGTTATCTACGTTCAAAGCATCAAATCATTTAATCCCTCTCATCACAGTTCAGTAACCCTATTACAAACATTCAATTAACTCAGTTTAATGAATCCTACAGTGAAGCAGAAGCAGTCTAGACGTACCTTCTTCTCGCCACAAAATGTTTGCCACTGTGAGGGAGAAAAAGAGGAAAGCGTGGTTAAAAATCAATGCGAGAATCAATGGGGTCCCTTTGTGAGAGCTACCCGAACACTAACTCCTATTGAGGCAAAGAGGAGAGCGGGCCGCATGAAAGTTTTATGGAAACTGTCTCTCCCACACCACAAACAATCGATAGAGCCCTCTGCTTGGAAATAATTTGATACCAAACACTGGAAAACAGAGTGCAGTCAACACAATACAAGTACTGTAAAGCCTTTATGGTTTGTGCTGCAACACAAGTATGCTGAGAGACATACAAATAGACTAATAAATACAAAATCTAAGACATCAGATCATCAATATGGGCCGTATGGATAAGACGCCTTAGACACCCATGAGTAGTCCACGGGCTTCAAGCTCAGATGATTATCATACGTCATTAAGAGGGATCAGTGTGTTCCTTCTTCGGTGGCAAACCCAGTTCCCGCTCCTATAGCAGGTCGTTTCTCATTAAATTCACTTAAAGGTGACTAATGACGGGGAAATGTCGAATGAAAGCCGCACATAACAACCTGAGTGCTTCAGTGGCTGACCTGAAAAGCACAGCAGCTGTTTGATTTCAAAAGCAGCCACTGGAGAGAAAATATGCCATCACTTAAAATGACATGACCAAAGAGTGATGTGCTAAGGAGAAAAAGTAGAGCCATTATAAAGTTATTTTGCATGTAAATTCTGAGGCTCAATCATTCTTATCCTCCGCCACAGCAGCTGCAGTGCTCTCCCCTCACGCTGGCTTTTTAACCGTGACCTTCTCTCTCATTGTTCATCCGTCCCCCGGCCTTCCCTTTGCTTCCCCGTCTTCAGGCATTCTCAGGCTACAAACCAATCTCCAGCTCAATTCACATCCGATTCTAATCTCGCCCCGATTGCAATGCTCATTCCCGCAGCCTCGTGCTCGGGTGGACGGGGGAAAAGGGGAGACAATGCCGAGCAGACACCGTGTGTCGTTAGTCAGCCTTAATCTTTCAAAAGTGCTTTGCCAAGTGTTTCCTGTGCACTCTTGCATACCTTTCATCTCATTAAAAAAAGTTACGCAAAAAGGAGTAGGGTCTATAGATAGGAGGGACAGAGACGGGAGGGGAGGGAAGGGAAGGGCAAAAACAATACCATTTATTTGAGATGTGCCAAAAAATGGAAAATGGAGAAGATGGGAAAGAGGAGTTGAGATGAGATCTTGTGTGCCCGGGTCTTTTCCAATAGCCCACAGTATTGATGCTATTCATCACTTGGCAGAGAGACTGTGGCTGTTCTGCTCATACAAGCAGCCCATACATCAACTTCATCATCCATATAACAAAACAAGCCGGCTGCCACTGTAGGCGGTGAGTTCACTCTTTCTGGCCGTAATAACTGTGTTTCCACCGGGGTCCAAACATAGGGAACGCCACGCTCTGCCTGGACTCTGCTCTTCCTGCCCGTTGGCAAGGTTACATAAATCCAATTTGTTTACGGGAGCAGTGACAGTGGGCCAAAATGCCTTTGGTGTTTACCATAGTGGCATGGCAGGGAGACAGCGGATGCATAATAAAAGGTGGAGTGATTGTGTCGGAGTAGACGCATAATGCAGAATGTAACTGTGGAGCCTGCGGTGTGAAGGCTTTCCACGTCTTCCAGAAGTTTCTTGGAAATGTTCTGCTTTAATCATAAGGACGGATACTTTATTATAGAATGCAGTAGTCACTTTCTATGATGAAGCAGAACAGAAATGCAACTCCAAAGGGGAAATAAATATCTCTCACTCTTTTTTCCTCATCTGCATTGATACAAACAGAGACTGTTTCAGTGCAGTGACTCATTGCATGCAGCACAGGTAAAGCAGATATCCATTTCTACAGCAATGCCAACAAGGCTTCAGATGCAGCTGCCAGCTCTCACTTAAAGCACATTGGATTAAAGCGCTCCTCAGGACCCCCCGCCTTGGGTTTTAGCTAAAGCCTCTAAACCTGAACATCAGCAGAAATGTGAATTTGCATCAATGTCTTGTCTTTTTCTAATTTTCTCACTATTGATTCTCTATAAAGAAAGTGTCCTGTTTCTATTTGTTCTTATTAGAATCAAGGATTAAGAGGACTGACTTTCTTAAGAGCTGTGAAAATAAGCTTCCTATTAAATGCAATGGGGAGCTACAATGACACACAGTTATTTATGAGTGTTATACCTGAGGATGTTTTTACCCAAAAAGTTTACTTTGATCATTTAGCCATGTTTTTTTTTATTTTATTTTATGGAGAAATACTTTGATTTGAAACTACTTTTAAGAGGCATTCAGGTATACAACTGGTGATACCATATTTTTCTGAGTAATAATAATATTCATAATTATTACAATTGTTTTGAGGCACTTTATATGACACCCAAGGACAGCAAACAGTTCATAAAAACTCTACAAGTTTAAAAGCAAACACCTGAGAAACACAAAAAAGACATTCAAAACAGACCCAAATGAAGGGAAAAGGAGAATAACATTTAAAGGAAAAAGAGAATGATGAATATTACAGTGTCAACCAACCCTTACGATCATAAGTCACAACGTGCCGGTCCATACTGTTAGAAATTAAAATCAATGTTTTGATGGTATAATGTAGCCTAAACATACCGTCAGTTTTAATGCTCTTTTATACTGAAAAACCAGAAATTCTTGTGCACAAGCAGTTAAGCTTTTATTCTGAAAATCCTTCATCTACGGTTAGCATTTAGCATGTGGCTAATATACGATTTCCTAAAGAGGTGAATTGAGTAGAGAAATGACGTGGAGTGGTGCAAACCGAAACCTATTGATTTAACACTACAACTATAGATGTCGAGATACTACCATGCTGACTATTAAATGAAAGTACAGTTTATTTGAATACATTATTGTTTACAGACGAGAGTAGCATGTGACAACATCCGGAAACCAAACCAGCGGTGAAGTATTTTCTTTATATTTTGGAGTATTGATTACAGCGTTTAGAATGTGTTACATGAAAAGTGATGAAAGAGAATATGAGGAGAAAAGGCGGGTTAAGCATATGTTGAATGTGAAAAGTACCAATCCTCTGTTTAAATGCAACAACGGACATTAGAGACGAGGCGAGCCGGCTGGCGGGGAGGAGCCAGCAGAGGATATATATAGCAGCACCGGACGAGGGATTCGCCCTCTTCTCTTGCTCATGAGAGCCAGATCACAGCTGTTTTCTGCCTGAACAATATTCTGTCTGTAACACTAACGCGGCTTTTTTAAATTAAAGTATCCCATTTAGTCTCATTTTAAAGCTTCTCTCCTGGACGCGAGTATAAAGAACATATTTAACAATACCTATACTATTTATTCTACCCTGTCAGAATCAGAATCAGAAACGGGTTTATTTCCAGGTAGGTTCACACACACGAGGAATTTGACTTGATGTCATGATGCATACATAAAATATAAAACAAATATGTCTGTTGCTTTTAACCCCAAACCTATTGGTTCCTACAGAAAGGCTCAGTTTTTAACTATGTCTGGGCTTTGTAGTTGAATTAGACTTTACTCAAACTGCTGTTAATATTGTTTTTCTGAGGACTAATGATATGACTATTGACTATTTGTCAGAAATGTTTTGAATATTTTTTTAACAATGGCACCTCTATGGCATAGAGGGATAGGATATATCAGGCTTTGGCTCTACTACAGGCAATACTTATTCAATTCCTCTTTGTTTTGTTTTTTTATTCAAATAATTTGTATATTGTTGGGGAATAATTTGCCCTGCATGCCCTCCTTCGCCCTCTGACGCAGCTGACCAGCCTAGGGCTGCCCTAGCATATTGTTGATGTTTATGACCGGGCAACTCTCTGTCAGAGATAGTTATTGTTGAGAGACACCTGGAACACATCCTTCTCGGGGCTTGTTGACTCCAAGGTGTGAAATCTTCGAGGCCATAAGCGTATCTAGAGTTGATTAGCCTCCTCCAAACTAGTTAAAACCTCATGCAAAGGAAGGTCTCGTCAGAATTGATTGTGGCAACTTGTAGTGTAGTGTGTAGTCAGAACCTCTGACTCTTGACTTGTCTTGTGAATTCTCCGGCTCCAAATAAACCATCAGTGTTTGACATCCTGCATGATGGTGACTCCTCCTGCATTGCTACACAGAAGTTTCCCCCACATATATAATAAATAGATATAAATAGACGCACATAGAATATCACCAGCCTTATCTTAAAAATAAAAACTGCTTAATATGTAGTTTACAAAAGGAAAGGTAGACAATGAAACATCCATTCAAGGAACTGAGAATCCTAAAGCATTGTGAAGTATTTCTTTGCATCAACTTGAAAGCACCCTGATTAATAGGGGGTCAAACAGGAAGTCATGCAATTGTAACTCTCCGAACAAAAGCAGAATTACAAGGTATCTTTTCCTGCATGATTTGCAAAATGAAAGAGATAGTTTATACAGTAGAGGAGAAGCCTCAAAGGGTAATATAAATGAGGAGATATTTCATGCCCAGTTCAAAGCGTCCACCAACTGCTGGTGGCCTTTCTAGTGCTAAAGCGCTTCACTACTTTATGCTTCTCACCTGACTTCCTCTCTCTGCTCCACATAGTCATGACTCACATAGTGATCAAGTCCCCCTTCTGACTAAAGTCTTTCAGCTGTTATGTACTACCCATCCATTTCTCAGGCAGAACATTCTTCAAGACTTTTCTCATTGCTTTTAGCACCTCTGTAAAGATTGAGGGCCAACTTCAACGGCAAGTCCCCGGCAGTACAATTTACAGGCAGGTAGAGTCAGGAAGCTTTCAAAAAAAAATAACTAGACCTGACTGCGCTAGAATTAGAGCCGGAAGCCTGTGGAGGACTGGGGGCTGTATCATCTTTTTATGAGGACAAGTATTCAACAGACTTAATCCTTGGAGAAAAGTCCCGGAGAGTTATAAAAAATATATAAGCCACTGGAGAGTGTTTGAAACATTGAAGCACGAACAATAAAGTGTCTGTGCTCATCACAAACGTAAACTGCAATAGGAGACACGGAGAGTTAATATGAACCGCCTTACAATGATAGGAAAGGCCAGATTTCTTCTAACAACAGTGGATTTTCAATATAATATATACATTTTAAGTCACAATATCAACATGACCTTTTAGCCAGGTTATGTTAACATTCTTTTTGTTTTATTCTGTGTAAAGTTATCATGATAAATAAGGAATTGTACATTTTTCTGAGATTGTTGTGTGCTTGCTTTGTCCTCCCTGCTTTATGTTTTGCATTGTTCAATTCGTTTTGGCAGTATTTTACAGAATGCATGATCAACAATGTTCTTAAGCTGCACTGCTGTAACCGGGGATTGCATGCATTTTAAACTTCCTGTTGAATTTACAATGTTTATTTCGCAAAGCTCGTAGCATGAAACTCAGCCGACAGTCAGAGCTGCTGGGACTGTGGACTCCTTGTTGCTGACAGCGTGTCCAACACCGTGTGATGGGGAGGGACGCCTCTGATGGGAACATGGACGCTATTTTGGCACGAGTTGATGTTTTCTATTCAGAGGATATGGAGCAGACAGCATGGCGGACAGAGTAAAACAGAATCTTTTAGCAGACTTTAGAGTGGAGTGGTGGTTTTCATCGTATCTGAGTGATTGCATTGTTTTCTCCCAACCAATCACTTCACCAGCCGATGTCCCTGATTAGATCTTCCTCTCGGCCTGGATGTGTGAAATTAAACTGTTTGAAAATGTACGAAAGGTAAAATGTCAAAAATAAAAAGGTCTGTAAAGACGAATGCAATGGTGGAAGAAGTACTCAGATGTTCTTGAGTTAAAGACGTCCTGAATTAAATTGTCTTCTTAATTATAAGCACAAAATGATTTGCTTTCAAATCTACCTAAATTACCAAAAGTACTCATTATTCATTATGGCACATTAAGGAATCCTAAGTGAAATATTATTAGTTTTTTTTATTATTGATGCATTAACATGTGTTTATCACTTAATTTTTGCAGGTTGATCAGTTGTATTACTTTATATAATGCTGTAATCTTGATCAACAAACCATTAATGAGGTTGTATCAATAATATTAATCTGCAAAAACTAGTAACTAAAGATGTTATATTAATATAGTGGAGTAAAAAGTAAAATATCTCCATCTGAATTGTAGTATTGTAGAAGTATACACAGGTAAGGTCAGATAACCTCAAAATTGTATTAAATACAGAACTTTATTAATGTAATTCGTAACATTTCAGCACTGGGCAGGTGAAGTATGTAGAATATATATTTGGGTAAAGTATAGAGAACACATAGCAAAGATTTCATAGTCGATACGAAAAAAACAATACAAGGCTGAACAATGATTCATGGTTGAGGGAGGCGGGAGGGTTACATATCAACAATAGTGATCCAACAGTTATTTGCCAAGTTCATACTACCAGCTAACCCTTGAAAATATATATTTGTGTCCATTAGGTTTCATGTGTTACCTGTTTTTAAGTGTCAGTACCTTCACATAAAACAAACCACTCTGTATTTAATCAAAACCTAAAATGGCTAAATCGTTTAAAAATCACACAAAATCTGCAGATGTAATGAGACTCGTAAGTGACTCATGACTCAGTGGGGATGTTTTGCAATGCAGCTCTTTCCAGCCCACTAGAGTTTCAAGACTTTGTGTTCCAGCTGAAGAACGTAAAGGTCATATATTACTTAACGGGCCTCTACAGTGAGTCATGAAGCATTGAGGAAAGAAAACAGAATAAGAAGTGAAGAGTTCACACTGCAGTCGTGCGTGGAGACCAGAACAGGATATGAAGCAGTTCTCTCCACCTGATTCCCGTTGACCCATACATGTAGGCTTACTGTGTATTGTTATGTTACATATGCACTAAATCTACAAAATGAGCTATAGTTAAGGTTAGGAACATTGTACTTAACCTGTTAAACCCGAGGGGACCCTAATCCGGGTCTGGCGGGTAGTTTTTTCACGAAACTGTGTCTCAGGGCTTCTTAATATTTAAAAACCTATTAATGTGTCATACTCACGTAACGGTTATAAACTGAGCTAACTGAAGATACGAGCCATTTTTACCGAAACAAAGCACAAGTGTCAAAAGAAGCATCTAAATGAGGCCTGAGCAAAAAAATGCTAAGACAGTTAGCACAGAGCTCACGGTATAAATACTACGAGTGCACCGAATGGTAAATTCTTGGCCGAAACCGATACAGAAAATAGGAAACAGTTGGCCGAAAACCGAATGCCGAAAGGCCGAAAATGATTAATAGAAATATATATATATATATATATAATGTATACCTTTTTTACCAATGTTGTTCAGCTACCTGATTATGGAAAAAGACATGATTATGGCAAAACTTAACTTAAATAATAATTACTATTATGGGTCCATAAAACATTTATTCAGCACTTTTGAATGCATACAGTACATTAATTCCAAGTCAAGTGCATTTTATTTTCTCTGTAGGATAACTACAACAACGTGCATTCAGAACAAAGCCAAGGTGCTTTAAAACTGCATAAACATCTAGGCCAGTAGGCTTACAACAAAATAGTGTAAATAAAGACTAACAGCCAGGCCTTCAACAACAACAAATGCACCTATAAGTTTGGTAACCTAACGTGTTGTTTTGATGACGTAATCAAAACGCGGCGACAAGCACGGCGCGCGACCATGCTCGCGGCTGGCTCACAGCCAACATGTCTGCCGCTTGGAGATATTTAAAAATATAAGAGAGAGAGGCGCGGATTGCGATTTGTAAAACGTGTTCAGCTGACATTTCTCTGGGGGGTGTAACTGCAAAGACTTTCACCACTTCGGGATTACTCAAAACACCTGGACAAATATGCGGAGTATGATCAACGTAACCCTGTTCTCTGACATTCGGTGATATTTTTTCGGTGCTAAAGCCCTTTCGGCCGAAAGCTGAAAGGGCCTTTTTAACCATTTTCGGCCGAACATTTTTGGTGGCCGAATATTCGGTGCATCCCTAATAAATACCCTTATTACTTATCGTAACTGCACATCCAATCCAGCGATTAGCAAACTGAGATTCCACAGATTCCAGAAAGATCCGTATCATCTCTGAGCGATCAGAACTCGCGACAGGGACATCACAACACGTAGCTTCACGGAGCATTCACGGGAGATCGTCTCACCTTAGCCGTTATTCTGATTAAAAGTCGTGTTCAATGGCATTAAACGAACGCTGCTGAAGGTTAATCCAATGGTTAATCCAATGTGTCTGTGTCACTTTGAAATGATTCCTGATAATCCATCATTCTATTTTTATGTAAAAAAACGGAAATTTCATATTAGCTGCTAATGATAGCCACCAGAGTGTATCGCAGCTTCCGGTTCCAGGGCATTCTGGCTGCGCATCACTCATTCACCAATGGGTAATGTTCAGACAAAGTAAACGGGCAATATTATATTTTATATAAATCATAATTATATTGCTGCTTAAAAGTTTCCCAAAGAAGCATCAGCTTTCACAACATCCCCCAACTTTTTGTCTCTTTGCATGTGTCCTAATATGCATGTATCCATAAACCATATTTGACCTGCTCTATCGAAATCAGTCGCATTGACCCGAAAACACATTTTGAGTTGTAAACACTGCTGGAAAGAGGATATTTCTAGCTTTCTAATGATATCAGGATTGTTGTTGTACTCCAAATACTAAGAAAAATATCTCACATTATATAATGACTGTCACCAAGTCATCATTTTGAAAAAAAGGCCTTCAAAGTTTTCTCTTCTCTGGAATCCATCGATCTGATTGATCATTAGCGGAGCAAATGATCAAAATACTACGGAGGGAAGATACTTTCGTTTGGATTACTGGTCTGGGAGAAGCTCGGGAGTGTGTGTGTATACGTGTGTGTTTATGTAATCTTGCGTTTGTGTGTAGAAACACCGGCTGTCGTTATGCCTGCTGTGACGTTAAGTTACTCCGTTCTCCGCTTGTAATTATGCCGTCAGAAGCTTCAAAGCTGTATTTATCATCTGAATTTGCCGAAACAAGTTTAATATTCTGAAAGCCAAGACTTTGTTCAATTGAAATCAGATGAAAACAAACTGTAACGGACCCTGCCGTGTTATTTATGATTACTCTACGCTTACATTCATAATGTCAGCCGGAGGGAGGGGGGGCGGCGCTGCGGAAGAGCAGATTGCCTGTCATCTTCCCTTTACAAGATTAAAGAATATATATATCGTGTGAGTTTGGAAATAAAAGTTTCATATTCTGAAAGCCAAGACTTTGTTTGTTTAAAATCAAAGAAAAAACACCCGAACCCCGAAAAAAATAGTTTTTTACGCAAATCCACTTTTATTTTGAAATGAGCCGTTGCGACTTCCGACTGATTTCGATAGAGCTTATAGACCTTAGGTAAAGAGACAACTCAAATGTTTCAGCGACTATGAGTTTCCAAATGTCTAATGTAATGTAGTAAAATCATTAATTAGCAACACAAACACTGAAAGCTTCCTCAAATCTTATTAAAGTCTTAATTATTTGCCAGAGCTCAAGGGTAACGGTTACAGCACACAAATACAACACTAGTGCTGTTGCCATGTGACATGCTACACTAATTGCCTTCAAACGACACCAATTAACAACCAAAAAGCCATATAGTGAAACCTAGGGAACATACCTACTAATAACTGCTCAGTAAATCACCTACATAATAAGAACATATTATATTGAGATTATTCATACGCAAATACAATACGTCTAAGTAACAGATGGAAGGGTGGCACTAAAGACCATGATATTCTCATTTCAACTACTGTTATGAGACGTTCCCTTACAATATTGGAATAATGATATAACTATCACATCTTTAATTGTTCCAGAAGGGCACTTGAGCTAAAGAGAGCAGAGGGGCATCTGATTGAGCCAGTATATACACCACTCAGTCCTCTGAAGATCCCTCATGTGAGGCATGAAGAGCAGCATAATGTACATTAAGCGGAGAAACTGAAGCAACACACGCTCGTTCTGAGCCTCGCCGATCTTCTGAAGCTACAGGAATAATTGGCACATTTTTGAAGGGCAGATATTTATGCCAGTTTAGCGGCAGACTGTCAGAGATGGATGGTGCTGTGCTAGCTGGTGACAGAGGTTGTTAAAGATATCTCAAGAGTGGTGACTGCTCCGATTTACCCAAACAATGAAGCAGTCGGGTAAATTTGAAAGAAAAACAATTTACTTCAGCGCCTCTGCTGAGGAGGTTTTGACCTTCAAGCTCCTCGGAGGTAAATTCATCTAAAAAATATCATTCTTGCCTCTCTCATCAAATCATGTTTTTCAGTTAATCTCCGGCCTAATACCTTATTCAGCCCTTTGACAACGGGCTTAGTTAGATATTCAGCCATGTCTCTCATCCAGTGTCTGAACGAGGAGCCTCGGGCAGGTCATAAACACAATGACTTTCGCACAATGAGATCATTACTTTCCACAAAGTCAGATTTCTCCAATACTTCCAAGTACAATCTCACTGTGCCATTTGAATCTGCGTCTGTTTCAGATCAATGGTATTAGATCAAGGGAAGTCTGATGCAACAACATGCCCACCAGCATCTCAATGTGTGTTGGATCAGAGTATCACACTCTTGGTTTGAAGCATCCTGGATTCTGCGACTTAAAGGCAATGCCACTGTTTGAGGACAATTTAAGTTAGTACTTGTGAACATGGAATACTTTCTGCCAAAGCTAGAACGCCAAAGGGACTAAGACTTCAAAAACATATGGGGAAGTAGTAGTTCTTGTGACAGATGGATACAGTTTGAAGCTTTGTTTTGGGTCTTCTGGGATGTGATTACACGCCAAAGGTTTGTATTGTTGGCAAGACTGTCAACTTTCTCTAAATATGCCTTTTTTTCCTTTATTGTGAAAAAGAGACTATTCCTATTAAAGAGCAACTTCCAGGTTAAAGAAACTTGTGAATAAATGTGTAGGAAAATGATGAATACACTAGATTTTCAAAAGAATATACAGAAATATACACTACAGTGACATCTGGCGTTGTTTTTGTAAGAAATGTTCACTTCCGCATAAAAAAGCCTCGGCACGTGACCTCCCGCGTGTGACGTAACACGGGGGACACAAGGGGGAGAGCGGCCGGTGTAACGTATTAATAAACATGGATCCCAATGCTAGTTTCGACACAGAAGAAGATGAACATGAATATTCGAATGCATATGACGGGCCACAACCTTATAATTATGAGCCTGCTAGGCGTCCAAGAGACCAGGAGCAGCCAAGGATTCGAAGAAATAACGGCCATCGGAGAGAAATTGAGCTGTGGTGTGAGGAGAACCAGTGGAGAACTGGGCAGCTATCTTGGTGAGTGGCCGGCGTTAGCTACAGAATGTTAGCTAACGTCACATCACAACATTGTGAAGTTAGCTATCATATATCAGGCTATAACTAAAGTAGCATTGATAATATAGTAACGTTACTGGCAGGACTGTTGATACTGATCCATAACAGAAACTAATGCGCAAGTATCAGCTGTATCTCGCGTTACCTAATGCAACTCCACACTACGGTGCTGTGTACCGGAGGGGAGACGCGAGATACGGATGATACTTGACGATCTGGCGGAGAAAGGTTGCGGAGCCTCCGTTGATATGCCGTTGTAAATGGCTTGATGGAAAGCAGGTGTGTAGTCGGGGAGGGTGCACAGCTGATTGCAGCAGGTGAGTGGAGGTTGAGCCGGGAGCCAGGAGTGACAGCCACCACGCACACACAAACAACACAGACAGGGGGAAACAAACAAATACAAAGGAAATGGCTGGAGCAGTACAGCCACCACAGCGTTACCTAATGCAACTCCACACTACGTCTTACGGTGCCATGTACCGGAGGGGAGAGAGAGAGAGAGCAGCGAAGGGGGGGGGAGAGAGAAGTAATACGGTTTCCTGATAAAGCTGTGGAGAGTATGTGCTGCAGGGAGGTGGATGCACAACGCACCCAGGAACGAACGCTAGCTCCGGTCCTTTTTACTTTGGACTCGATGTCCTGACAGGCTGGTATTTGTGCAACCTGCACAAACACAATACTGCACCATGATTACAAATGGTGAAATATAATGTAAAACTACCGAAAAATAACAGCTCACTAAAACACAACCGCTCTACTCAACGCAACTACTAACTATACCCGCGGTCAGAGAGCGGAGATGTTTCCCCTTTGTGATGTAATATGACGCGTTTGACGTATGACCTTAAAAAAAAGCCGTTTTTAAGAGCAGAGCTCAAAATTGCTCCTTTCCGTCTGAACTCCTGCCCTTATGTCTCGTAAAACATATCAAATCCTACACTCACTTTTTTAATTGTAATTTTCAAGCAAGTTTAAGCATAAATGTAGAATAAAAAAAAACCTGCAAGATGCTCTTTAAGCTGTCAACATCAAAATGATGTAAAGTAGGTATATGACCATAAACATGCAGCCATGCTCAAATCGCTTGCATTTGTTTTTTATTCCATCCAAAATGTCCATTGGTTGCAAATTACTTTGCATCTGTATTTCTTCAACTCATTTCCTAAAAAGGTCAAATTTAGAGAATTGATAAAAAGTGCTTCTTATAAAATGCAGAAGCCTGATAATGAAGTCTTTTATGATGTTTAAAAGAAGGTGTGTATATGTTTTCCTTTCCGACCAGATATTTGGATATGCATCACGACCCAAGCTTTCAATCTGTTGGCTTGTCGGTTTTGTTTACGACGCACAGACATGCCCATAAACAAGAAGGACGAAGTCTGTCGCAAACTGGGTTATTCTGAAATGTGTCCATTTTCAAAGACAGATCTTAAAAACTCACCTCTTTCGACTCCACTTCGAGCAATAAAATGACTAACAAAGCACTTATATACTAATAAAGGACCGGCTCATCTAAAGCCAGTTGAGTAGCACTTGAAATGTTTTTGCTCTATGAAACCTAATGTACTTATATGATTCTGTTTTCTTCAAGTTTGTATCTTCTTGGTCGATTGCACTTATTCTAAGTCGCTTTGGATAAAAGCTTCAGCTAAATGCAATGTAATCTTAAAACCTATTAACATCAGAATATACCACATCTTAATTAAAAAAATGCTAATATTGGAGCTTACAGTATAGTAGCATAACACAGGTGTTACATAACAGCTAAACACTGACTGTGCTTATGCATAGCACAGTCAGTGTTTAGGTGTTATTTACATTATGGAGGATTTGGGGAATTGGCTTTAAACGTGTGGAATGTTAGATTTGCTTTGACATGTTTCAAATCCGATCTTTGTTGATTGCATTTTTTCCATAATTCCTACCCTGTAGCCTCTCCCTGAAACCAGGATGTGACCACATGTGGATCTACAAACGGGCCCTAAGTGGACCAGTGATTTAGAGAGCCTCTCTGGCCAGAACATGACGCCATATGGAGCTCATCAGGATCCACACTCTGCATGTACTCCAGCCTGGGGGTCCAGATGAGGATTTTGACCAACTGTGATTTATGGGACAGAAGTGGGGTACCCAGATGTTACTTTTTGATTACATTTTTGCAGTTTTGATTGGTGAAACTGGCCGTTTAATAAATTAGAAATGCCATGGCAAGTGTACAAAAACAAACTGAGTAGAAAATGGTGCTGTATATCGGAGGAGGATACTCAGCACAGGTGACGTCCACCCTGATTGCTAATGTGTATGTCTTTGTCGGTGAACAACATGACCTACACATTAGTTATTTCTAATTTGATTTCAAGTGCATTTGCTTCGTTTTCCATCTGCTTTACAAGTGCAGGTTACCTCTTCCCCATCATGGCCAGACATATTTCCAGGAAGGTAGGCAGGAAATGGAAAAAGTGAAAGCGGGAATAGCAATACACTTTACAGGCCTTGCTGGACTATCCCATACTTCAAAGTACACATAAAGAATTTCCAATGCTCTGAGCGGTGATTCAGACGGTGCTTGTAGAAAGAGATAATTAACGGGTGACCTAAAGCTCAATCAATCATCCTACTTGTTCTGTTAAGGTCAGGTTACTTTGACAAAGAACAGCACACACTCATATTTGAGAAGTCTATTATATTATATTATATTTTTATAATTAACTATATAAGTATTGCAATATCTGTATTTTAGCTTTAAAATGTGTTCTTTCTGTTTATATGGATAACCCTGTCTAAAGTAAGTAAAACATATTTGATTCATATGTCATTCTGTTTGCTGTATTTATGTAAGTTACTAAAAAAGACCACGCGTTCTTTAATCAGACATGTTTCAAACGTTTGGATCATGACTTGAATGTGGGGATTACATTTAAAATCATTATTGAAGATATTTTTTTATAAGTGCAGTGGGGAAAATATGCTTACATAATTGTGAGAAATTCACAAAATATCTGAAGCATGCACATCCAACAACTTCTCTAAGCTTCACAGCAAGATCATGCATTTTTGATATCCCACTGGTGATTTTATTTTTTATATTTTTGTCAATACAGCTTCTTCTCATACATATTCATAAAACGGACAAAACACTCAGGTAAAAACAGCTGCTGTACTTGATCAAACTTGTTGTGCCTGATGAATTATGCTGTGTTAACAATGAACAACAGAAATCTGTCCTGGACTTCAACTCGGAAGTATTGACGGCAGCTGGCAGCTCTCCTAGAAAATCTCACCCTGGCGAACTCTCATTGCAGAGCCCAATAACAGATATATATCCATCTCCAGGGCCTCATCAAATGCCAACATAATGCAAATGCAAAGAGAGGGTCAAAAATCAAACCTGCAGCCTACTCATAGAGTTAATACGTGCTGTGTTTGTTTGAGTTATATGATTTTATGAGAGAGAGCTTGAACAGCAATAAAGAAAGCTGCATTAAAAATATATTCCGTTTATCTTCTTACCGCACAGATGTATAGGTTGAAAGTAAACACACACACACACACACAAACAAACACACACACACAAACAAACAAACACACACACACGTCAGGTTTATTCTAAATGCCGAAGACATACTAAGTTCAGTCTTTGTTATTTTGAACTTTGTATCCTAATGTTTTGTACTTGACATTTAGACTAGTAAACCTTTTGAAAATAATTCAAACATACCTCAATCACATGAACAAACATTGCTACAGAGGCGCGTTATATAAGATTTGATGCCAAATAGCAGCATGTATCATCTGCAAAGAAAGCCTTCAAATCAGTTGTTTCATAGGATTTCAAAATGAGACAGATTTCCAAAGAAACTAAATCAACTTTGTAACGCTCTTTCTTCAAACAGACACACCAACAGCAGCACACAGCAAAAGAAATTGACGTGAAGCAGGGGAACGACTAAAGCACATGAAAACAGACAGAAACATAGACCTGGGGATACAAACAGGACTCACACCCATTGGTCGATACACGGTCTCTCTCAAGACACCTGAACTACTTCGAGGGTTTATCTGGTTTTTAAGGAAAATGCTGCATTCACCTTTTAGAAGGTTTTCTGTAAGTAGTGACCATTTTTTTAAATAAATGTTTTCCGCCAGAAAGCTCCTTTAATGGAGATACAGCGTCAAACGTGGGAGAGAAAGGGGGTGATATTGCCTGAAGCTTCAGCGCGCTCACATGCCAGCTTTAACCACTTAGCTATCCCACGGCACAATAGTGACAACATTGAGCCGATAATAGTGAGTTAAAGTTGATCAAAAGGAGGTAACGTTTAGCAAAAAGAAATACAAAATGACATTTGAAGACTACGTTCAGAACTAAATGGCCTCTGGGATATAATTGTGGGAGCGGAGGTGAGGGTTTCAGAGGTTGAGGGCTGCAGGCGGTGTGAGATGACACCAAACATAGGCCTCAGGCTCGAAGAGACAGATAGTAGAAAGTCCTCTTCCCTTAGTTCACTTCACTAGTTTCTGAATTCAGGTGGAATCCTCTTAGGAAAAGCAGAGTGGGTCGAGTATGCAATCAGTCAGATATTTATTCCAGACTAATATCTTTTTTCTGTCCCTCTATCTTCGTGATAAAGTAGTGCAGCCACGTCTGTGTGTCTTCTGACATCCCTTTGAACTCGTGTCCTGTGGGGTTGCTCACACCAAAAATGGTCTCCAATATCCATATCCCAGCCCTATTTTAGCCCGCGGTGGAGCTTCAAAAGCTTCAAAGCACACGCCTGACTTCCGACCTCGGCGAGAATGATCCTATGATGCATGTCAGGCAGGGTGCAGGTCTGCAGGAAGTGTCGTACTTCCTGGATGACATCTAAGCGCGTCGGGGGGTAGAAGAGGCGCAGGAGAGTACACAGGTGTGTGACTACACTGCAAAGTGGCTCAGAGTGCTGTTTGGGAAGCCTAATCACCCAAAGGAAAGAACAACACACTAACAACTGGTCCTCAACCCCAAAGGCAGATTCTGACATTTCAGAGAAGGTCAGAGCTAATTACCGTGCAAGACTGTTCATACAAGAGGAGATTGTTTGTGTGGGAAAACGCTTCTAAATTTGAAGAAGGTTCCTGGTGTCACAACCTTTATGTTTCACGGAGACATATTGACAATGCCAAATACCACCTAAATCAATTGGTACACGTGCCAAAAATCACTGATGTGGCGCGTGCCGGAGAGGAAACTGTGGGTCAATTAGTCGATAATTAACTGACAGTAGAGTAACTGACAACAACTTTTATAATAAAATCATTAAGCATGACTGCTCAGCATCTCACCTCATCACCTTTTTTTTAACCAGTGCCTTTATTTGAGTGATAGCTATGAAAGGGGGGGACAGAGGGAATGACATGTGGCACACAGTGCTGGATACAAACCCGGCACCTCCACTTGGGAGCTATACGCCGGCCAATATCGCCTATTCAACAATAAGAAGGATTAGCTCCTTTTCCCTCATGTATTTAATTGTAATATGAACATCTGTAAGGCTGTAAGACAACAGATATCCTCAGGCTCTGGGTATTTTGCCAATGGTATTATTGGCTATATTCCAACTTTTTTGTACATTTTATAGACGTGACGATTTTTTAATGAACATTTAAAAAGCTCAAGTAATCACTAATTAAAATGATGTCTGCAACTCGTGATTATTTGTATAATTGTAATATATATTTAAGTGTATATTTAAGCAATAGCTCACGACAGGCCGTGGTATATGCTCATTATATCACAGCTAAGGGCCGTGGTTCGGCCCGACGCGAAGCGACAACTGCCCTAATGCCAAAGGAACTGCACACTGAATATGTTTTGCCGTTTGATGTGTCTGGACCGCTGCGAAAAAAGGACGGTTTCTGCCCCGTTACCTCTCCGCTGCTTTCTTGTTTCAGTAGAGTAACTGACAACAACTTCTATAATAAAATCATTAAGCATGACTGCTAAGCATCTCACCTCATCACCTTTTTTTTTTAACCAGTGCCTTTATTTGAGTGATAGCTATGAAAGGGGGGGACAGAGGGAATGACATGTGGCACACAGTGCTGGATACAAACCCAGCACCTCCACTTGGGAGCTATACGCCGGCCAATATCACCAATTCAACAATAAGAAGGATTAGCTCCTTTTCCCTCATGTATTTAATTGTACTGTTTTTCTCAGACGCGGAGGGATACTGACTTGTTGTGAAAAATGACTTACAATTCTACCCGTGGTATACGCTCAGTATATCACGGCTAAGAACCAATCAGATTGCTTGATTTGACTTGTCCGTTTTATAAATATTTATTATATTTCTGATTATTTCAATAATTGTTTAGCAAATTGTCAGAAAAGTGTGAAAAAAATGCCCATTTTAAATTGCCATGGACCAAGATGCAGAATACTGTTGTAACAGGCCAAAAGAAAAAAACATCCACTTAAAAATATATTATCTGTTGACCAAATGATAAATGAATCAACCTATTGTCATTGACTCATTCATCATTTAGTGCATGAACAGTTCTTCCTGCTTCGTAACCCGGAGATAGTATCTCCATGACTTCCCTCGCAGAGGCTCTATCATTGCATCACAGGATATAAACCATTAGGATCTGACAGGATTCATTATTTAGAGCTCCATTTGCATGGCTCCATTATCCCTCGGATAGAAACAGAGGAACATCATGACTTATACATACGAGTTTTGCGTGCAGAGTCCTCCACAAATAGCGAAGAGATGTCTTCGTCTATGCCGGCATCGTTTTTGGCGATGCAGGTATAAGCGCCCGTATCCTCAAAGTGCACGTTGCTGATGTGAACCTCACTCCCATTAGCTTTGAGAGACAACAGAGAGAACAGACAAGGAATGACTTTCGGAAAGAGATAAAAGGAGACCTGCATGCTACCATCACTCGGTTACACAAGACTTCTCTAATGTGGTAGGGAAGGGAGGTGAGAGGTTTGTTTCTCTGAGACTATGAGGAGGTAGGAGTTCAAAGTGAGAATGTGGCACATGTCAGCCCCATGCTGTTTGTGTGAGCACTGGGACAGGTTTCTGCTTTAATGGGTTTGTGTACGAGCTAAAAAGGGAACACATTTGGCTTCAGTGTTGATTGAAAAATATATGAGGCTTTATTCCACAATACTTGATACCAGACAACAAACCAAATGTATCAAGCAACCATATCTCTTGATGATTTAACATTTTGCAATTTAGAGCCAACATCTTTAAAACAAAAAAAGCCACAATGAACGCAAAGTTAAACCGATTAATCAAAAACAGGCCAGCATCATCGACTGCATTAAAACCATATTAGGATTGAGTCAAAATGAGAAAAGGATTGCATGCACTGATAGAAAATGAATGGTTGCATTTAGTGGTCTTGATGGCCATTCATTCATCTTGACATAGATGTTAGTTTTTATCGCCAGCACTGTTTTACACACAGCAATAGCGTGTGTCATAGTAGTCGTGGTCATATAGTGATACGATAAATGTGACATTTATTATACTGATAGTGGCAGCAATTGTAAAAGTAACTGCAGCAGTTAAGTGTAAGTAAGAGGTGCAGTAACATAATAATGGAAGTAGCCGTGGTGTGAATAGGAATCAGAGTAGCACATGATAACAAAGGCCCTACGTAGCTGTGTATGTAACAGGATGTACGATTAGCAAGAAGAGCATCAAGTGACACTGTTTTAGGCATATGATAGCTATGTGATTTACGGTCCGTCCACACAGCAGCGTTAAAAAAATCTTCCAACGCTTCTGCCCATTGACTTTGAATGGGGTGACGTCACTTTGCCTCGCTTTTCGCCGAACTGCATTGTGGGGAAGCAAAGCCAAGATTTCCAGGATTTCCAGGATTTTCAGGATTCAAAAGTTGAGCAATGTTCAACTTTTGAAGCTGAGGTGGAAGCGTCAGCCAATCAAATCCCGTTTATGCAAATCTGACAGTACAAGCGCTAGCCAATCAAACCGCGTGTAAACTGGGAGAGACATACCGCAGTTCATTTCCTCATATTCCAAACGAGACATTACGGTAGCAAATCACCCGGTTCTTTACGACCAGTAACTATTTACCGGGATACAAACCGGAGGAACCAGGCATGGAGGGAGGTGGCGGAGACAGTGGGTGAAACTGGTAGGTTTTTGCTTGTTTGTTGAGTTTATATATATATATATTGCTCGCGTAAAATCCCCGGGTTTTTTTGCTTTGTATGTCGGGGGCGGGAGATTTATGTGATTGGTTGTTGGTCGCAAAAAATCCCCAAGCTCTCAGACACGCCCACCTCCAAGATTTTCAAGATTTTTTTAACGCTGCTGTGTAGACGGGCCGTAAGAAGATGATTCAGCCTCTATGGATTTAGACGTATGACAAGGCAAGCTCATCTCAGACGTGGGGTCTTAGCTAATCTAAACTAAACATTGTATACTGCTTTGAACCGGTATTCCTCCATCTTGTGACTGTGTAACACCCTCTCTTGCATATAAGCATGTGAAGGACACTGTTCAGGAACTAGTTGTACCAAATGCTCTGTATGTGATGACTACTTCCATTCTTACAAGGATAATAAATACATGTATCCTATTATTGAAGCTCAAGCCGGTGGCGAGTAATATTTTTCTAACACACGTGTAGAAGCAGAGAGCAGTGAAGCAGGAGTACCTTGCAGGGTGAGTTGTTTGGACAGCTTGGAGGTGATGTCCATGCCGTTCTTCAGCCAGGCCAGCTGCGGGCTGGGGATGCCCTCAGCGTGGCACCGCAGAGAGGCCGTGACGCCCGGCTCCCTGGCCTGGCTCTCTGGGTACACCCGGATGACGGGGGGAACTGAATTATGGTAATAAAAAAAAAAGAGAGAGAGAAGGAAACAGAGAGAAATGAATAAATGCAATACAATGGTTTGTTTAGTATGACTTGAGGAGGGAGGTAACCTTATTGAATGAGAAGTTGCCAAGCTTTAACTTAAGGGTCGGCCTTAGCAGACACTATCAATAAGGACGAGTGTTATTTTCGGCAATGCCTTAAGGAAAGGTTAACGTGCTCCGTGAAGCCAAACTAATCAGATAGATAAATAAAGGAGAGAAACTCTGTGCGGAAGTTATTGATTTAACTTGGTAGACATTGATTTTAGGTAACCTTTTTTGTCAGGCAGGGAATGCTGGGATAGAAGTGGAGAAAACTAAATGTGTGATGAACAAAAAACAAACGTCGCTCACTGCTGCAAACTGTGCCAAAAGCTGACTGCACACATTCCTGCACATTTTACCCTTCCCTGAAGCAAAAACAAACACACATTAAGAAATATCCTACATACTGTATTTCCAAGAACCAAAAATCAACATGAATCAAAAAAACACACAAAAACATTAATAATGCATTTATGCAATGACTGAGGATATGCCACAAGTGTTGCTTTATACCCGGTGGCTAAATAGTGAGAGTCTTGCTCCACAAAACATGGAAAATATCAAAAGAATGAATTTGAATAATCCTTTAAAGGAAGCAGCCTTCTCTGGGTAGCATAACAATGATAAAACCTTTCAAGAAAAGGATAGCCGTATCTCTGAGGACACTCTCCCAAAGAAATGGTGACAGAAACTTGGACTGTGACAATTAAATGTTTACAGAGCGACCACAGAAAGAATCTTCCTGTCACATATAAGACGTCATCCTGGCAGGGGTTTAAGAAGGGACGTCACATTTCTCCATCTTGCCATCTTGTTTTGAGCTCTTTCTCGTAGCCTCTGTGGCCCAAATCAGTGTCCTCCTTTCAGACTTCAGAGACGTGAGATGGAAGCGAGCGTCTTGGCAGGAGGTGAGAAGGCAGACGACGTGCTGTAGAGACCATTTCCTGTGGGCGCTGGGTCAAAGGAAGTCTTCTAGGCAAGGTGAGCGAAATGACTGAAGATTGTTGCCACGGCCATCTGGTAACTCCCGGGCTTTGGAGCTCGTGTCAACCCTGACTGCCTACACGCCATCCAGAGTGGGCCACCAAGGACTCTGAAGACACTCAGGTTACTTTACCAATCACAGTGACGGAGACACTTATAGCCTCAGCAGTAACAATGTTCACAAAATAGAGCCTATGGAGACAATTATTTTCTACGATCTTTTGTGTGAAGATTATGACTGACACTAAATATCTTTACACACGCCTGTACGAGAATACAACAGTTTCCATGTGTGTGTGGAGCTCATGTTTTTCCTCTGGTTTTAACATCCTTCCTTTTTTTCTGTGTACTCTGTGTTTACTGCAAATCACTTAGTGACAGTCTTGATAGTTAGAATTGCTCAGTGGATTATTTTTGCTTGAATCTATAGATGCATTGTATGTTCACCAATCACCCTGAAAGCACACACAACAAAAGCATGCATCTCAACATTTCTATAAGGGTTATATACTTCGAAAGCAATATGTGTATTCTGTGATTTAAATGTCTTGTATTTTCACCGTCAAGGCCAAGCATACATCCAATAACTTGCCTGTTTCTTGGCAGAAAATGTACTACAGGCAATATCCAACGAGCACGTAGATTCTCACTATAAGGGAACCTGGCAAATTAGATGGCTAGTTACCTAAACACATAAATATGGTGAGAAATTCTGAAATGAAGCTATAAAATGAAATTTGATACAAGTAATACAGACTATTAAGAGCTGTAATATTAAGTCAAGGTTATTGGATGTCACTGGTTATGGTTCTGATAATTGATTAATTATTTGATTTACTTTTAAGTAAACATGGCAAACATTTGCTAGCTCAAACATGATGATTTGTTGCTCTGTATTTCATGGAGGTTCAATTAGAACATTGCTGTCTTTCAACTTTAGTTTTTTTAGATTGGATGAAACAAGTATGTTGAAGACTTTAACTTAAAGTGGACCTATCATGCTATATTTAAATAATATATTGTAGGGCCATGCCTATATAAAACATGTCTGCAATTTTTTTTTTTCAAAATACCAAACAGATCATGCATTCTAGCCATGCCTCATTTCGCTCTATTTGCTCTTTTTTAGCCCTGTTTTTGCAAGGACTGAATCTGAGAAGTCTTCTTCGCTGCTTTTGTGGCAGACTACAGCGCCACCTACAGGCCTGACATATGTATTACAGCGTCTCCAGCGCTTTTGAACGGCAATGGCCGTGGCTGTCTCCTCCTGATTGGTGGAGAGTTGCCCATAGAGGCGGAGCTCCTCGTTTCTGACGTCAGAGAATTTTCAAATCTGTATCAGTCTGTATCAGATCCGTTGCAGCCCCGTTTTTAGAAATGTGGGTATGGAGGAAAAGAGAGATGGTTGTGTTTTCTGACACCTGGTGAGTTCCCTGACACACCGGGGCGGGGACACATACGTACAAAAGTGCATTTTGCATGATAGGTCCACTTTAATATTGTTCACATGAAAAACAAGTCCACAAACGATTATCTTCAGATTAATCAATAATGATTGCAGCCCTTCAGAGGATCTTTCATTCCCTTACATTACTGAAGATAGCGAAGCTTAATACATCCAGAAAAGTGTTAAAGAAACCAAATATTCCTCGACTGTTGAGCTCACTCAATCAGACGAAGCTGCACTGACCCAAATGATCACAACCAAGATAATAACGTTCCTCTTTGCACACAAATTAAGCAAGTACAGTCCATATAAAGTGCTCATTATGAAGCCAAGGCAACACTTCCCTTCTCTTAGGCTCTTTTAAATTCAATCAATGAATCAAACTATCGCAAATTGATGGGAAGTTCTGAGCAGTATTTAAGTATTTTAAAATGAAGGATCATTTGTTAAATGTCACTGTAAACGACGATATTGTAGAGGCAAATTTATTTTCACAATTGTTTCTGTGAGTATGGCAGTGATTGTGGGGAGAGATGGGGGGCCCTGACCCACACATGGCATTAACCTATGTTGCTGGCCCACAACCACAACAGCCCATAAATCAACAGCTGTATTCTGCTAGCAAGACCGGCCAGACTCCCTCGAGCGCCTCATTAATAAAACCTCCCAGGCAATCTAACAATGTTGCATTAATTAGTGTGTTTGAATTAAACCACAATACATCAACAAGAGTTTTTTTAAGTCTAAAAAAAATGTTTACCGTCACATTGGTCAGTATCGGTTCATTTGTCAGCGACAGACACATCCGTTGAACAAAAGCTTAAGCACAGATAAGATATATAAAATAAGCTCCATTGATCTGGATTCAACGTGTGTCCAAGAAACTTCATTGAAATAAGCAGGTTCATGTTACATTGAAGTATTTAAATACAATTGAATTTGAATTTCAAAGCAATTTGGTGAATATTCTGAAGGAAAAAAAACGTGAAATGTATCCATATATAAATTTGGGTTTAACACACATATTTGCACAAGTACATTTTACCAATAAATACTTTGAAGTTCCAATCATTTCTAATAAACTAAATTCAAAAGTAATAGTTTATATGTATAAAAGTTTTTGTGATTGCATGTTTTTCTATCCTTCAGAGTCTATCTGGAAACAGGTGAGATGGGTCCTATGATCAGGATGGTGTTTTGTAAGGTCCTATACAGTATATAGAAACATCTTTCGATCCATTTGAAACTGATAGAAAATAGATAGCATTGAGCCCTCATCTCATCTCATACACCATTTTGGGTAAATTGCTTGTGAGATTTGAGAAGATAGAACTGGTTGGTACTTTGTGCTGAAGATCACCAATCAGAGCTGGTTACACCACTACAGGTGTCAGATAGTTTGCAGTAAAAGAGTATGTGCAGTGTGTGGAGGTGTAATTACAGAGTACGTAAGTGAGGTGCAATCAGGGCTGTGAATGAGTCTACGTTTGGCTGAGGGAGAGCAGAAGTTCCAGTCCTCTGTAGATTTCATGGACCTAATTCCACCAAACATCTGTGATGGGAGGGTCACACCGCCTGCCAAAAACTCAATCCCAGAGTAGTTCCATGAAACATCCAAGAGAGGTTCCTCTGCAGTTCAGCACGACATAATTACACACATAACTGTGTTGCTAGCTTTATACACTGTTTATATATGTGTATGAATACTGAGCATATGGGGTAAGCAGGGGGTGCCTGATCTGGTTCATATTAAAGATTCTGTATTATTGAAAAGGTAATAGGTGTACGGAAAAAGTGAATATTACAACTAAAGGCACATTTAAATGTTCTTAGTATTTGGTTGGGAATTTGACATTTCTTTCACAGAAGGATGTATGCTCATTATTGAGCCTGGTTCCAGATTTTCTTTGAAATGTTATGCTATTCAATTAAGCCTGTTTTTTTTGTTTAAGCAAATGTTGGGGATACGCTTTTTTTATCAAATAGTGACAGAAAAAACTGTGATTGAGATTGACACACCTGTAAGAGTTTGTATAAGTCAATTTACAAGTATAACAAATAAATCAGTATTTACTCTGGTCATCGTAAAACGTTTTAGAAGAGCCCTATTATGCTTTTTGGGGTTTTCCCTTTCCTGTAGTGTGTTGTAGACTTTAGTTTGAATGGTCTGCAAAGGCTAGAATGCCAACGTTACCTCCAGAGGGAGATCTCTTACACACACCATCCCCGTCAGACTGAAATGCCTCAATTTGACTCCTTTGTTTACTTCCGTTACATAATGACATCACTATGTTACACCTGTTGGCTACAGTTCCTACATATTGATAAGCTAAGGGGCGGGACATCTCTGCAGCACAGGCAGTGAACATTAAAGTATGTAGAATTACAAAATAAACATGAACATAAAACTCATAACATGTCCTCTTTAAGTGCTTTTAGCAGGCTGTACAATTGTATGTAGATTATCATTGATAAACATCAATGGATACATTTTCCCTAAGTGCCGAATTTCTGCCTTTGTAAGAAAACGCTTCACTTCTCACCTTAATGTTAAGCCTGAGAAGCTTTTTTAAATAGCTTGTATGGATTTTCCTGTCAGGTATTCACTGTGAATATCTAGCTTACCTATCGCTCCTGTGAACATATGACTGATGGTGACTCAGGGGGATGGGATGAGAGGGACGTGTCAGAGACTTGTCTAGAAAGAGACAAGTTTTATAAATGTTGCTGAAATCCCACTCTAGCTGCCCATTGAGCTCAATAAAGGTCATTCCTTTGTTATTTGAGTAAAAACTCATGTCAGTGAATTTCCCCCATGACTGTGAATAAGGGAGAGAAAGTACATCCTGAGCTGCTGTTGATATTGATTATATTACATGTAAACCTGGACACTGATAAGGGTCAAAAATCCGCCCCAAGGTACAATAGAATAATACAAAGGGGGGGTATAGCCAAGAGGGTACATCTATTTGACCCTCCTGTTGTCTTCGGGTCAAATCTGACCGATTTACTACTTTCATCATCACTTTTTTGTTTTGCATTCGATTGCATTAAGGCTTTATGATATCCTTCACATATGAAATTGCTGATCACCACTTTCATTGAATTTTGGATGATTTTGACAACTTTGTAACCCCCATGGTGTTCCCGGTCAAAAATGTACGCCATCAAGAAAAATAATTACGGTAGTTACCATCCGGATCAGAACACACACACACACACACACCCACCCACCCACCCACCCACCCACCCACCCACCCACCCACACACACCCACACACACACACACACACACACACACACACACACACACACACACACACACACACACACACACACACACACACACACACACACACACACACACACACACACACACACACACACACACACACACACACACACACACACACACACACACACACACACACACACACACACACACACACACACACACACAACAATTTGACACATTTCCCGCTCTTATGTGCCCATCCCCCCACATGGATCACACCTGGCACACACAATACATGTTCAGTGCCTATTCTTTGTATATTTGCTGCAGTTGTTCATGTATACCAGTCGTCTGATACAATATGTACAGTTTGAAAGGCTGTTAAATGAAATGTGGTGATGATTAATGGTTTTTGTGTTAATGTAATAGCAGTTAAAACAGGACCAGTCAAATTTGACCGCGAACACCAAAGTAAGGGGGGAGAAACGAAGACGATAGGAGGGTTAACTAGAAAACTAAAACAGAGAGACGTTAAGGCTTTGAATTACTGTAAATTAAAATGTTAGAATATTTAAAATTAAATCTTTAATGTAAGTTCAAAACAAATTGAGCCGATGTTATCAGGAGAATTGGGATAATTGCTGTTAGTTTAGTATAAGCACTGTTTTCGCTACTTAAAGCAATTACTCAGACGGCATTTTAAATGTTGTTGAGCTACATTAATGGATGAAAGTTAAATGAAAACAATCATTAACAGAGTAAAACAAATGTATTAATATGATTTTATTTGTGTTTTAAAACGTAGTGGTCCACTGATATCTAAAACGTGTAACAGTAGAGGGAAAATAGGAGCATTTGTTTTTATTTCAGTCACAGATGTAGGTTGCTGTGTGAACTGTTTTCATAATATTAGTTCAGATTTGTTAAGTGATCAAATTAAAATAACAGTGAAACAGAAGCCAGAGCGTCTTCATCTTTTAGTAAGAAAACAGAGTCTTTCAGATTTGATTAATCTAAAAGAGATACGGTCTAACAAACACAGACTGTAGGGCAGCATCGGCACCTCTCTTTCGCACATATGTCCTCTCCATAAACGCATATTTGCGAAATCAAACAAATACACTCACCTCCTAAAAGGCTCTAGTTCCAACTACAACAAACCACAAGGAAGGTATGGTTTTATATGAGGGGCAGAATAAGCTAGCTGCCCCAAATCCTTTTTGATTGGATAATTGAATATATATGCCTCAAGATGAGTCATTCAAAAACATTTAAGAGGAGAGAGTAAGTGGATTATATTACCATAATTAAAACCTTGCAATTACAGTATATGCCTCGAGCAACAAGTCAAGCTGCAGTTTCTTTCAAATATATGTATTCATAATTTTAACCTATTAAACATTTTTGTGAAATTTTTATTATTTGCGTATGGCGTATGGATGGCCAGAATGTGTCTCTTGAGGTCAGAGGGAACTTGGACAAAAGCAAATAATCCCATCCTTCATCCATTAGCTCCAAATGTGAAGAGTTTCCTCAAATGTGACGACAGTGGAAGGCAGAAAAACAGAAATCCTTCATCCTTGACATACATTTGATTTTCGACATATTTTTCACCAATTGGGAAACTAACCAATTAAAAACATATTCGATCTTGAGAAAGACGTCTCACTGTTTCTTGGCTCTAAGGCTTAAAGGGGCTCATGTTGTTCAAAGTGAGTTTGGCGCTTCAGGTGTTGATTGGCCTGTGACATCATCAGACCTGAGCAATCAGCCAGCACCCTGCTGTCTCTGAGCTCTACACCTCTACCTGTCGA
This sequence comes from Notothenia rossii, assembly GCF_949606895.1. Taxonomy (NCBI): domain Eukaryota; kingdom Metazoa; phylum Chordata; class Actinopteri; order Perciformes; family Nototheniidae; genus Notothenia; species Notothenia rossii. Next base: position 87,090,349 of record NC_136901.1, read on the forward strand.
TAATGATGGCCCGCAGGGAAACTACCGATATGCCTCTGAAGCCTCCAGTTTTTTCAATTGCAGTAAATCTGCATGTTCACAAGCCACCATGACAACCATGAAACTCTTCTTTTCCCCTCTCAAAAGGAAAAGTGTATTCCCTGCCTTTTGAAAATGCTTCACTTCCACACTCCACCAATGTGCATGTGTTAACTAACTCCATTCCCTATATCATTTGCCCGGACAGTGGTGAATATGAAAGGGGGCGAGACGGTCGGTGGGATTTTTCCACTCACAACTCGTTTCAGACAAGATATGAGAGAAGCTTCATTCTGATGTGTTTCTGAGGGTGTCAGGAGAGCCACAGCCAGGAGAATGCGGCACAGCGGGGCTGACAGCTCCACCATAAAGCTCCCCAGCCAGTCGTCAATCACTCAACAGGGCGCCAATCGGCCATGGTGCCCTAGAAAATGGGTTCCCAAACTTTTCAGCGACTCCCAAAATAACAGTGCCAGAGACTGGCGACCCCCTGTCGACGGGGGGGTGGTGTTAGTGAATTAATTTCAGGAAAAAAAAAAAAAAAGTTTGAGAAACGCTGCGCTATTGGACTGTCAAATAAAATGTATGCAAACGTTATTATTAATAATAATTAAAATTAACTATTTTTTTTTAATTTTCCATTTTTATTTTGTAATCATCTCGGTCGCGACCCCCACTTTGGGAACCCCTGCCCTAGAAGAACAGGAAGCATGCAGACACACAAGTGAAGAGGACACACAAACTCCATGGCAGGACACCACTTCCCCATCACAATAATGTAAGATGTCCAGCTAAGCCTTAAAGACGTGCTACAACGCTTTAAACAAATTCAACTCAAGGCGAGTTTGTGAAAAACATGTCTGTCATCACCATAGGATTGTGAAAGCTGACCAGGTAACCGTGCAGAATGCAAAAAAAAAACACACGATCCAGTGTCCTCTCCATCACATATATACAAACAATCACTCATACACTCCTATGACAGAGTGTACACACACACTGACGTTCGCAGACACACACTATGACTAATATGCTCACATAGTGATGAAAGCCTCCCCTCTCAGCTGCGATCACTCTCTCACCTGAGCGTCATGCCTCAGAGGGAGGGACATGTGGGAGTAATCCAGCTCTTTTATCCACGGAAACAGAATCCAATGCATCACATGTGCATCACGTTGCTGGTGGAAAAGTACTTTTTAAAGATTAAACAAAAGACGGCTGGAGCTATTTTAAGAAACTATCGACTGCCATTGAGAAGTATAATTGATCTTCAGGGAATACCACTGCCAATGTGTCGTCTTCAGTGTGTGTTAATTTTCAGTTTTTCTGTAGGTGCATTATCTTATTTATTATTTACTGCAAAGAGTCTAAATAATAGAAGTAAAATAGAGGCAATTGAGTCCACGAGACATGGGAAAAAAACATAGCTTAATATACCATAGAATGAAATATTCATGATTCTGATATATACTGTAGAGACCCCCTCAATTCACCGCTTGTACTGGATATGACCAGGGTTACGATAGCGATAATACTTCTAATAAGAGTATTTATTTCAATAAAATATGATGGGAGTGCAAATATAAAACATTTAGAAAAGTATTGGTCTCTTGCCTATTGGACTGCATACAGTGGTTTTGTTTGAATAAGTCGAGAGAAATGACCAATATTATCAAGATCTTTTTTTTTTATCAATTTAACAATCAATGGGCATGGCGACACATTTGTGCTAAATGTACCAATATTAAAGCGGAAATTAAAAAATGTATTGGCTTTAGAAAGCGATGTAAATATACAGACTGTATGTTTTTGATCATTCCCAGCAGGAATACCTTTAGTTCAATGTTCAAAGTGGTGATAACGTGAAAGCTTACAGTCCAACGCTAAGGCCGCAGGTCAGAAGAGAACCACAAAGTCCATCATTGAACATTGGCCTCAGGTCGTCTTCTGGCAGGTACACTTATGAACTACTTCATGTCTGAACATGTTGTTTATATTCGGCCGCTCTTATCCAGTGAGAGAAACTCAAATATACAGTATCTGGCAGGCTAGTTTTGCACTTTATTATTCATTGAATTTGTGCGTTATATATATTTCATGAAGTGTCATACAAAGAGAATATAATCACATTTGAGGAGTTGGAACAACACAATATTTGGCTTTATTCCTCGAGTAATGACTATAAGGTCATATATAATCTCAATAGATGCAGTTTCAACGCACATTTACATTATCTCAATTTCTTTGCCGTAAACCAAACCCCCCTTCAAAAAAAGGGTGCCTTGGCAAGGTAACACTCAGAGCCCTCCTCTTATGCAATATGCCGTCATATGTGGGCTACTGTCTGCTCTCCGGGGAAAACTTCAAGTTGAGTTCAGCTGCAAGAGACCGTCCTGCCCTGTGTGAGGATTCTGGTTCTTGAGCTGCTGTTCATTCAGGTGAGCTCAACTACTGTATACCGTATATTACAATACATTACATGTTAGACGCTTTTATCCAAAGTGACTTACATACTTTGTGATATTGGGCTATATAAATAAACATTGATTGATACTCAATACTGTGGGCAATCCACACAGGAGCAATTTGGGGTGAAGTGTCTTGCCCAGGGACACAACGACATGCTGACTGCAGTGGGGTTTGAACCTGTGACCCCCTGATCCGAACCTACGGACAACCCACTGCACCACACGCCTCCATATATGCTTTGTATGGCTACACCTGAAACTCTGGCCCCTTCCCAATAGTAAAATGACATGTTTGGAGGGTGGCGGGACTCGCCTCAGTCAAATGAATGGAGAGGGAAGATAATTCTAATTTCGGCTTCCATCTCATTTTACAACTTTTAGAACCTAATAATGTAAATAAGGGTTATTCAAGCCTTCCTACTGGGTATACATATATATGCTGTGAGAGATAAGATCCCTGATTCATGCATTCATCACTTCACGACTCCACTACTGCAATAGCATCCTCTATGGCATTCCATCCAACCTCCTCAATAAACTCGAACATATCCAGAACTCTGCTGCCCGCCTCCTCAACCACACCCGCTCCCGAGACCACATCACTCCCATCCTCCAGAACCTCCACTGGCTCCCCGTCCGTCAAAGAATCCACTTCAAAGTCCTCCTCATTACTTACAAAGCCCTCAACAACCAGGCCCCCCCTACCTCACAGACCTGCTGCACCACCACACCCCTTCCCGCTGCCTCCGCTCATCAGAAGCCAACCTCCTATCCATCCCCACCCACACCAATCACCGGACCTGGGGGGACAGAGCCTTCTCTGTCGCTGCCCCCTCCCTCTGGAACTCACTCCCACAACCCATCAGAGACTGCACCGACCTCACCACCTTCAAAAAACTCACAAAAACTCACCTCTTCAATCTGGCTTTTCATGTGTGATTGTTTTTGTATTATTTGACTTTAACTTTAACTATATATTTATTTGTTGTTCCTTTCTTCTCTTTTCTCTTCACTATTATCTGTAAAGCGTCTTTGAGCACCTGTAAAAGCGCTAACAAATTAAATCTATTATTATTATTATTATTATTATTATTATAAACGTCTCGTTCCCAGTGTAAGTCAATGGAAAAAGTATGGGACCAATGACATCACAAACTGACACGGAAGCACCATTTGTCCAATGCAATTCCTGGGGGCTTGGTATAGATTAGTACACAAGGCCCATTTGGCCTTTAAAACACGTCTAATGAGCCCCACTCCTCACTTGAGAATCCAAAGAGATTGAAGCGGCATGAGTGCAGAGTTACAGGGGCTCACATTCCCCACCAGGATAAGGTGGTTATTCTTTGAACAGTATCAATATATCATTCTCAAAAACAGTGAGAGGGCGATTATGTATGACATTGACAAATAACTGCACATGTATGCTGCATCGGAAATGTGTTATGTATTATTATATCTGAAAACTGAGCTTGAAAGATGATGCTGCCATGCAGAAGTAAACACAACATTAGGACCCATATTGTTACATTTTACCTATCACAAACACTTAGATTTCAAATTATACTTTCAAAATGAATGCATTTCCCTAAAGTAGAACACTACATGAAGCAGAAAATGTTGGAGTATTTGAAGATTGAACGGAGACTTTCATTAATTTACCTCAAACAACAATTTATTTTCTGCTAAAGTGGCTGGCGGATTGGACAAACTTTGCAGCCGCAGTACAAATTAGATGCAACTTTATTGATCACTGTTGCTTAAGTGGGGTCACTGCAACAAAGAAAGGGCAGTACATCATAGAAGCAGAAGATAATAAATAATCAAAACTCAATTCAAAAGATAGTGTGTAACGAAAAAAGCGTGAGTGTTTTCATCAGCATGAGGTAGAAGACACTATAGAGCAGTGGTCACCAACCGGTCGATCGCGAGTGCGGTGCGGGTAGATCGCGGACCGTTAAAAAAAAAGTAACAAAAGAAAGAAAAATGTAATTAAAATAATGTTTGAAAAATACCTTTTTAGATGTAAACCTATCATCCATCACCCCGTTAGCAGGTGCCACTTGATTGACGTATATATGAGACACCTCAATAATATAATACATTAACTGTGCTTTACGTGAACTTCATCATGACACAAGAGACAACGGCAGGACTGTAATTTCCCGTGTTCACTGAACGCAACAGAGGCAAGACACCACACCAATCAGAGAGTTGCATGGAAATACACGTGTGCTTGTGTAATTTAAGCTCGGCTCTGTGTGTGTGAGAGAGGGAGAGAGAGGGACCGGTGCTAGCGGGGACCGTGATGTTAGCATCTGGTTAGCTAGCTGCACTAACTAACTAACGGACATAAGGAGCTGTTTCCATAACAAGCTGGAGGAGGGTCCTCTCCTGTCAGACTGAGGGGCTCAGGTGAGCTAAAGGACTCTGAGTGTTTAGAACGGTTTTGTCACAAATTATTCAAAAGATTATTTCCGCGGCACACCTTCATATGATCATTATAGTTATACAAACAATAAGAGAATAAATGAAAAACAGGTATGAAATAGCCTACTATACAGTATGTCAGTAAAACAAGAATACAGTTTAAAATGGGAGAGATTTGTAAAATATCCATAAAGAAAAAGAAAATCTGTTTACAGTTCTGTTTCATATGGGTGCTGAGAGAGGTATCCATAGATCTCTTCATGTTGCTCTCAAAGTGCACCAGATTGATGCTTTCAACTTCAATATTTAAAAAAAAATCTTCCAGGGGGAGCATCCCCCCGGACCCCCCTAGAGGAGGTGAGGACCCCCCTAGAGGAGGTGAGGTCCGCCCCCTAATAGCACTTTACCCCTGCCTATATGCCGTGAGCTGATTATGGAGCCTTCATTGTAACAGTAATTCAGATGCAATTAGCCTATATAAAAGGCCTCAAATTGGAAGCATTGTCTGGGCCGTCTTTTTCACTCAATTCTGCAATAGGTAGATCTCGCCTTTCATCTAGGCCGAGGTCGGTGATCTTGAGCTTAAAAAGGTTGGTGACCACTGCTATAGAGGCTCACATGGACAACACACGTGTGTAAAATCCACAGGGACGTAGTGATGAGTCAGCATGTGTAAGTGGCAAAAGTAGGGATTAAGCCCCCGGCCCCACGAGGACGCATACTGCTAAACGCATAGGATTAACGCAAAAGCAAAAAAGCTTCCGTCCACACGCAATATTCACCGGATAGTGTCTGTCCACACGAGACAGCTCCGTTTAGCTCCAACAGCTGGAGAAGCTGCAGTACATATGGAGGAGCCTGTAGGGGCGCTGTAACTTCCTCCACAAAAGCAGCGAAGAAGCATGGTTGTCATGGTTGTCCTTCTGTTTATTCTCCGCGGTGGGTGCCTAGGGAACCGGGCAGAGTTTTTCGCCAGTCAACGTGTGTTAAAGTTTAAATCTTCCGGACAAAATTATAAAAGTGCCGGTCAAAGGTCTTCTTTGTTATTTATTGAGCATTAAAACAAATGAATAACGAATCTATAGAATATAATAATAAAATACACGGAGCCTCTCTTTTTCCTCCCTTTCTTCGGACAGCGTCAGTGTATGTCTCATGCAGCAGCTGATCCAGTAATGAGTGACCCGGCCGACAGTACAAATACACATATTTATAACTAGTTTAGTTAGTTTGAGAGGTAATTAAAATAGCTAAGGGTGATGATCTGACTTGAAGTGTGTGTTTTGCGCCGTTCACCGCTGCATCACAGCGGGAGGAGCTGCAGGTGAGCAGAGCTGCGTGTCTCCGTCCTGTCAGATTAGACTTCACTCGCGTTTATGTCCATATCGAGAGAAAGATAAATTATCTGAATTCAGTGTGCAGTTTACTTTGACGCGGGAGTGAGAGGCGGGGCTATTGCGTCATCATTAGCAGAAAATGATCGTATAGGGCGCACACACGAAGCCGTTGGACCCCCCAGAGCGTTGCGTATGCCGTTCTATCCACCTTGGGACCCGCTATCGTTTCTGCAGTTGTTTACTGTCATATTCGGGCGTCCTCGTGTGGCCGAACGGTCTATATGACACTAAACAGTAACGCAAACTACCGTTTTCGTCCTCGTGGGGCCGGGGCTTGGAAATGCAGGATGATCCTCACACTTCACAAGCTCACAGCACAGACATCTCTCTTCCTGCTGATAGGTGTTAGAGAATAATTCTCCCTTACTCCTAAGATATTTAACTGTTGACATTTATGACCAACCCTGACTCTGTTATCTCCTTTAAGGAATGTGCTGCTGCACTTATATGTGGATATTCTCAGTTTATGACCGGTCAACTCTCGGTCACAGAGACTAAGAGTCAGACAAGTGATTCAGTGTCTCCAGATGTTGGGGCTATCTCCAGTGTTCCCTGGTGTTTCCGTTATCTTCCCCAATATGTGGATTAACTCGCTAATTAAAAAGGTCTATCGAGAGAGGGGCTGGTCAGAATTGATGTGGCAACTCTCCGGTGCAGCCAGAACCTCTGACTTGTGATGTGAAATCCTCCGGCCGATACTTGTAATAAACCACCAATGTTTGAGATCAAAGCTCCGACTCTCCTCGTGTCTCTCTGAGTCCTGACTCTCCATTGCTGCAGAAGTTTCCCTTACAATAGGAAAATCAAAAGTTTCTTCCAAAGAACTTCCAGTCTCATTGTCATCCTCTCTTCTGAATAAAACTCAACTTACTGTATATCCTGATGTTGTCGTGCGGGCTCCGAGGGATGGACAGCACTCTGAATCCAGTTTCTCACAATTACTCTTTCAGCTGCTTCTTAATTGAGTTTTTAGGAATTCTCGGCAGTCATGGCAGGGTGATAGGATGGTCCTTGGAGACTTTAGCCAGACTACAAATGTGAAATTCATAGTCTGCCTTAACAAAGGTCAGCTGGAAGTTTCAGTGTCAATTACCACCAAAAGTCACGGGGTCTCATGAGAGTCACTCTGTTTTCTTAAACACAATACTCGGTATAATTTGGCCAGTAGATCATTGCAATTAACCTTGGAGTAATCCTTATGAAGAATGTTAATGAACTGACTGTCTGTCAATTGTAATGAGGATGTAGAGCTTTCCACATCGACACATTGTAGTTTCTTCACATCCGACTCATTAGGACCAGAATCGGGCTCTTTCACAAAAAACTCAATCCAGACTCTTCACCTTTGCCCTCTTGGTTCGCTCTACATTACTGGTTCATTATACTGAAGACCAACTAACCAAAAGAAAGTGGAATATGAAACTCTTCACAGATAATGGTCATAGACCAGGGGTGTCCAAACTTTTTTCACATCGGGCCACATACAGAAAAATATATGAAGGGCTGGGCCACTCACTACAGGTATATATAGCCTCATAAGTTCAGTTATAAGTTAGCAAAATCAATCAAACGTAGGTAAAGGATGCTCGTGAGTGTTGGCAGCTCATCCCTTAAAACAGAACCCTCGGATTGATTATAATAAGGAGAAATAGGAAGGGTGTATGTCAAGCTTGTTATGTAAATAAGTCATTGGGCTTTTTTCTTATCAACTAGGATATGTTAGAAAATGTTTCCAACTTTAATTGACTGAATTTATTTGAAAAGCGGTCTTATTAACACATGACTACTACTGTGTACTATATTTGTACATTTATATTTAAGAGGTACAATATAAGAAAAGCACAAGTTTCATTTGTGGGCCGTATTCCATTATACTTTTTTAATTTGCTGAGTGCCGATTCAAAATGGTCCGCGGGTCGCATTTGGCCCCGCGGCCATAGTTTGGACACCCCAGGCAAAGAGCCTGACTTCAAGTACAGCCCTTCAGTCAAACAGATGTGAAGATATGGGTCCAATGTGGGTGACAAACAAATATGGAGCATGGACGACTAGACAATAAACAACATGTGAGATCAGTGCTGCAGTTTCTGCTCTGTAAAGGTTATATTGCAAAAAACACATGTGGAGGCTGTGGCTCAGTGGATAGTGTGCTGGACTTCGAATCAGGGGATAGCAAGTTCCGAGTCCCACTGCAGTCAGCATGTCGTTGTGTCGCTGGAAAAGACACTTCACCCCAAATTGCTCCAGTGGGGATTATCCACAGTACTGAATGTACGCTTTGGATGAAAGCATCTAACAAAATGACATGTAATGTAACAAGGCAGTGGGACAGTGCTAAAATAATGACTTGTTCTTTCCGGGTGGCTATGGCTGTAAGGTAGAGTAGTCATCCAATAATTGGAAGGTCAATGGTTTGATTCCCAACCCCCACATACAATATGTAAATGTAACCCCACATAGCTTACATTGTGAATGTAAGTCTCCCTGAGCAGTATTTCAGCCTCAACCTCTCTATGGATGTGTGTGAATGCTGAATGTATATAAAGCACTTTGAGCTGCTGGAAAAACACTATATAAATTATACATAAGATCATAGGTTTCTATAGGATGACAATTCAAAGCTAAAATAAGCCAATGGTTGACATTTGTTTAAATTCAAGAATCTTTTGGGCTTTAATTAATATGTATAGAGGTTTAAAAAGATATAGTGAATCAAAGTATTGTTGCGCAGAATGTTAAAGGGTTAAACACAGAAGGTGCTGTCAGTTGATGATTTAAAGAGGGAAGGTCACACATAATGAGAATCCAAATATCCATTCAGAATCCATACATTGATCAAATGCACATTAAAGCCAATGTGTTTTTGATAGTATTTATTGATTATTGGAAAAAAAGGTCTTTAGGGAAATATCAGAATCACTCCTTTTCACCCTGAAGGGGAATGTCAGTTTCTGGTTTGAGTGACAGCAGCTCGTAGTATTGCTCCGGAGGGATTAGAGACATGTTGTGTTCATGTTTGTAAGTCAGATAAGGATGGATTTTAGCAGGAACACTAATGCGAGTTGTTGTTCTAGGCCGATGGCTGTTGTGTGCATTCAATGTCCATATGATAGAACAATGAGGCTTCTGCTTTGTGCAATATTTGATCTGCTTTTTAAAGGTCCCATGTCATGCTTTTCCGGTTATTACCCGTCCCCTTGTGTGTTATGAAGGTTTTTCTGTACGTAAACGGTCTGTAGAGTTAAAACCCTCAAAGCACACCCTGTAGCGATTAAACTCTAACACAGAAAATACCTCCCCAAAACGCGTCGTTGGAGATACGTCACTGTCTATTGATTATTCCGGGTAACTCATGATGTCATGCGTTACCCGGAACCAAATGGACCAATCCGCGGAGCCGTTACGTTAAGCCCCCGCTGATTGGTCCAAATTGACCAATCCACGGACTTCCTCACACACACACACAGTGCATGCAGCTCTGCTGATCTCTCCTCCCTGGCTACAGGCTGATAACAGACAGTTGGGATCGCGGCGAAATTCTCTCTGCAGACCCATTCTCACAGCGTTTATCAACCTTTTTCTAACTCAATATCAAGCCACACTTATTGTTTTTACTTCGGCTGTGACTTTGTGTGTGCTCAGGGTGAGTTTGGCTGTGTTTCGCTGTCGCTAAACAAGGAAACCACACCTCCACGGAGCTCAGCGCGATTCACAGTGTCCCGACCAATCAGAGCACACTGTGCTCACAGGGAGGGTGGGGGCTGGAGCTATTGGAGCTACAACGAGCCGTTAAAGGCAGAGAGTGAAATTCAGTGAATACACGTAGTTTACAGAGATGCTGTATGAGAAACCAAAGGGACTTTGGGAAATTGCACAGTATAAATCTATTCTAGTAGACCTCAACAATGGAATTATGATCAGTGGAAATGGCCATGAAATGGGACCTTTAAGGTCTCAATCTTTGTAAACGGATAACAGATGCCATCTTTGCACATGCACATTGTTTCTGAGTTTGTACCCACAGGAAAGCAGGAGTCGCACAAATGATTGAAAGCGCTGATTTGTAACAGCAGACAGGAAAAGGGAAAAGGATGAGATAGACTTGTAACGAAGGGTCATGCACCTACTGCAGTGGAGTTTGTTATAAACAAAAAAAAGTGTATTTTATATTTGTAGCAGCATCTTACCATTCACTTGAAGCGTGTGGATCTGAAAGAGTTGCTCGTAGCCATCAGCGTGACAGGTATAGTTCCCGATGTGCGTCGTGGTCGCCTTGGTGAAGTACAGTGATCCATCGTCCCCAAAGTCCTACCAAGAGACAGAAAGAGAAACGTCTTAATGACTTACAGAACGTTTTAGTGGTCTTTGTTCCCACAGTGCAGCAGTGAGGTTTGAAGGCATTGAAATCTGGAGATGAACGGTGTGCAGATGAGAAGTTAAACATGTTTCATAGCAAAGAAAATGAAAAACATTACAATAGTCCAAAAAGGCACGTTGTGGAATAATGTTCATCAATCAAAGTCACACGTTAAAGCTATTTGGTGCCATGTAAGACAAATGAGAACCGTTAAAGTCACACAATTGTTTTCTGACATGTGTGATTTTTTACAATCAGAGGACACTGATCTAATGGAGGGACTGAGGTTATACTTGATTAGGATGGAAGTTACACAAGGTCAGCTGCCTATAGAAAACAGAGCAATTTAGTGCTGACATACAGTAAATCAAAATAACTTCTACTGCTCGTTTTAAATGTCATTGTCATGGGTCACAAATACACAAAACATGTTTCACTTTGGTTCTCATGTTGCCTTTTTAAAGCAAATCAAAAGATGGTATTACACCAAAACCTACGATGTCCATGATGTGAACGTGTGCAGAGACAAACTACAGACAGGATTCATTCATGCTGTGATTGTGAAGTGAGTTAACACAAAGGAGAAGGTGCTGGATGCAGAAAGAGAGCAAAGTGGTGAATACGTTCTGCAGGTGTAGCTCAGAAGGAAGCTCCTAAAGCTAATGAGCCCACAGGTGGTGTGCTGGTGAGATTAATCCATTTGACAGAGAGCGAATGTGCACCACCTTTTTAGGATCACACTGCAGTAAAAACTATACTGGCAAATCATTGTAATTACTTTTGTACATGTTATAGTGTTATCTTTATATTATTCTCATTGGAAGTCATCAAGAAGTTGTTGATTTGTTTCAGATAAAGAGTCCTCCTATTCTGTTTTATAAGAAGTAAACATGTGAAATGCTTACTTTAAACGAGAAACTTTAGAATAACATATCTTTTTCAACTTCTAACTTAAAACGAGTGGGTCAAAAGTAGCGTCCTAAATGGGTCTAATACAGAAAATATGGGGAATACACCTTTTGCGACGTGTTTTGAGATAACTAAAGAATACAGCAATGTAAAATAAGATACTTCAAAACTTTGGATGATTTTTTTCACTTTCCCAGCATTTCTTCTTCTCTTCCCGCTTGAGAAAGGCTTTCTTTTCTTTTAATTTAAGCCCAATTGTATCCCTATTTACAGATGGATGTATTATATTGTATAGATTGTTGGTAAGTTTCTACAGGAGTTGTTGAAGATTTTGCAAATAAATAGGGCAATTTAATAGGAAAATAGCTATCCCTGCCTTATGTGTGATCAATGTATGCTTTCACTCTTGAGTAACTGAGAAAGGTTACTCACTTGTATACATACTAGCTTACTTGAGAGCAGTGTTAATTTTGGCAGCTGTTTTTGATTTAGTCTTAGTCTTTCGACGAAAATGGTTATTAGTTTTAGTCACATTTCAGTCATTCCTATCCTTCGTAGTTTTAGTCTAGTTTTAGTCGACGAAAACTATAGGTTACTTACGTAACCCCAGTTCTCAGAGTAACATGAAGTGAGATGTCTCACTATGGGATGCGCCTCAACGCGTATGCAAACAGAAGCATCAATCTCATTACGCCAATCCTGATTGGCTGGTGATCTTCACGTCTACGTCAGGGAATCCACCCACCCTATAAATAGCTTGCGCTACGATGCAGCGTCATTCAAAATAAGCACCTCTTCTCGCTTTGCCTTAGCAAGGAGGGCCGTCTGGTGAGACATCTCACTTCATGTTACTCTGAGAACTGGGGTTACGTAAGTAACCTATAGTTCTCATTTATAACACTCCGTTCGATGTCTCACTATGGGATATTGAAACTCCCGTATTGCGAGACATGCTTATCTCGAAAATCACCAAAACAACCAGAACTTAACAGGTAGAACCCTGTCTCAACACGGGGCCTAGCACTGCACGGGCCACACTTGGAGCAGAGACATCTAGCCTGTAAAAGCGGACAAAAGTGAGCGGTGAGGACCAGCTCGCTGCTGCACAAATGTCTTGGATGGAAGCACCCTTGAACAAAGCCCAGGATGTAGCCAGTCCACGAGTAGAATGAGCATGCAGGCCCGTTGGTGCCTGCAAACCCTGACTCGTATAAGCCAGAGCAATCGCTTCCACAATCCAGTGGGAGAGCCGGTGCCTGGTAACGGGCTTGCCCTTCTGAGGGTTAGCCCAGGATATAAGGAGTTGGTCATTGCAACGAAACTCTTTTGACCTGTCCATATAGGTGCGTAAAGTAAGGACTGGACACAGCAAATTCGGCCGCTGTTCCTCAGAGAAACACAGCGGCGGAGGAAATGCCACAATGTCAATGGGGGTACATGAGCCAACCACCTTAGGTATAAAGGCAGGGTTGGGCTTCAGCAACACTCTCGTTTGCCCCGGGGCAAACTGAGTGCATGAAGGATGTACAGAGAGCACATGAATGTCACTGACTCGCTTGGCAGATGCCAGAGCCAGTAACAGCACTGTCTTCAGTGACAGGTGTTTCATGTCAGCTTCTTCCAGGGGTTTAAATGGAGGTCGAGTGAGCCCATCTAAAACCACTGCCAAGTCCCATAAGGGCACCAGTGACCTGGAAACAGGGAGGAGCCTGCGAGCCCCTTTCATAAAACGGCAGACCAAAGGATGTTGGCTAGCCGTCTTTCCCTCAAAGCCCACATGTCATGCAGCAATAGCAGCAAGGTACACTTTGATCGTAGAGAAAGCTCTGTGTTTATCAATTAGGTCCTGTAGAAATGATAAAATCACCCCGACAGGACATTGAAAAGAGATGTGTCCTTTTTGAAGGCACCACTCCTCAAACACCCTCCACTTACAGTCATAGAGGGACCTGGTGGAGGAAGCTCTTGCACTCTGAATAGTGTTTATCACCTTCTGAGGGAGCCCCACTGTATTCAGATTGTACCACTCACGGGCCAGGCCCATAGTGCCAAGCGCTCTAGGTGTGGGTGAAAGATCTTCCCCCCGCCTGAGACAGTATGTCCCTGCGTAGTGGGAGCTGCCACGACTGCCCGCACAGCAGCTGATATATCTCCGCCAGCCAGTACATTGCAGGCCAGTGCGGAGCTATCAGGATCAGTGTGTGGCGTTGTTCTCTCACTCTGGCCAGAGTTGGGGGTATCAGAGCCAGGGGTGGGAACGCGTACAGAAGAACCGGAGGCCAAACGTGCGCGAGCGTGTCCACGCCTAACGGTGCAAGTCCATACTTAGGCAGGGCAAAGCTGGTGTGCTTTCGCCCGGGAGAGCGGACAACGCTCCCGGCTTTGCAGCCTGAGCCGATGAAACGAAGATGTCATCCTCGTGCTCATCCGAGTCGGAAAGGAGGAACTCAGAGGCATCCTCTTCTTCCTCCATATAGTCCAACTCTAGGACATCCTCCGCGGGTGGAACCATGGTGAGGTCCAGTTGGGAGCCCCAGCTTGACACAGCGCAGGGCTCCACTCTCACGGCTCTTGCCGCCACCGGACCCCAGCCTGACACGGCGCGGGGTTCAATCTCTGCGGCGGACGCCACCATGTCTTGATTGCCGGCCGGCGAATCAGTGGACATGAGGGGGTCCTGTCCCGACAAGCTAGCTTGGCGTGCTAGCCGTCGGCGGAGGCTCTTAATGATGAAGTGGGCATAATGCCCGCACGAGCTGGGGTTATCGATAGCCTCCTGGGCGTGTTCCAGCCCGAGGCAGGACGAGCAGACCTGGTGTGAGTCTGTGCCTGAGATCTTAAACCCGCAGCCGCATAGCCGAGCCTCCGAGTCCCTGACTCCTCTGGTGTGAGGGAGAGAAGGGTCCATCTTTGTTCGCCGGGGTGTCGGCGTGGAGTGGACACGCTAGTAACAGGTACGTTATTGAGAAAAAGAAGAAAAAATCCAACCTTGTCGTTAATCCGAAAGGAAAAAGCGACGGCGTAGATTTTATTCTTTAAAAAATATTAACTGGTGTGTTAATACCTTTTGTTTTTATCTCCGTCTCCTCTGGTGTGAGAGAGAAAAGAGAACGTCCTCGCTACCGTGGTGTCGGTGTGGAGGGAAGAAAAACTAGCAACAGGTATGTTACTAGCTTGAAGAAAAAATCAAACCTTACCGTAATTTCGAAAGAAAGAAACGGCGAGGCAGATTACAATATTAACTGGTGTGTTAATATTGTTCAGTCTTCTTGCAAAGCAGAAAGTAACCGGCAAGCGCCCGTCGACCGAATGTTAGCTTTGGGTTCAGTCTGTGGACCGTTAAGCTAGCCCGGCTACTGATAATTCGAGATGTGCTCTGAAGCGAGAAGAGGTGTTTGAATGACGCTGCGTCGTATCGCACGCTACGTATAGGGTTGGTGGATTCCCTGACGTAGACGTCAAGATTGGTTTAATGAGATTGATGCTTCTGTTTGCATACGCGTTGAGGCGCATCCCATAGTGAGATATCGAACGGAGTGTTATGAATGAGAACTCAAAACGTGTTAATCTAGTTTTAGTCGACGAAAACTCAAAACGTTTTAGTCAACTTTTAGTCAAAATGTGTCTATACTCTTGCTCCGTTCCCGGCAGATCTCTGTGTCCGCTGCAGCATGTCTGTTAGGCCGCGCCCCCCGCACAGAGAGACACAGGGAGATCGCTCTTCTGGAGTGAAGAGAGCGGAAATAATGATATTGCAAGTTAGAAACCATAAATGCATTTTGACAGACAAGACGGAAACTTGGGGGAAAATATGTTGCATTTTGAATGTCCGATAGTCCACCATTAACACCTTAGTCCCGTCTCGTCTCGTCAACGAAAACTAAATATACATTTCGTCATAGTTTTCGTTATCAAGAATCTATTTTTAGCTCATCATCGTCTCGTCTTAGTCATGTAAAAAAGGTTGTTGACGAACATTTGTCGTCATAGTTTTCGTTGACGAAATTAACACTGCTTGAGAGTAAGACACTTAAGAAATGTATATTATTTTCCTTTTTCTAAAATGCTGTTTTACTCTTACATTGGCCACTTAATACTCAGAGCAGATAAAGCAATATTCAGATACAGAGTGTCCCTGCATTTCAAATACAGTATGTACCTTCCTTACTATATCAAGTGATTATATTATAAATCTCCATGGACACAACAATAACTGCCTGTGCTCACAACTATAGGTTGTCCCCACTTTTAAATGCACGGCAGATATTCAGGAGTGGTCTCGCTCCAGCACTCTGCCTTCATTAGTCTTCTTCAATGCCCGCTAACATGATGAAGGCCAAGTGCAAAAACGTGTTCATTCCTGATCGCTGCCATGCATAGGAAATCATTCAGGTTTCTCTTAATGTGGTGACCCTTTGCTCTGAAGCATGACGGAGATTCTGCCCTGTGCTCCTCGTTGCTTATAACAGCTTTCTTTTATTAAAAAGACTCAAGCCTAATTACCAGTCCTAAGTCAGGAGAGCTCATTAAAGAAAAACGGAATTTTCTCATTAAAGGGCGTTCAACACTTTGATCACATCTTTGCTTTCTGTTTACATCTTGGCGTTCAGCTTGTTTTTAAATATCTGTAGACAGCTGTGGAGCCCTCCGTCGTGTTTACAGGAACATGGTGTGTGTATCAGTTCGTCCCGGTGTGCTGCGATCTAACCCGAGAGCTCGGTAACGGCTCGAGCTGAGTGAAGCATCAGAGCTTCGCAATATGAGGGGAAATCGATGGTGCGTTTTGGCCCCTTGGGCTGAGAGCATATTGTGTCACCTTCTTAAATGAAAAATGAATGGGGGTAGAAATGAAACTCAGAGGGTGGAACGAGCCACGACGGGGGCTGTCGACATGATTCCTCCACCTCACCTCACCACCCGTGCTTTAGCTATATCAGCAGCACCCAGCTCTCTGCAGAGGGAGCAGGCCGGTGTAGGAGAAACTCAGAGGGAAGGGAGACAAGGGCGGGTAGAGGTGGATTTACAAATAGGCTATAGCCCTCAAGAAACTATAATTAATAAAGCTGTCAGTGCCGGGTCAACTGAAAGGACACTAAAGAGCCACCTCAGAGTGCAGCTACACTGACGAGGCAATTCAGAACATAGCCTCTGTAGAACGGCCTTTTGAAACTGTGTGACAGAAGTGGAGTGAAAATATCCTTCGCAGTGAGAGAAACATGTTTCCTTAAAAATAAAGTATACTGAGGTAACAAAGCATGACAGAGGGGTTTGACATTATAAGTCAGTCATTTTTTATCACTGGTTTCTGATATTCGACCACACTCAGGTGCTAGCAGTTCGCCTGCCACACATTATAATGGAGGAATGTAATGTGTGGTGCTCACAGCTTTAAAGAAATCACATTTAAAAAAAGATTCAGCAGCATGTGTTGTCAGGAAATGATGTGTCCCATTACTCTGCCTGAATCATTCACAGCCCTCACTGTCACCCACACACACTGCAACTACTTTTACCAATGCAGCAGTCCCAGCAGAACGTGTTCACAGTGTTTACGCATTGCTCACAGTATTAGGGATATATTTATGCTGTGAGCATCACAAACACAATTCTGTGTACTTGAATGAGCCACACTATTGCACTGGGTTACATGTTCCTCCACCGTTCGCAAAGCTGTTTAGGAAATGATTTGGTATAATTTGAACATTTCAGTCTTGAAGGAGATTGAATATGCTTCGTGCCACAGAGATCTGATTGGGGTTTTCCACAAGATGTTTTGACAATAACTAAAATGCACAAATATTAAGCAGGCCTCATCCTTCCTCTGTTAGGTTTAGCATGTTTTGGATGAACAGTATGCAGTCACTGTAGAAACATGAGATGTTCAATTGATGTGATGTCCTCAGCTTGTGCATTTCTGATAACAGCATCATGCATCGGTTGTGTTTTTTGTGAATGGAAAATAAATTAAAGAGTGAAGCGATGTCAGTCGGCTGTGAAGAAAAACCAAATACACCCTACCTGAGACGGGATCTGTTGGGGAGTCAAACAGAGGTCAAACATTAGGAAGTTTGGTTCATTAAAAGCAGAATAAATATAGATTTTAAAGCAGAAAGGTCACAGCAGTGTTGGTGTTGTTGCACAATTGCATGATGTTAGAGGCAAAGTTCAGTACATAGCTCAACGTAGATCTTTTGTCAGGATAGTAGAGAATATAAGTAGTACATAATAAACCACGAGTTTGGTACTTAGCTCCTGATCAACATGATTAATTCAACAAGGAGTAATACAATAAAACCTCTTGATTGAAGTTGTAGATATAATAAAAGATGACAATGTCATTCTGTAAGATGCATGTGTTATCTACCGATATAATGTTTCACTTTCACATCTTTATTCACAACAAAACCCTCTAGAAATGGCAAAGAACGACTACAACTTTGAGTATAAAACATATTATCAATGATCACTTATCAAGACCATACTGTATGCGGAAATTATGCTACTAGTACTATCATGTATATCCCCGCAATTTAAATATAATGTTACGTTCACTGAAACATAATTGCAGATACAAACAAATATTCCAAAGGATAAGAAAAGAAAGGAGAAATAAAGATTAAGCCGTGCTTATATTTATGCCTGCTGAGGGAAGTTCTTAAAATAAATGCTCTAACTTTTAATATTTCCATTTTTAGGACAGTGTCCAGAGATGTTGGTCCTTAGTAAGAAACAAACAAATCAATAGAGGCACAACAAGTTGACTGACTAGTAAAAATGATGACAAAAAGTAGCCACTTAAAAAAAAGTGTACACACACACACACCCCCCCCCCCCCCCCCCCCCCACACACACACACACACACACACACACACACACACACACACACACACACACACACACACACACACACACACACACACACACACACACACACACACACACACACACACACACACACACACACACACACACACACACACACACACACACACACACACACACACACACACACACACACACACACACACACACACACACACACACACACACACACACACACACACACACACACTCTCTTTGGCCACTCAGGGAGGATTGAAATACTGACAGACTTGGATGATGATGCAACAGCAAGCAACTGTCAACTTCACGGCATTACGGTAAGCTGCTTTGTCAAAATTTAGAGGGGCTCTATTGAACTCCAGGATACAAGCGCACCACTGGGATTAATGTGCGCATCACTAAGTCTGGATGTCCACGGCATTTTCAAAAATAACCACTTTTTTAAAATTGGAAGGTCTAGCAAGATTAGACTGCATAAAGCTCCCATGTGTACTCACAGGAATATTACTCTAATTAAGGCTGGCAGTGGATGCTCACAAATATTAACAGCCTGCAATTATACAGAAAGTGTCTGCGAGGCAATTGAGAATTAGTCTGTGGATGCCAGGTGCGGGCGAAATCCACTCTCTTCTCTGGAAGGGACAACAATGATTGACTGTAAGTCTGAGAGCCAAAAATAAATCTGGATTAAGTCTGCGTGCAGCTAATGCTCCGTTGGTAATTTCTCTCTGTGCTGCGTGGCTTGCACACAGTTTCCTGACGAGCCACAGGAGACCCATGCTGAGTCATGCTGGTGCCGTTTGGGGTTCTGGAGGTAATCTGTGTCCTAGCAGAGGCTGTAAACTCAGGCTTTGCTAGACACCAACAAAAAAAATGTAATCTGACAATGGCAGACCTCCAGGGTCAAAGTGCAGCGCGTTCTCTCAGACTGAGGAGATGGATTAGTCCCTGTAGTAGTTTAACACAGCCTCACTCCATGAAAATGCACTGGCATGTAACCAGCATGCCCTCTTGCACCGCAGAGAGAGGGATGGTAATTTTATGCAACAACATCGAATCCAGGCAATATGAGGATCCTGAGGGTACCAAAGTGGTTCGGGGGTTAATTAAAATGCAAAGTTAGTAGCATCCTTCTCTCTGCTCTGTCTCCATCTTTGATGTATAACTCGTGCTATGGGTTCAGTGGAGAGAAATCAAATTTGGATGTTTTCTCCAGGTTGTTCCAAACCACAAAAGGCCCAGCTTTGATTGATTGCCAACACAGCATATTTGATTTCCTCTAAATAAAAGGAGAGAAAAGTAAGTCTGTATGATTCCACAGAGAAAGTGTGAAAACAAAGTTGAAATACCAAATTATTGTTCAAGGATGAATCGTCCTATTCAGGTCCATACAGTATGCTTTCACTAGTCCAAGTATAAATGAACTTAACACAAAGTGTCTTTAGCTACAATAGATATTCTAAACAGAATTTGTCAGCAGAAGCTTTCATCCCTGAGCTGACATGGGAATGAAAATACACCCGAGCAAGATCTGATATTAGACACCAGGAAACTGATGACTGTGTGTGAAACAGACAAAGACCACCCTCTGAACTCTGCCTTGTGTTTTCAGGCAAAGTCAAGAGATGAAACACAAGCAAGATTTATCGAATGTGCAAAAAAAAAAACAGAACTAAACCGTTTGTGTGGAGTGGAATAGAAAGATAGATCAAAGTGTGTGTTGACCTTACAAGACCTCACACCTGTCTTCTCCTCCTAGAAATCCCCCATAAGATATTGAGAGCGTTTTCATAAAATAATCAGACTTTTTTCCTTTTTCTTTTTTCTTACACCCCAGCACTTGTATTCGTCTTTTCTGAAAATACGTTGCCTGGAAGCAGTCATAATACATTATATAAATAAATGACTGACAAATTGTAGGAAAGCTATCAGAAATGACTCAATGGTTTGGACGCCGCCCTTTAAGGGAATCAAACATCACCATCAAGCAGAAGCACTGGTTTAGAGCCAGTTGATGGTGCCAAGGATGACTGGCGACAGCTGGGCGCCTCTTACTCATTTTAAGGGTCATCAACATTTAATGTTACATTAGTGGCTTCACTGGGCCTCCCTTTATCTACTGCGACAGTGTTGACTTAATTATGCACAGCAGTATCACACTCATCTTGGTCAGCAGTGACACACAGAGAGCATAAAGGGGTGAGGGGAAGGAGAGGTCTGCCTTCTCTGCACCTCTCCATGTTAAGTGCCCCTGCTCCGTTTGATGTGGATGAAAGTGACACACAGGGCTGTGCATGCAGATTAAAACAGAGAAATGCACACGTAGTCTTTCACAGAGTTGTAGAAGTAGGTCCCTCCTCTAAGGCAGAAACCCTTTGGTACCCCCCCCTCCCCTTCATCTGCTTTCATTTCTTGAAATCCCTGTCCCTCCGAGCCGTCTCTAAACACCAAGAACACAAACTGACATCCTGGATTACCGTCAGGCTCACAATACACAAGCTCGGCGCCAACAGTCAAATAAAAAGTGGTGACAATCTGAGCCACTGCCAAAGAAATAAAGAAGAAATGTGCTGAGAGAGAAATATAGGAAGATATAATCTGAAATGTACAGCTCTTCCTCTGTCGTTAAGAATTAATGATGCATCTCAACATGAAAACACAATAATCAGACCCGTTGGCTGTATTTGTTCGAACCATTCCACTTTAAATCCCATTATGTACCTTCATATATAATGTATCCGTGCATCCACTACACATTCACTTATCTACCCGTGTATCTATCTATAAACAATAGAATCAGGGGGCCGGATGCCGGCTCTTACATTGATGTCTGCCAGGTTCAGGGAGTTCAGATATTGATGGTTTCTCTTCCACAGTATGGGAGGCCTGCGCTCTCCTGTGATGGCACACGTCAATACGGCGCTCTGGCCGACTGTTACTGTGGTGACGCTCACTTTCTGATCATCGGGGAGGGTGAGCAGGTACACATCTGTTGAGAGGAGAAACAAAGCACAATGTCAGACAGTTCGGCTTAAGGACACGGACTCTAGGAAAAGTGAAAATGTAAGTTTACTGTAAAAACTTTTAACACGAGTTAGTAATAAACTACATTCTGTTGCTTGAAACAGCTCATACTGTAATTCATAGAAATAAACCCACTGAGATGCTTCACAATGCAATCATGTACATGTTTCTCCTAATGAAGCCTGAAAACATGAATAAAGAACAAAACGCTGTCTCAATTAGCTGCTGTTGTGCTGTACAGGCAGATGTGTATTTAGTTAAAGATGCACTGAGCCAGCACAAATATTGCAATTTGCAACGTAATGGGAAGGAATTAAGTTAAATGTTCGGCAAATAGTTTGCATAATTTATATAATAGCGCTATAGTGGAAGTTATACTTTCTTTATTGTGTCTCTCAGAGGACCCTTGGTTCACCACCACACATAAGCCTCATTGTTTAGCTAACAGTAAAGCAGAAGCACTATCTGGAGGCACTAATGCTGGTCTGAGGACTGTTGAAACCTCATGTACAGTACGCCGCTTTGTGTCTAGAAGTTGGAATAGTTTAAAACAAGCTAGGCCCTTCACATTGTTGTAAAAGCCCAGAAGTGCATTATTTTTTTTGATGAAAGTAACATGCATACAAATGCCTGCACTGCCAGAGAGGCTCTCTGTGGAGAAACATAGCCCTCGACCTCCACCATTACCAATTTGGAATTCCAGCAATACCTCAAAAGAAATATTTCTTGTAATGATGAGATCTTTGGTTGATTTCTAATTATTACTGAGAGAAAACATTGCCACAAATCAAATCCAGGGTTGGTTAGTTAGAGGTTAGCGCGGCTATGGCTGCCTTTTGTGTGTTTTGATGAGACTACAGTGTACACTTCTGTGGTATTATGCAACGCTGCCTGTGTGAGAAAATGCCTTTTAATCTTTCTCTTGGGTAATGAGCAAAAGGAAACAGAGACTCAATTTGTTCTGCTCCTGAGGGCATGAAATGCAAAACCTAATGAAAGAGCCGGTCCAGTGTTAGCTCGCCACAGCCCGGAGAATCTGGATGAGATCACCTTTAATTACAGCGTAACCCTGGTGGGCCGGTACCGGCGGCTTCTGGATGCTTCTTTAACCTGCTCACTCATTTCTGATGCTTGGTCCTTTTGTTGTGTGAACTCTACAGGCCTGATAGATCCAGGCCAATCACTCTGAGCCGTGAGACGACTCATATTCTTTTCAGCGAGAGCTCCAAATTAAGTCTTTTAATCTCTCATTTGGCCCAATGAAACCCTGCTTAAACCCGGGCAAATCACTGCCAGGATTACATCAAAATTAGAGGATTAATAACAGCCGTTTCTTCGGAGTGGAGTACAACTCGAAATGTGGATGACTATACTGTTAGTGGAGAGCTGATCCAACTCTATACAGTAGTTTGTCTTGATATTGAGTTGCTTAAAAGTGACCTATCATGCAAAATGTACTTTTGTACATCTTTTATACATGAATATGTGTCCCTGGTGTTCCAGGGAACTCACCAAGAGTCAGAAAACACAACCCTCTCTGTTTTCCTCCATACCCAAATCTCTAAAAAAGGGGCTGCAACGGATCTGATACAGACTGATCCAGATTTGAACACTTCTATGACGTCACAGAAGTGGCGCTACGGCTATTGGGCCAACTCCACCAATCAGGAGGAGACAGCCACGGACATTGCCGTTGGAAAGCGCTGGAGACGCTGTAGTACATATGCCAGGCCTGTAGATGGTGCTGTTCTCACAGAATCAGCCCATGCAAAGACATTGTTAAATTGAGCGAAATGAGGAATGGCTAAAATGCATGATCTGTTTGGTATTTTGAAAAATAAAAAGTATAAATATACCTTATATAGGTATGGTCCTACACTATATTATTCAAATATAGCATGTTAGGTCCACTTTAAAAGAAATCCATGAGTTTAACTGTTTGATTTTATTTGATTACATAAACTGGTGGATTACAACCAAACATCCAAATAACCCTGAGGAAAATCTGATTCAAAAACTATTTACAGCACACATAGTGCTAGAAAAGTATGGATTGTAATCAGCAGCTCATTCAAAGTTTTGTTTTATATTTGCATGTCTCTCAGTTTTATAATTACACCTTAATATAAGAAATAATACTGTATTCTGTGATAATTGGTGTCATCCTGCAGGAAACATAATCAAGGTGTTAACTGCGTTAGCAAACACTGTTACTTTTAAAATACATGTTGTATTTATTTGCAATAAATGTATTTAGGTAATACCTTTTTTCTGTGAATACCCAAAAGGAACCACTTCATAAAATTAAAGAAAGCAGCTACAGCTTTGTGGACCAAAACACCTTACAATGTAATGCAACAACCCATAATTATGACCTTAAGAAGCGAACAGTGTTGCTCCTGCGACAGATTTGACAGAAGTTGAACATCATCAACTCCATGAAGTCATTGTATATTGCCGAGCTATTGCATCAGATTGTGTCATATGTTACAAGTGATCATGTTGCTATGCCCACTACCATTTCCACATTGAAATATCAAATAGCTTTGAAGGATTTTATACTCCTTTTTAGCTTGAGCGATGCACCTTTTTTGTTTAGAATAATCAAATCAAATTTCAAAATGTAACTCTGCACAACAAGTAAAGGGCCCATGTCATGCGTTTCCGGTTATTACCCGTCCCCTTGTGTGTTATGAAGGTTTTTCTGCATGTAAACGGTCTGCAAAGTCACAAACCCTCAAAGTACACCCTTTAGCGAGTAAAACTCTAACACAGAAAATAACTGTCTATGCTGCCCCAGGAGATTTCTCTTTTTCCATTGTTTGCTTCCTGGGTTCTGTGACGTGTGCACACCCAAATCAACAACAAATGACCGGATTAGCCCAAATGGACCAATCTGCGGAGCACCTGACTTCCCACACCAGGATCCCTTGGCTAACTAACGGAGTCCCCATTGACTTGCATAGAGCTCCCTGGTTGGTAATAGACGAGTTGGGATGGTGGAGAAATGCTCTCCGCAGACCCATTCTCACAGCGTTAGAAACCTTTTTCTTTCTCAACAACAAGCAACACTTATTGTTTTTACTTCCGCTGTGAGTGTTTGTGTGTGCTCAGGATGAGTTTCGCTTGTTCTCGCTGTATCACCGACCCGGAAGCCTGTCCGCTCCTCGCAGCAGCGAGCCTCGCAACGTCCCGACCAATCAGAGCACACTGGGCTCACAGGGAGGGGGGGCAGGCGCTCCAACAAGGCGTTTAGGACAGAGAGTGAATACACATACTATACAGAGATGCTGTATGAGAAACCAATGTGAGTTTGGAAAATTGCACAATATAAATATATTCTATTAGACCTCAGCAAAGGAAATATGATCAGTAGAAATGGCCATGACATGGGACCTTTAAAAAACAGGTTAGCAGGTTCAAACATTCAGTAATGAGCCAATCAGTCTTTCTTTTTTAACAAAAAGCAAACACGAGCCCATTCCTTTAAATGTCTCTTTCATTGATTGATGATAAAAACGGTCTTGTGATGGCCTGCACTGAGGGAAATTCCTCTTGTCACGAACATAACCCGTCACTGGTATTGATGTATGAAAGGGGGGGGGGGGGTTTAAATGGTACATGAAAAGAAATAACCAACTTCATAAAGCGACTGAAACATTTCCCCGGGGGACATCAGAATGTGACAGAGATCATTTGATGGAGCGTGTTTGATCGGTTAAGAGCTATTTGTATCTAATAAAGAATTGACAACGGCAGACATCAGGGGTGACGTGAGAGCCAGCATGGACAGAGAGAACATGAATGACTGGGAGGAAGTGAAAAATGATGAAAGACTTCAAGTTTCTGCTTTAACAGGGCATTACTAAACCTACTTTTTTTTCAAGTGAGGCTATAGAGGCGCTACTATAATTCAGTTCATGTTGAGCAACCCTTTTCAAAGACGTGTTTACATTGATTGTTTCAGGGTCTAAAGATATGCTACATTGACCCTTAAGGCCTCAACAACCTGAGTCTGCAGCAGAGAACGACAACACATCGCCCTCTTTGCTGCACGGAGTGAACAAATCAAGCCCAAACTGTCTAACTGAGGTGAGTAAGTGCTCCTTCCAGAGGGCGCTGAACTAAACAACATCAGACCTTTGGATTCTTTCGTCTCACATCACAGGCTCACTGAGAGGGCAAATATATTGTTTATCATCACAACTTCTAAAGAACTTTTAGGTTATACTTCTGTAGCTGTGGCTAACAGCTCTGTGTTTCAGATAACATTGATATCGGACAATGGCAACAAAGAAGTTGTTCAATTTCCTTTACAAACTAAATGTTTTGCCAGATTAGTTACTTATTGTTAATAGATGTAAAACCAAATGTAAACGCACATGTAATGTTGCTAATGACTCATCATTGCCCAAGAACAGCTGCAGTAAGTAACGCAGCGTCTACACGGCGGTGTGCGTTGAAACTTGCCGGCGGGCGTGTCTGAAACTCGACCAACAACATGAATCTCCCGCCCCGGACACACAAGCACGCGGTTTGATTGGCTAGAGTTTATACTGGCATATGATTTGATTGGTTGACGCTTCCGTTTAACATTGCTCTACTTTTGAAGCGAGCAAAGCGAAGCGACGGAACCACAATGCAGTTCGGCCAAGCGTGACGTCACACCATTCAAAGTGAATGAGCAGAAGCGTTGAAGGTTCAACGCACGCCGCCGTGTGGACGGGCCGTAAGCATACTTGTCAACCCCTCCCGATTTTCGCGGGAGACTCCCGATTTCATTGCCCTCTCCCGGTTTCCTCCCGGGGTCATATTTCTCCCGCATTTCTCCCAATTTCTGACAAAATCAGATTTACACACGACTGTTTCCACTCGGACTTTAATACAGCTACACCGTTGTTTGGTTTCCATGGTAACACGTCTCTTTAGTAGCGCGCGCAACTCAAAGTCTGAGAGGGTGAGGCAGATATTCACAGAAAACAGAACAAGAATCGACAACTACTCTACTCTCTGCTCACTCCTTTCCTGTAAAATACAGGTCCAGCCCACACATATGCTCCATCAAGGATGGTGCTACAGGCCGCAAGGCAGTGCACTTACAACTACAATAAGCATGTTAATGTTAATCTAACAGCTCCGGCGATCCACAATTTTGCATTTTGAAATGCTCCCGATTTCTGAGGTCTAAAGGTTGGCAAGTATGGCCGTAAGGCAGGTTAAAATGTAACCAAAAAGTCTGACTGTT
Organism: Notothenia rossii; assembly: GCF_949606895.1. Lineage (NCBI taxonomy): Eukaryota > Metazoa > Chordata > Actinopteri > Perciformes > Nototheniidae > Notothenia > Notothenia rossii. The sequence goes on from NC_136901.1 coordinate 87,117,040, forward strand.
AATTGTATCAGAATTATACAAATTAAACTAGAATAAACATATTGGTATAAAGATAAGAAGTCAAAGTAAAAATGTGTACATAATGGATGTATAAAGGATTGTGGGTAATCATTTCACTGGTGATTCCATTTGGGTTTCTCATGTTGTCACGGTGGTGGAAGTTTACCAAATGTAAATCAAATAACAAGAACCAAAACAAAACAAATTGAAACCAATCAAGATGTCAAGCAAACAAAAACCTAAGCTGACCAAACAAGTCAATACATAGCAGAATGAGGAAAACAGCACAGCAGGGGAAGCAAAACACATTAAATCAACTCGAATGCAGAAAGTGAATAATTAAGGGAAATGGATCTTCCATCAGTCACACATGGATAATCCATGGTCCTCCTCCTCCCCTGACACTGATCACACCACAGCCAGCCCATCAACACACCATGCGGCCACTTGGTGCTCTTGGTGAGGGGGTGATGGTGGTGGGTGGATACGCTGACAAAAATCTCCCTCAATAACGTCCTAACCATTCAATTACAGCCAGATTGTATCTTAATGCTTTCGGAATACCCTGCAAGCAAGACACTCCATTTGTCCCGTTCCCTCCGAGATGATAGAAATGTGAGTTAAAGGAGGAATTTGAAGAAGAAAGTGGGCAGACTGAGGACCGGGCAGGCTCCATCATAGCTGAGGCTGGTGGATGAAGGGAGGGAGGAGAAGGAGGGAGGGCTCGAGTTCGACCTGAATGAGAAACCCCCCCAGGGAGATGGAAGTCTGGGCTTTTGGAGCCGAGTCAAACACTTTGAGTCCAGCGCCTTCGCTGTAAGATATTTATCAGAGGATGGAGTGGCCTTGGCTCCTCTGTTTGGTCTGATTTGAGGCCTGAGGGACTCGGCCCCCTGGGAAGGATCAACCTTCACCGTCCAACCTATAATTAGTGATTAACGGTGAAGTCCAGACTTTTGATTTACTCCGCTCCCAGAATGGGATGTTGGTCAGTGCCACGGCGAGAGAGGTAAATCACCTATTGCACTAGAGGCAACAAGCTTGTCAGGGAAAATAGCCTGGGGCTGCAGGATGTTGCGAAGGGGGACAGCTGCATGAAGACAAACTGCACTAAGGTTGCTTAGCCAACCCCCTAACTCCATCCTCTATCATGCTCTGTCGCTCACTTTCTCCAACACTCACCCACTGGCTCTGTCTCTCTTCACCAAGTCGCTTATTCTCCCACTCCTTCTCAATGATCTTTAATATTAAGGCTGAATGGTTGCATAACCCCAACTGCTTTGAGTTTGGCATTTCGTAGAGGAGATATAAGAATGTTCCCTGATGCTGAGTGTTCATATCACAAATGCAAAGACTCACACAGAACACATGCCATAAAACAGACACTTGTGAACATCCTCTGATCTCGGATGCTTGATTTGTTCAAACTTTCTCCCAAAGCAACGGAATTTCTGTTTTTGATACCAAAGATAGCGACTCGGTGGACACAAATGTTTGACAGAGAAAAGGAACTTTGTTTGAACGTTGAAACACGCATCCTTCCCCTTTGTCTCAAAATACTTCTCATTCCACTTTCAATGTTGAACTGCTGACACTTGCAGCAGTGAAAACCAAAGTGCACCCCTGCTAAATAAAATGGTAAGAATGTCAACAATTACAGGGAGTTGTTTCTCACAAAACATTTGAAAGACCATATGTTGGGACCTTGGACCCTCTAGGGCAGTGGTTCCCAACCCGGGGGGGCGCCAGGCCTCAGATGATTTGAGGCCAAATATCATATTTAGACTTTTTTTTTTTTTTTTTTTTTTACATATAATTGCAAAGCAATACATGACAATACTAAAAGCCTTGTCTCTACATTACAATAAAATATAAAAAAATAATTGATTAATTAATTTGAATACAAATTCAAGTTAGTAGCTATTATAGGCATAAAAAGACAGAAATGTATAATTCTTTCTTTAATAGAAATGTTTCTTCTGCCCGTAAAGTGTCCAAACCGGGCTTTTCTGGATAAGAGCATTTTTAAAACATAGTCATTGTCCATGCCGGTTTCAGTTGGATTATTTGTCACAGTTGCTCCTCCATTTTGTAGATTATTTACGACTTTTGAAACCACATAAACACATCGGCAAAACCCGGCTTACACAGAGGAAGTGTTTTAACAAGTTTAATCCATTTGTGAATTGTTTCCACTTCCGCGCCGTCCTTTAATTTCTTCATACAGCGGGCATCCAAATTAATTAATCCTGAGTCCAATAACCATCAAAGTCACTCCAATAGTGCTCCTTCATTACGCTTTCATCCTCCTTTAAGGAAATACTTCACATCCATCCAGTTTGTGACAGGAGTTGTAGCATTTTTGAGACTTATAAACTTTAATTACCCCCGTGTGTGTGTGTGCGTGTGCGTGTGCGTGTGCGTGTGTGTGTGTGTGTGCGTGTGTGTGTGTGTGTGCACGTGTGTGTGTGTGTGTGTGTGTGTGTGTGTGTGTGTGTGTGTGTGTGTGTGTGTGTGTGTGACGGGGGGGGGGCACAACTTCCAACAGGAGTCATTTGGGGGGGCTCTTGGGAAAAAAGGTTGGGAACCACTGCTCTAGGGGGGCCAACATGCTTTATGTATTTTAAGTTTCCTAAAGCATGAAGTGTCTAATGTTCACTTGTTTAGAAGAATGTTTTCATGAGACCATTTAAGCTTTAGTAATTGAACCAGTATATTCCAGTTTGCTATACCTCGTTAAAAACAAAACAAACTAACCGTCACTGAGAAATATACAACATGTGTTATCTCAACATCACATAGCTGCAGTTAGCATCGTCAAAGGTAAAATCGAAAGTCAACACTGCTGAGACACATCTTCTGCATGAGTCTATCCATCAATGTAAATATATGTGTGTCTGTGTACATGGAAAACTCTGCAGCACAACATTAGGTAAAAGAACGTTGGCATCATATTGAGGGCAGAAATACCTTTGATGTGGATTCTGAGCTTTTCCACTTAAATGAGATTACGTTATAATGCTCTGAACGGACTCTCAATCCAAAGAAAATACCCCAGGCACAGCCATAGTGACCAGTATTTCACAATATCTGGTCCTATCCTTCTGCAACAAGCCAGCCAGAAGAAAAATAACACTGTTTGTGAAGCGTTATGGCTCTAACACGTTTAAAAATGCAGAAATTACAGGTGTTGATAGGGCAAGAGGATAATTATCATTCCCTTCCTCTCTCCTCCCACAAACATTATACACATCAAGCTGGCTGTAAAACATTAACAAACGGCTTTGGTGAGAGCATTACCTCCGGCTGATCAAGTCTATTTCTAAAGCAGCTGTTGGGAGAGATCCTGAGGGACGCTCAACATTAGTATGCACCAGAGCCTAAGAGGAGCTCTAATTGGATTATTTTTTATCACAGCTACCTTGTGGAAAACAACTAATGAAAAATTCCTTTATCTTACTGCGAAAACTAAATCATAGAGTACTTAAGATCACACATAAGAGAAGCGGCGCTTGTATTGTTCCTTCATATTTCACACACACAAGACTTCATTGCATTGCTTTTCTATTATATTGAGGGTTTAATGTTGAGTGACATCTGTTCCATTGCTATTCTGAACAATATCAGAAACCTGTTTATGTGCTTTAACACGACAGTATATTGAGCATATGCATCCATTAACGTCACCTATTACAAACTCAGACAGAGTTACAGTACTTTACGCTTCCAAACTACTGTCTTTGCTCTTCTAGTTTTACTTCAGCACACTTGGATAGCTTCACAGCAACACATGGTGGGTGCCAACCACTTCCACTGGATGACAAGAGATGTTAAATGTTGAGAAAAGAGGATGAATGCAGCAATTTGTTTACACTGAACTGTTAAACAACCCTGACAGGCAGAAAAGCACATTGAACCTCTCTCAGTCAGAGGGCACTCAAATGCATTCAGAGCGAAGGTTTCTTCCTACTGTGAATTTAAACCAGAGCTGTCAATGGTGTGTTAGCAAATACCAAAGTGTTCATTCTTTGAATCCAAACATCTCTATACTGGCTTCACTCTATTCAGAACAAGTAGAAGGACAAACTTTATTTATCAGTCAAATTCAACAATTAAAAAAAGCCTTTCAAGTGAACTCCTTCAAATGGATGTTTTCACCTTGGCTTTATAACTTGATAGGAGCCACTACTGGGATTCACTATTGTTTTAGTTATTGAATTCACAACATAGAAAGTGGAATTGGGATTTGTGTGATTTCTACAGTTCCGATGGAGAATACACTTCCCAAAGCAAGCCAGAGGAAAAACATAGACTTTGAGGTTAAAAAATGCAGGAGGTTGTGTTCTCTGTGGAGCGGATGGGAATTGTTAAGATGCTGGTGTGAATTGGTCTTCTATTGGATGAATTCTTCTTTGAAGAAAAGCTATATTTTCATAAATCCTAGAGTCTATATTTCAGATGAAACCCCTAAATACTCCTGTTGCTACCCCTCAAAGTGCATATCAGATCATTTACTATTTAGACCCTCCAGAAAAACGCGATTCTGCGATCGCAGAATTTACCGCATAATCAGCAAAATGGCTCAGATTTTTAAAAGGCCGCATAATCCCCACATTTTTAAGTTAACTCGTCTTGACCTGACGTCATCAGCTCGCGCATCACAGAATGTAAACAACACTGTATAGAGCTCATTTACCAACGAACATTTCTACTAAAGACCGGGAAACGAAGTGAGTAGCCTACAAGATTGAAGCTGGTCAGATAACGATCGAGTAAATGAAAACAGAATTAGGCGGAGAAGTGTGTGTGTGTGTGTGTGTGTGTGTGTGTGTGTGTGTGTGTGTGTGTGTGTGTGTGTGTGTGTGTGTGTGTGTGTGTGTGTGTGTGTGTGTGTGTGTGTGTGTGTGTGTGTGTGTGTGTGTGTGTGTGTGAGATTAAAATAGCCCAATTGCTTTGACAATAAATAAACATTGAATGTGTTTAATAGAATAGTAAAGGGGTTTGACGTTAGTGGCAGGTTGTGTGTGATAGAGAATAAATAAGACAGCCCAATATTTTTTAAAATCCCCCGCATATTTTGCAACTTTCCGCAATTTCACCGCATAAAATCACATAAAAACCCTGCATGTTTAATCGCATAATCAAGGATTTTTGCCCGCGTTTTTCTGGAGCGTCTAACTATTAGGATTGTACCTACGCAGAATGGTGTTAAAAGTGGCTGGTTTTATATATATATATATATATATATATATATATATATAAATATATTTCCCTTTGGTTTTTGTCAGGTGTATTGGCTTTCTACACTTCAACCGCAACAATGACACTGTTTCCCGTTGGTGATCAAGACAATAACAAAATGCATCAAGCTGCCTGATATTCTGTGTTATCATTCATTTCTATAGATGCATATATTGAATGTGTTTTCCGGTAATACATGGCTTAAAACTGTTCACTTTAATATCCAGAGCCATCCAAACCATCATCACCAGTTAGAGTCTATTATCTTAATCATCATTTTTATTTCATGTTAACTGCACCGTGCTGAATTGTGAAATTGTTCCCTTTATCCAAAACAAATGAGAAGCTTAGAACCCAATCAGGATTATCTGTCTTGAATAATAGATATGGAATACTTTATTTTATGTCCCCACAAACATAAACAGCTCTGGGTGTATGTGTGTTAACGTCAACGTATCATTGTACACAAAGACTTCACTTTGTCAGAAAGTTCAAGAGGAAAGAACAATCCTCACTTGAGAATTATTGAGAAAATGTGTGCTTGTACTTCAGTTGAGGATTACTTGGAATTAAAGAAAAAAGGGATTCAACTTATTTAAATGTTTCTAATACATTCGAGGTACAAAAAGTCCCACGCTGGAATTATGAGACCATTTTTAATACCACTTCTCGCGGCCTGTGAATGGAATACTCAGCAGGGGGTTTAACAAATAAAAGCTTGAGTATCCACTTATTGTCGCTGTGCCATTGATGCCGAATAACAGAGAATATGCCTTAATGGATGAAGCCTTATTTCTTGAGGAGGCCCGGCGTTTGGTCTGGATGAATAATTATAATAATCACTGAAATAGGGAGTTTAAGCCAACCACATTTCGAGCTTGGACAACTTTCTGCAAGAATAAGGATCACAGCACACAAGATTGGAGCCGCCTTCCACTAAAACAAAAGACAATGTCAAGGAGGACAACGTAAAAAAAGAAATAAACCAAAATGTAGAAGAAGGAAAACAAAGCTATTCAGCAGCAATTGATACGTTCCACATATTGGCAAGTCAGACTGTTAATCAATAATGCTAAGTTCCCTTGAGCCATAAACCGGACACTCTCATAACTTCGACTATGAACACAAAGTACTGACGTTTAAAGTTCATTATTGTCCGAGAGACGGTGTCGATAAAATAATATCCCCACAAAGTCAATTAAGCAACTCTAACTGTATTTTAAAGCTGTGACGCCACAAAATGGACATCAATTGAATCAAGCTGTTTCTGTCAGTGTATGGACCATCCCTATATAACACAGATAGTCTGTATGAGCCATTTCCGTCCTTGTGATAGGTCCAAAAGACTTTCCAACTGCCCTTCCGGTTGGGGTCATTTTATTGTGATAATGACTCCCAACCCTAACCCTATGTTTGGTATACTGTAGATGCTTCCTTTGTTAAAAACATAAACCAAGGTAACTTGGACAAACATTTGTTGCTAGAGTGCAGGTAATGATTATCAAAAAGGTATTGAGTTTTGCAGGTACATTGAATATAAATGCTAGTGGATAACAAGGGTGTTAAGGCCCTGACACACCAGGCCGAAATCGGCCGTTTTCGTTAGTCGGACGACGAAACGTGCCCTGTCGCCCAAACTCAATTTGGTATGTCCCGCACCGTCGGCCGTGACACGCCTTATTTGGCCTTTCATGGATGTGCATTGGCCACAGGCAGTCGGACAAAGAAATCACTCTGATTGGGTGTTCAGCTAGCGAATCAGTGCATAAGAAGCGAAACGGTTGCTTGAGAATGTCTTCCACAAGCAACACTCCAATGGCTGATAGCTCCAGTACCGCACGAAACATTTTTTCGATGGACGAGAGTGAAAATGGAACGTACACACTATTTGTTTAGATCACGCAGTCTGTTCTTCTTCTCTGTCTTCCGGTTGTTGCCTCTTTTGAATGACGAATACACACTACCGCCACCTGCTGGTAAGGAGAGTTATGGCCACTCACGCATGCGCAGTTCGTACGTGCTTGGCTGAAGTCTTTGCGAGGACGCAGGAGAACACGCCGACGCAACAGTCGGCGTCAGAGTCGGGGAGTTCTCTGGTAATTGCCTGGTGTGTCAGGGCCTTTAAGGTCCATGTACCAAAGCATATCAATGTTGCCACACCTCAGTCCCAAAACAAGAGGATACTGTTGATATTCGATAGCATCACTCTATGCTCAAAATAAATGAAAAGAAACCTATCCTAATGCATTTATGGGGGAACAGAACTCCTTAACCTAAACTGTGACTTCTGTGCACTGTTCAACACATATGCTAGTAGATATGTCGAGTATGAACGATGGACATGAAAAATCATCCCGTATCAAACTGTACCTACAATGCTGTTGTCCTTAAGAAACACTGGTAGTCCCAACCTTGAAAACACCACTTCAGCATCACAATATGATGGATCACATTTCAGTCCATCTAAGTTTTCCAAGTAGCCACACAGGAACACACCAAGGCTTCTAGCCTCAGCAGAAATCAAAGAGTTGCATCTCCCAGCTGTGTGTTCTGTCAGGGTTCAGATCAATACCTTAGCACCCAAGAAACAACAAGCAAGGGTGATATATGTCCCACAGTGCAGCACAAAAAGCATTACCACTCTACTTGATGCGACAGTTAAGGTCGTTACTGTGAATCAGCTGAATAAATAAACTGTAGAAAGCTGACAGACAGCAAGTACTTAAGTCATAAAAAAGTAGTACATCAAAAGGACAGAAATGTTACCGTGAAAGTGTTTAGATGTATTGACTTTGGATGAGGCGTTTTCATGTGTGAAAAAAGCAAGATGCATTGAGCAGACATGCTATGCACGGGCCTGAGAAGATGTTGTTAGGGTGAGATTCAAGCCAACAACGAGGGGAGCATTCAGTCAGAGGATACTCTCCAAACACTTGCACATTCATTTTCTTTGTTGTCTGTAAGTGGCATGTCTAGGGGCTTAGAAAATGCATTAAGTAGGTGTACCCAAACGAATAACATTTAAACTGTGTGGTGCACAACGGGATTGTTCAGCCAACTGCAAATGGCTTTATAGGAATTGCACAAGGTAGTGGTCACAGTCTGCCTCTCGTGAAGCAGCTTTAAAACTCTCTGTCTGAGTGCATCTGAACCTTTAGCTTAGCTCATAGCCTGTCTTACACTCACTGGCAACTCAAACGTCAAGAGTACAATGTTGCAGGTTCCTCTTTACAGTCGGTTGAGCTATTACTTGTGGCAAACTGTGACGTGACCTTTCCATACATTTATTTTGCAGTTACCACAGATGTTGACTGCTCTGCTGCTGATGGCCGACCCTCCTCCAAGCACTCACTGCACAGAGTGGTTTCAACTATCTTGTTTTGGCAGTGTGCACAGCTGGAGAGCAAACCAGGGAAAAGACACATGTAAACATGCACAAAATGTGTGTGTGTTTTACATGCACCTGTAAAATAAACTAGAAATGTGATTGTTGTATGTATTTATTATGACATTGTTTGAGTGAAATAAAGGAAATGATATGTAAAGTAAATATAGTGGTGTGAGGGTTTTATTCATAGAAATGTTTGGTTCTGTCGTGACATTTAGGATAATAGATAGATGCAGAATGAATGCAGGTTACTACATATGAGAGGCACAACAATGATGGCTTTTCCAGTCACAGACAGCACAGGGTAATTGCTATTTCCATACTAATCTATCGAATAGTGAAATACATATTGCAGCTATAGCCACAACACTGAGGCACAGTACTACTGCACAACTAATACTGCACTGTAGATACCCAAACTCATTCTAATGTTGTAGACTACATAGGGTGATTGCTTTATGTTGTTTACTAAATTATAAATTCATTTTCACAAAACTCAAGCTGGAGTAAAGTAAGTTCAAGGTCACTACCCTACTGTAATGTTCTCATGTACTTTCTGTGGACTGCAAGTCATGTCTGACAGTCAATGCCTCGATGCATCGTGACACTCTACGACCGAACGTTAATGACACTTTATGATAGATGACTCCTTATCTGTTTACCCATGATGCACTGGGCCATCAATCACCAATTATTCAACGATGACAAGGGGCTGACTATCAGTAGCGTGGCAGACATCATTCATATCTGTAACATCATCTAATTAAAAGACATCACTTCTGCCAGACAGTTGCCTCACTGCTAGCTGAAGCAAATTGATTCTCAACCCCTGCTAGTCTATGCAAAGGAGACATGAATAATGCCATGGACATTAAAGTCTTATCTTCTGTCCTGACAAACAACGCTGTCACACTTTGAATATTCCACAAAGGTGTACGAAGGGTCCTTATTAGCAAAGCAGTCAGACAGGTGCCGTTTTCATGGGGAGTCTCACTTTACTGCTGTTCGTTTCCGAGCAGGGACATCATTCTGGACACTGGATCAACTGATTGACTTTATGGCGCTGCTCATTTTACAGCAGCACTTAATGTATCTACTAAACATTTGTATAGCTGCCACTCACAGATTATGCCGGCAATATAGTGAACGAACTATAACTTCTGGCCACAGGCACTGTAACTTTGTTGCAGCAGCATAAAAGACAAGGCATTTTACAATAAAACAAGAACAAGAATAGAAAGAAAATAAAAGAAAATATACATGTTGAAATAGAAAATATACATGTTGAATTTGACAAGATATTATATATACAAATGTATATATATACATAAATATATAGATTGATCAGAAAAGTTATTTTAAAATCAGGTGAACTGAAACGTTCAATAGAGCTGTTAGCCTTTAGACTTGAAAGAAGGTGCCTTTTTGACCTTTTTATCAGCGTTTCTCTCTCCGCTGCCTCACAGGCATACCAGGGGCCTATCTTTGAAGCACCAGAGCATACACAGAGGGAAGCAGGTCTAATGATGAATAAAGGGAAGACACCAACTGAGAACACCAATGACCTCCAGGAATGTACAATTCTGAAATAAATGTGTTATTGGGTGAATAGAGGTGAAATGCTTTTACGGTTAGTTTGCATGAAGTTCTTGTGTGAAACTGAGGAGTTGGCAAAAACACAAAATATAATCCTTAGCACACTCCTGCTTAATTGAACCTGCTACATATTACATAGTACTTTATGGAAATGGAAAGAAGAAGTTAAAGAGTGGAGTAAGACAAGTTGAAAGAAACTCCACCACAGAGGGGGGATTTAATACCATTAAATATCCCATTTCCTCGTGAGGAGTTGAGCTGGAAGCTTGCTTAAAAGATCTGAAAGCTGAAGAGGAAGTATTTGGGAGTTAGAGGAACTCAACTCTTCAAGGATATGCAGATCTCTCTCTCCAGATTGGCTTGGGTTGCTTTATTTCCATGTTTTGCCAAAAGGGGTTTGCACCCACACATTCACGTATGATGTGGAGAAAGCAACCAAGATGAGACTCCTTCACGTTGCTCTCGTGATTTTGTCTGCTCTGGGGAATGCTTTTACACAAATGAGACGAAGGTTGATTATGAATTCTCTTCCCCTGCTGAATGTGTCAAGCCAGCCAAATGTCAGAGGATATTCTGTCAGAAGATATTGAGCTGACTGAAAATGTCAGACAGAGGAACGTTGAAAATGAGAACGAGGAGGAAAGAAAAGGAAAAAGCCAGTGCATGTGTTGGTCTCAGACGTGGTAGAGTACCTGTCATATTATAATAATGAGGGGTTGGGTTTGAACTTCTGTTTCTCATTAGTCATGACCTGTTTACTCTGGCATTAACTCCATGTCCAACGCCTTCATCCATCGTCACAAGAGAAGCAAACATTTGAAGACAATACAGTTGGCATTGTTAGAAATTAAAATCAATATTTAATGATATAAAATAGATTAAACACCAGTAATTTTATAACTGTTTTATTGTGAAAATACTTCCGGGTTAGCTTTCGCCTGTGGTTAAAGTTTATTTTGAAAAGCTATTCCGGAAGAGATCTCCGAAATGCCAACAGTAGCTTGACTTCAGGTTTTACGGAAAAGTAACGATTGCAGCCGTTAAAATGCAATAAATGAAAAGTCATGAAAGAGAATATGAGGAGAAAAGGCGTGTTTAGTTATGTATTGAATGTACAATGTCTGAATCATGATCTGTTATGCGCAACAACGGACATTGGTGAAAGGAGGGCGGAAGATTACGCCACAGCCGCCATTGAAGAGGAGGAGCCAAATGAGATATATAGTCAGGTGACGGAGCTTTGTGGATTATATTTTTCTCCTCGGCCGCGACTGCGAGAGGGAGCTGCAGCTTCCCCCTCTCTTTCTCTTTGAACCATATTCTGCCTGTAACATTACCGCGTCATTTTAATTAAAGTACCCATCTGAACCTTATGCCAGAGACTCCATTGGTCTCATTTATCCTAAGCTTCTCTCCTGGACGCGAGAATAACGAACAAAGCTAATAGCATCAATGTGAAGTAATCCTTTGGCAAGAAATCTAACACTATTCCAAGATTATCAACATCGTGACATTGTAATGACCCACGTTCCCAAGGTAGGGAAACAGACTGATTAGCAAAGTGAAACACAACCACAACTTAAAGAGCAACTTCCAGGTTAAAGACACCTGTGAATAAATGTGTAGGAAAATGATGAATACACTAGATTTTCCAAAAAATATACAGAAATATAAACTACAGTGACATCTGGCGTCGTTTTTGTAAGAAATGTTCACTTCCGCATAAAAAGGCCTCGGCACGTGACCTCCCGCGTGTGACGTAACACGGGGGACACAAGGGGGAGAGCGGCCGGTGTAACGGATTAATAAACATGGATCCCAATGCTAGTTTCGACACAGAAGAAGTTGAACATGAATATTCGAATGCATATGACGGACCACAACCTTATAATTATGAGCCTGCTAGGCGTCCAAGAGACCAGGAGCAGCCAAGGATTAGAAGAAATAACGGCCATCGGAGAGAAATTGAGCTGTGGTGTGAGGAGAACCAGTGGAGAACTGGGCAGCTATCTTGGTGAGTGACCGGCGTTAGCTACAGAATGTTAGCTAACGTCACATCACAACATTGTGAAGTTAGCTATCATATATCAGGCTACAACTAAAGTAGCATTGATAATATAGTAACGTTACTGGCAGGACTGTTGATACTGATCCATAACAGAAACTAATGCGCAAGTATCAGCTGTATCTCGCGTTACCTAATGCAACTCCACACTACGGTGCTGTGTACCGGAGGAGAGACGCGAGATACGGCTGATACTTGACGATCTGGCGGAGAAAGGTTGTGGAGCCTCCGTTGATATGCCGTTGTAAATGGCTCGATGTAAAGCAGGTGTGTAGTCGGTAGGGTGGCCATCCGTCCGGTTTTAGGTCGGACAGTCCGGTTTTCAATGTCTGTGTCCGTCTGCCGGCGCAGCCTTGAGCCGGACGCTCATTTGTCCTCCTTTTGAGGTGATCCCCATTTTATACTTTTAGGGTATAAAAAAAAAATAGACAATTATACAAAGAAATACAAAAAATAAGTTATGTGTAAGTATATATCCCTGTAAGACTTGTGGTCTTACAAATTATTGGCTGAATGTGATGTCAAATAAATATCTTGTATTTCATTGGTTAATAAACTTAAACAATTAGCCATGTGCTTCTTGACGTCACGTTCACGGCATGGCACTGTGGCACAGAGTGACGTTAGCGCTAACAGACTAGCTCATGAGCCAACTCCGCCTAGTTAGCGGTAGGTTAAACCGCAGAAATGCCGAAACGAAAGACTTCATTTAATCCTGAATGGTCGAAAGAGCATGGATTCCTCACAAAAAGCCGAAAGGACGACTTCCATGCTTTTTGCACGTTGTGTCGTTGCGATGTGGAGGTAAGTAGCAAAGGAAAAGGTGCTGTCGACAGACATGCTAACACAGATAAGCACAAAAGCAACGATCAAAGCGCAGGTGCCTCTTCACTTTTATCGTTTTTCCGTGAAGCTTCATCGCCTCAAGATGACAAAATCTCCGCAGCAGAACTTTGTAAAGTTTATCATGCCGTCAAGCATCACCAGTCATACAGGAGTGTAGACTGTGGAATAAAAGTTGATCGCACAATCTACAACGACTCATCAATAGCAAAAGGGATGACCTGTGGAAAAACAAAAGCCAAAGCTTTGTGCGAAAATATCCTAGCACCCTACTCTGTCCAGACGCATGTGGATTACATAAAAGAAAATGAACTGCATTATTCAGTGGCAAGTGATGCATCAAACAAAGGTACGAGCAAGTGTTTCCCCATTGTACTGAGATATTTTCACTTTGAGGAAGGCGTGCAACATGCACTGTTGGATTTTTACAGTGATAGCAACGAAAAGTCGGAAGCTATAACAAATCAGCTGCTATCTAAACTGGAGATGTCTGGACTAGATGTGAAAAAAATGTCAGCATATGCAGCAGACAACGCCAGCGTTAACTATGGAAAACACAACAGTGTTTATCAGAAACTGAAACAGGCTCAAAAAGACGTGCTCGCTGCAAACTGTTTAGCCCATATTCTGCACAATGCAACAAGATATGCAGCAAGCAACTTGGATATTGACATTGAAAATGTTGTGCTTAAGGTGTATAGCCATTTTAGCATCTCAGCTAGCAGAACGGCGCAGTTGAAGGAATTCTGCGAGTTTGTGGAAGTGGAGGAATGCAATCTGCTGCGGCACGTTGTCACGCGATGGTTGTCTCTGCTGCCATCTATTGACAGAATCCTGAAGTGTTGGAGACCCCTGACCAGCTACTTTCAGAGTCTAGGTGAGGAGGAATGCTCCAAGATTTTGTGGAAATGCTTTGGAGAGGATGGCAACGAAGTATCTGAGATGTATTTTCTCTTCCTCAGTCACATTCTGAAAGTGTTTTCAGACTGCATTGAAGCACTCGAGGCCAAATCATTCAGCATAACCTCTGTGTTTAAGGTAATGACTGAACTGAAAGGGAAACTTGAGAGAAGGTTAAAGGACACATTTTTTGGCTTTGCTGTGAACAACAAACTCAAGCAGCTAACCCCTGATCTGGCTAAGAAATGTGAGGCTGATTTTCTTGTTTTCTATGAAAGAGCCAAGAAATACTTGAGTGAAAGGTATGACTTCTCTGAGAACAGCTTTCATAGTAAAGTGTCAAAGCTTGGCCTCACAACTGCTGTGTCCTATGGAGAATACAGTGATGCAGTCCAAGCCTGCAGCCTGAAAGACATTGACATGGATGGACTCTATGAGGGATATGGCATGGTGGAAGCTATTCTCAGCTCTTCAGAAATGGAAGGATGCCACAGTGAGGAGCGGTATCTGAAACTGTTTTCCAAAGCAGAAGTCCCACTTGTGAATCTGAGGAAGATCAGCGCCTACATCTTCTCCATCCCATGTAGCAATCATGTAGCAATGCACATACAGAACGTGTGTTCTCAATGATGACCTCAGCATGGAGAAATTAGAGAAATCGTCTGGATGTGGACAGTGTCAAGGCAGAGCTGCACATTTGTGTCAACTTCACATTTGAGTGCACAGACATGTACCAGAGACTCCTTACAAACAAAAAACTCTTGGAAGCAGCCAGGAAAGGGCAAAAGTATCGTAAATAGACATTCAACTTGTGGTTAGTACACTAGAGTCTTATTGTGTTTTGAGTGTGAAGGATTCAGTGAAGCCAGGATAAAAACTAAAAGATAATCCCAAAGTGTCCTCCTTTTTGGTGTTATGGAAATGGCCACCCTAAGTCGGAGAGGGTGCACAGCTGATTGCAGCAGGTGAGTGGAGGTTGAGCCGGGAGCCAGGAGTGACAGCCACCACGCACACACAAACAACACAGACAGGGGGAAACAAACAAACACAAAGGAGACGGCTGGAGCAGTACAGCCACCACAGCGTTACCTAATGCAACTCCACACTACGTCTTATGGTGCCGTGTACCGGAGGGGAGAGAGAGAGAGCAGCGAAGGGGGGGGAGAGAGAAGTAATACGGTTTCCTGATAAAGCTGTGGAGAGTATGTGCTGCAGGGAGGTGGATGCACAACGCACCCAGGAACGAACGCTAGCTCCGGTCCTTTTTACTGTGGACTCGATGTCCTGACAGGCGGGTATTTGTGCAACCTGCACAAACACAATACTGCACCGTGATTACAAATGGTGAAATACAATGTAAAACTAACGAAAAATACCAGCTCCTTAAAACACAACCGCTCAACTCACCGCAACTACTAACTATACCCGCGGTCAGAGAGCGGAGATGTGTCCCCTGTGTGATGTAATATGACGCGTTTGACGTATGACCTTAAAAAAAAGCCGTTTTTAAAAGCAGAGCTAAAAATTGCTCCTTTCCCTCTGAATTCCTGCCCTTATGTCTCGTAAAACATATCAAATCCTGCATTCACTTTTTTAATTGTCATTTTCCAGCAAGTTTAAGCATAAATGTAGAAAAAAAAAAACCCTGCAAGATGCTCTTTAATTAGATAACCTTTCTACCTTGTATGGGAGGAACCAGGAAGAGAAGCTAAGTATTAATCAAATATAACATTTAAAATGAATAAATGGAAATGTCATTAGATGAAAGTTTTCTGTTGAGGCCAAAACGTTTGTCACAACGATCACAGAGTAAGATGATGGAAGCAATTACTTAGTAGAACTGAAACATCTCACTTCTTATCATTGCTTGTCGTCTTTGTTAAAAGTGGGCACAACAATATGCTGCCTTGTCCTACTCCTGGGACATTGTTAAGCCTTTGTCACACTTCACAAACTTCCAAAACATTTCTAACGGTATAAAACTTTTACCCAGAAAACTGTGCACTTACCCAAAGCCGTATAAAACTCCTCTTTTGTCAGGTGCTCGTCGTCATTGACGTCGTTGTACTTGAGCAGATCGAACAATGTGCACTCGGAGACATCCTTGGACAGACCTTCTTGCTTGATAACCTTGGAGGACAAAGAATTGATGTGTTATTAAAGACAGACTTTTCTTTCAACAGTGAAAAATGTTTAAAGATAAATGTATTTGGCAAGTCTCAAATTCTGAACATCTTAAGTAAAATGTTCCCTGACAACATATTTTAATGTTTACAGCCTTAATATCTGATCTGCAATGTAATATCTGCTAGTAACATCAACAACAACCATTCAAGTTTTGCGAGCTATATTTATGAACATGATTAGTTTGAAGGCAAGATTGTCGCCTGGTTTAATTGATGGTCACTTTTGTATCTACTCATCAAGCATCAGATACTATAAAACTAAGCATGCTTCAAAGTTTAATTAGAATGATTTGAATGTATTTCACGGATACATATTTATAATATTTGCATTGAGTGTCTGAACCCTGATGAAGACAGTTTTGTTGAACTTCTTTAAATACAATTAAAAAGGTAACACATTATCCTCTGAAGATTAAAACCATGAAGTAGCATTAAAGAAAATATACAATAAAGTAAACACTTAATACAAGTATAAATTGTACATTAGAAAAAGTAGTTAACGTTTGCTAACTCTGAGTGTTCTTAAAATCTACTGTTTACTTTGAATAGTTTGGATACGCTCTCGGTATAAGTCAACGTTAGGTGCCCAATCTCAACATGCTGAATGTCAAAGTTGATGAAACACAAACAGTATTTGCTGTCATCCAAACTGAAGCTTCGTCAAAACAGACGGAGACTAGGCCCCAAACATTGTGCAGATTTGATCATCATCTGGCTAAAGCTTGGTCTCACTTATCCCCCTCCGCGTGGCCCTGGCAGTGAAACATCCATCATGTGAAATCAGCTGTCAAAATGCTGATCACAACGGACGGCTTTATACATCATGCATCGTCCGTCGGATCGCTGCACTTCCCTTCCCTGAGGACCGACCACAATGTAGGGGTCACCTGTAATGGCATATCCTCCATGGATTCTCACAAATAACGGTGGTATACACAAGAGCTGTGTGTTTCTTTTGTACATGATTTATTAGCTGGTTTGTTTCCTTCTATCTGTCTTGAAAGTATTTCATAATATTCAGTTGATCCAACATTGAGTTAGTGGTAAGGAACACTTCAAATGCTCTTCAGATTCCTCAGGTATTGAAACTCTAAAATATTCTTCACTCCCTAGTCCTTGCTTTGACTTAAAGTAATGTAGGTGGCCTTTGAGAGATTTGTAAGTGGTGTAGGAGTCGCATGCTTTGATGCTTAAACTCCATTTCTTAAATATTTCCTGACATGACATTAGTCCCCACGCACAAACTTTAGATTAATGTTGGTAACTGCAGATATTTGCGATAACTTTCTTTCTGTGGCAAGTGATTATTCAACCACAGTAGGAGTAGCAAGGACATATTTCCCAGCTTCCATCAGCCCCCTTGAGCGGAATAAAACTGATACACATCATCGGAGCCATAACCAAATGTAATGTTTATTGAGAATGCAAAACTAGGCATGATTTGCAAAGCTAATAGATAGAGCATTGACAGGTTAGTTGAATACAACACATGTCAAACACATACATTAGTATAGCTTCATAACATTGTATACTCATTTGAGTGATACACAGGACTTAGTTGGTATCATAAGCATTATATTATAGCTACAAGTTGGTGTATGTAATTCTAAAAAACACAGTAATGGTCACTATACGTTCAAGGCTGTTGGCAAGATCAAACTGTATCTGAATCCTGCTGTCTCTTACTATTTCTATATAAAACCATTTGATTCTGAACCTGCATTGTTACTAGCTTAATAATATAATTATGTTCATTCTTTAATCAGTTGATATGATACAAATGTGATTGTCTCTTGTCCTTTTTTACTCAAATTGAACAATACCCTAACACTTCAACAACATTTCAAAGTCATGCTTATCCAATTTCTCCCATTTCACTGTAGAAAATGTCCCGTGTTAAACCTCTGTATGAATTCGCCAAAATCCCACGCATGGTTAAGAGCATGTTGAAGGACGTTGGAGTGCAGACCTCGTCTGTGGGTCACGTACACAGTATTTTCAAATATGTTGCGCATTCATTAAAAATGTTCTGGTCTAGACAAGGGCCATGATTACCACCGTAATTGCTCTGGTCAGGTGCTTAGAGTGTTGGGTGCACACTCATTTCATAATTAAAATCCAAATCTTTATCAAGATATGTGCAGATAATAATTGTGTTAAACGACAAACAAGCACTTTATTTTCAAAGCCGGTAGCCTTTTGTTTTAAGCGTCTCTAATTGAAAAGTTTAAAAAATAAATACTTAAAAAATAGGGAAATCAGATATGTGTGTATTACGATCGACATCTTTATCCTCCTTGTTTTTAGACACAGTTGGGATGGACACACCTCAGTCGCTAAAAGTTATCCTTTCAGGCAGACCTTCTTTATGCAATGAAAGAAGAAAGAATACGTTTTGACTTGCCATTTTAAAAGGGCACCCAAGAATCAAAGGGCAGGGACAATTGCTCCCTGTGCCCCTTCATGTGTACACTCTCGCAAGTCAAGCAAGCCAGGCTGAGACATTTACATCCCAGAATCTCAAATGTGAGAAAAAAACACTCCAATTATAAAAGGGTGCTTCAGGGTAGGGGGGCAGCCGCCATGCTTTGATTCTTTTCACTGGTGATAAGAGTGTGATTTTCTTCGCAATGGTTATTTTTTTGAAAAACATTAGATTTTGCATAAATTAAATACCCTTTCAACTTTTGTCAATAAGGCAAAACTCTGCTGTACTATGCAGATTTCCCTGACAATTAAATCTAAGTCAATCTTTAGACATAGTGTATGATCTGTACAACTCACATCCCCTGAAGAGGAAAGAAAACTGCATGTCCTGAGCAATTAATTACTTTGAAATTGCATTACGTTGAAACATTTTAATACACCAACATAAAAACTCATTAAACACCCATTCCATAATTAAATCCAGGCGCCCTTATGTGGAGGCATTATCTAACCGCCTTTGTTTATTACCAACATTTAACAGATTGATGAAGCTATTTTGCTTAGATATTAATCATGCAATAATTCATAATTTATAATGCAGTAGTTTGGATGTGAGGTGAAAGCAAGCAGAAGCTCAATTTCTCCAACAATGTTTAGGCTATAGATGTGTGTAAATAAAACCACAAAGCGCATACCCATAATCTTGATTTAAAAGCCGAAGAACATAATGGAAAAGTTGCTAACCCAGTGTTCCCAAACAGCTATGTGCACCTCAAAGTCTGAGAGGGCCATGAATGTATTCATGCGTGCAAAAAGAACTCAGTTGGAAATCCTAAAAGGGCCATCTGCAATCTAGTAATATTTAAATACTCACTTATCATCCTCTCTTTGAGCATTTTTTGTAGATTTGAACTGTATGAAGTGTATGAAATCTGCCAACATTCCCATAAAGTATGTGTCAAGGATAAAAAGGGGATGTGGACTTGAGGAGCCCCCAGAAAAGAAATTCTCCATCTGGACGTTTAGTATTACTGACTAGCTCGTGTCTTTCAAACACCTCTGGAGAGTGACACATCTTGGCATGCAGGAGAATGAGTGTAATATCCAAAAGCTTTTAAGGGCATATTCAAATTCACATTGAGGGCATATTGATAATATTATTCCATAAAACACAGCACAACATGGTTTGTTGACTTTGCATTTCATTCACTGAACATCGATTTCTGTCGTGCAGGCGCACGGCACAAAGTAAATTTAAAAACATGTAAAAATATGTAAATAATATGACAAGAATATCACTACTTTTGAAGTGCTATTTGGATGCTTTGAGCCTAAAATACTGAAATATATTCAAATGAATCCAAGGAGAGCTCCCCTGTTGAGCAAGTTGAGGGCACTGACAGAGCTAAGCAAGGTGACCCCCGTGCAGATGGGAGATCCTACTGGATCAGCAGGAAACTGACCTCAGGACAGGAAGTGGTTTCATGTTTCTGAAAACCACTGTAGGTTGCTTACACTTTCAATTATTTAAATACTTTCTGCATTAAGTCAGTCCTAAGGTACTGGGAGATGTTATTTGTTATGCAGAGAATCTTCCTTCCTCGTGGCAGACACAAACCGTCCCTACTGGTGAAAAGACTGCAGCCTCCCGTGAGCACAAGAATCCTTTTACCCACATTGCTTTTCAAAAGATTTACCTACTGTAGAGCGGCGCACCACTGCGACCAGAGGGAAGGGTAGGAGGAGTAAAATGGACACAATTATGACAGGCTTCAATGCTGCTTGTTTAAACACCAGAGCACACAGATGTTTGGTTCTTTTGTGTTCTCCATTTGGAGGGATGTTCAATTATAAATGAGATGTGGTTTTGACAGACTATAGAGGGGCTGTATATAGTGTTAGTAACCCTAACCCCTAAGCCTACATTTATATTTGGGGGACACAATTAAATTAAAAGGTCTCCTTTGAATTAATAATACATTTGAAAACCTCATAAGATCAGCTCTAGTTATTGTATATTAACTTAATGCCATTAATTATCTGAGTACATTTTACACTTTCTTTTTTTTAAACAAACTTGTATTGTCTTTTAAGGCTAAGGTGGTTAAGGTAATTGAGAAAAATGTTGGCCTATTTGTAATACTCTTTATTATGTATCCAATCATGTTACTAAAGGCTCTGTTTGAGTTTTGGCTTGCAAGACATGTGTGCGTCTATTTTGCCCGATTTTGCATTTTTCACAGCTATTTTCTTTGCAATAGAGTTGGCAAATGATGGGCTGGAGAAAAAAGGAATTATCTTACTCGTGCTGGCTTCTACCTAGCCAAGCTTTAAGCTCTTCTTTTGTTTGATAGCCTTACCTGTGAGAGCTCGCTGGCATCGATTTGACCATTGTTATCGGCATCAAAACGTTTGAACATCAGATCAACCAGGTGCTTCCTGGCTGCCATGTTGTCCTTGTGGGCCCCGTGGATGTTAGACCCCATGTATCGCTTGTCATGCAGATCCAAGATCTTGGTTTTCAGTCGACGGTATTCACTCAGTCTGCAGTTATCATCTGGAAAAGACAAAGAGGGAAGGCAAAATGGTTAGAAGAGACAGAGAATATTCATAATATACATTTAAAACAAGAACTGTTAAAGCTGAGAGTGAAGTTTGTCGTTGTTTTGTTTGTATGATTAAAAATGTCTGTATTTTGGCAGGATGCATACAAACAGATATTTTATGAATATGTAAATAACTCCCGTGTGCTGAAAAAGCGTTGAACTTGTGATTTCTAGAATTGGATGCAATGTTTCAAATGTCAGCCAATTAGTACCTTTGAATACCAGAATCCCCCTGAAGACGTATATGACTCAACAATAAGCTGCTGTTTGCATTCAGCAAAAGCAAAATCTGAGCTTGTCTATGATTGTATGAATCACAATGACAAATGCTAAGGATTAATTTCCTGAGGGTAGCACAAACAGTGACAGTCGTGCAGCATTTCTCTGCTTAAAAACGAAAAGAGCAGCAGCACAAAGAAACGGATGAACAGATCCATCACCGGGTGTCAAGAGCTAACCCTGACAGCAACAGAAAACATGATGGCCTTGTATTTACAATCCGCCATCAAAGGCTGCAGATAAAATAAGTCAACTACAAGAAAGGTTCAGCGGGGTAGAGTCGAGGCGAAGAGAAAATAATGACTAGAACCACACGTTGACACATGTCACATCAAGTTTGCATCGTTAGATCTGGAAGTGTTTCTCCTCTAATAACGGTTGTATTAGCTGATGTCAACCAACCCACAAGAAAGGCTTTGTTGTTCACCGAGATGCTTCTCAGATCCCAGAGGAGGAAGGTGACACTTCTGCCACTTCCTACGTACCTATTCGGGGGAAATAAGAGATAATAACAGCTGTATGGAGTCTTCTGCAAGACTAATTAACTTTTTTGTGGGGTGATCAGGGGAGATGGGTTTAGTGAGAGCGGTAATGAGATCTTCACAAAGTAGAACTAGGGGCTGACTGAGAGCTGATGAGTAGTAAGGAAGAATCAGAATGACCCTAGAGACGAATCACGTCATTATCTGCCGGGTAGGATCTCACTTTCGCCATAAAAATGTCTTTCCTTATTCCTTCAGTGAAACAACTTGAGAAATCAGCGTGCGTTTAAATGAGACTTAATCTTGGTGGTAACCATCACTGGGGTTTAAGAGGCTGAGATAAGTTCTCCTATCATTGTGTCAGTAAAATCAATGGGGTTATTTCAAGCCATTTTCTTTTTTCATTTCTATTCTGTGTGACCTTGTAAAGTCCAAAGGTGTAAAAACGTCATTCACTGGTATTCAAATATGTATTATTGTGGCCAAAGCAGGTGTGATATACAGCAGCTAAGAGCCTTTCTTTGAAGCTGAAGAGTATATTGAAAGCATTTGTGGATCTTTTCATATTCTACCAAACATAGACAAAGACCTCACTGTATATTACAACTGATTTTAGATGAGTTAGCAAACTTTCTTTGTTCTGCAAGGTCAATAGCAATTTTGAAGAGGGCAAGCGCAGAAATAGAGCCATACGCTTTAAGTTACAGATGGGTGAAATACAAAGTAAAAAAAACCTGAGGAAAAGAGTTGAAACACGATGAATGCAAATTCCTTGACACGCGAGGGCTCACTGAATGGTTTGATGATTTTGAAAATGATGTGAATAATTTGCCATGGCCTTTTGCAGTCACCCCGTTCAATCCAGTTTATACCCTTAGGAAATGTTCACTGACAATGCTCTCTGCTATCACTATCGACACATCAAATGAGGAGAAAAAGTGTTAATTATGGAGTACGTATAAAGAGCTGGTCGGGGGCTTATGGTGGCCCAACAGCTTACTTTACTTTGGTATGGGCCTTTTTTGTGTTTTTTATAAAAATAAGTTGTTTCTGGGCTGTTGAAATGATGCCAAAAATGGAAATCACATCTCGTTATGCTTTGTTTTCTAAAAGCGACTTGGTAAACTGATTAATTGAAAGCTCACATAGCCAGGTGGAGAGTATTAAACAAACAGTAAGCAAGGAGCCCAGAATATGTCCTCCGTGAGTTTTTGCGGTTACACCTGTCATTGAGACACATGCTGACTTGCTGACAGGTGTTGGAGTTGCATGCTCAGTCTGAAGCTTCACGGAACTAGCAGTGTGAACAACAACAGTGGTGACTGGTGAGCGTGTTTTTTCCATGAGCGACTGCAGACAACTGATAATAGGAAGATGTACTAAATCATACAATTATATTTTGACTGCAAGAGTGAAATCTTAGGAATGGCATCAGCAAGTCTAAATTATCAGCTGTTATAGTGCAGGCCGTTCACACTGCAGCATATCATGGGACGGGGTCTGTTTTGACAAGCGTCAGTGCCAGAGAAGCTGCCTTGGTCACAAATGGCAGAATGAATAAAAGATAAATGGCTGCTGGAATAACCAGGGGAGATGAAGGTCAGCGGCGCGCGCGCGCGCGCACACACACACACACACACACACACACACACACACACACACACACACACACACACACACACACACACACACACACACACACACACACACACACACACACACACACACACACACACACACACACACACACACACACACACACACACACACACACACACACACACACACACACACACACACACACACACACACACACACACACACACACACACACACACACACACACACACACACACACACACACACACACACACACGCTCTTAAATACAGTCCCCCAGCCACACTGCATCCGAACAGTACATGTCCACACAGGGGAGTAGCAGCATTAATTAAACAGTGGCTTAAATAATTTCTCTCAAATGTAACTAAACCAAAAATGTCCTTAGTCCAAGCAGGCATTTAGGGGAAAAGTCAGTAAGCTTTCGAGCAGCCTGCCTGCTTTCTCTATTTAACATTCATCACTTTAGAAAAACGATGTCAGTTGATTTGATCGAGGATGCTTTTTGACAAGCTAGGGCTGCAATCGTAATGTTGATTGATTGTCAGTCTGTCAAGATGCCAAGATTTAAACCTCAAATTAACTCTGTCAAATCATCTGCTTTTTCCTGCTGTGTCATTGTACAGACGGCAAACAGACACATGATGGTTAGGTTGCAAACATCTATCAAACATGTCTCTGAATCACCAGTAAACCACCATCAAGACTGAACTGTTTTTTATCTTTCTTATGCAAAGGATGTTTTGAATGTTTGGTATTTTAAGAAGCAGCAAAAGGTGTGGCAGCTGTACTGTATTTAACTATAAGTGTTTGTCTCTTGCATGTTGACACCCCATCTGTTCCCTGACACAGATTTAGCCCACATGAAGGACAAGTGTGATTTTGGCAGGAGTTGAGAAATACCATTTTGTGTTTTCATACACATTCACTTCTTACAAGCTGCTTTACAAAAAGGCCAGTCCTACTTCATTTAGCCACAACCTGAAGAAGAATGGCTGATATTGAAATGTATTTTTTAATTTGTGTAGTTGTAGTTTTCCCTGAAGGCCATAAAGACGTGAGGTGGATTTTCATTCAATCTTAGAATGTTCCTTTCAGTCATCTGCTCCTTTTGTAATACATACCAATGACAACTCAGCTCTTTTATGAAACATCCAATTACAAGCTGGGTAAACACAAATTCGAGACAAAGTAACAGTGTTGTAATAGAACCATCAACTGTAAGACTCCCACAGGAACACTTGAGTATAATGCTGCCTTTGTCAACATCATTCATGGATAAAATGACATTTTCCAGGGACGAAATGTTCAGTAGAAAGCAGCTAAAACGGAATTTAGTAGTTTGGTTTGAATATGAAATTACTTACAGGAGCTTGTAGACTTCATATTTCACCTTCACAGTTTAGAACATCTTTGGAATAGTACATTTTAAAACTATCTTTAGGACAAAGCGTATGTTGGTATTTTCACAGGTTAAAGTACGTGAAGGACACAGACGTGTTGTTTGCCTTAGACTGCTCAGTGACCTTGCTTTTGACAAATTTCTGTGGTCACATAGGGTCCATGTGGCAAGCGGCCTGCCAGGTTCCACTGTGCAAAACAATTGCCTCCTATTCATTGCCTTGAACTGTTCATTTAATGTGGAGGTCAAGTCCCAACCTGGATAGAAATAAAAGTCAGAGTGAAAGGACTTGTATGCACTTTGCAGATTGTTAGCAAACCATATATCTGATTCAAGCCATGTGTGACAAATAGCAATACAGTAGCTGCAGGCTGCTCTGCTGAAAGTAAAGAACGTTGTTATATAAATGCAAAGCCAAGAGTTAATAGCTACTGTCGCCAACACTCACTTTTATTGATATGCTTGCTTACTTACTTTAACTTGGACTAAATGTGGCTTGACTCAGTTTTGTGTTTTGTGTTTTGTGTTCGGGTCTCCCGTGACCCGTTTCAAGTTAAAATTATATAATAACTACGCTCTAGTTTTTTTTATCGGAACAAGGCTTCATGATATCCTCCACAACAGTTATATAAACACCACAAAACTGATTATTTGCCAAGTCTGAAGGTCTCTAAAAAAAAAAAGTGTATAATTTGGTGTTCGGGTCTGGGGAGACCCAGCAGAATTGTTTTGGGTGACTCAAGGTCAAATGTGGCCCAATCAAGACTCACCTTTGACTTTAGACACCCCAGCCCCACCCCTCTTCATCCACTGTAACAATAATTGTTTGCAACATGCACCTGGTCTCCCCTCCCTCTGCCCCCCCTCCCCCCCACGGGAACTCCACCTTTCTCAAATAATATGTACACTAACACTTGAACCTGAACACACACATGCACGTGTGCAATGTGGTGTAATGTGTTTTGGGGCCATAAAATAAAATTGCAATAGGATTGTACGGTTATGAATGCATTATAAGTTAGTTATGATGTAGTTAAAACAATACTGGATTTTTTTTTGTGTGTTTTGGACTGAGATAAATCCTGGGTCAAAATTGACCCGCGAACACCATGAACGGTAACGGCTTTTGAACACAACACAAGGGTTAAAAGGCGTAATTTATTAGGTATGGTTTCTGTTCTGTTTTAATGGCAAATTATTATTAAATTGTGTTTTAAAATCTTTGGATGTCCTTGATTTAATAATAATAATAACTTGAATTTATATAGCGCCTTTCATAACCTCAAGGTCGCTTTACAAAGAAACATACAAGGACAAGGCATAAAACATAAAAAACATACACATAAAACAGGGGGCAGAAATGGAAGTGTAAGTGTGGGGGGGGGAGTGAGTTATTGTTGGAAGGCGAGTTTTAAGGGTTGATTTGAAGATGTCGAGAGAAGGGGCGTTGCGGATTTCTGCAGGGAGGGAGTTCCAGAGGGTGGGGGCAGCGACACTGAAGGCACGGTCCCCGAAGGTGCGGAGGCGTGAATGGGGAATGGAGAGCAGGCCGGAGTCTGAGGATCGAAGGGTGCGGGACGGGATGTATGGGTGGAGGAGATCTGTGAGGTACTGAGGGGAGAGGGCATGGAGGGATTTGTAGGTGAGGAGGAGGAGTTTGTAGGTGATGCAGGACTTGACCGGGAGCCAGTGGAGGTTGAATAGAGTGGGGGTGATGTGCTGCCAGGGCTTGGTGCGTGTGAGAACCCTGGCAGCTGAGTTCTGGATGTACTGGAGCCTGTTCAGGGTTTTGCTGGGAACCCTGGACGAGTCCGTAACGGCCCGTCTACACTACAGGCATCAAAAAATCTTGAAGCTGGGCGTGTCTGAAGCTTGGCGATTTTTTGCGAGCAACGCAACCAACAACCAATCACATGAATCTCCCGCCCCCGACATACAAAGCAATAGCAATGTTAAAACGAAGTAAACTGGATATAAACTCTCCAAACAGGCAAAAAACCTACCAGTTTCACCCACTGTCTCTGCCACCTCCCTCCATGCCTGGTTCCTCCGGTTTGTATACCGGTAAATAGTTCTGGTCGTAAAGAACCGGGTGATTTGCTACCATAATATCTCGTTTGGAATATGAGGAAATTAACTGCGGTCTGGCTCTCCCAGCTTGCACGCGGTTTGATTGGCTGCGCTTGCACTGGCGGGATTTGCATAAACAGGATTTGATTGGCTGATGCCAAGCATCGAGCTTCAAAAGTTGAACATTGTTCAACTTTTGATGCCGATAGATGCTCGTGATGCTTGCAAAGCCATGCCATGCTCCCCACAATGCAGTTCGGCGAAGATTATAAATCTTCTACGTCACACCATTCAAGTGAATGGGCGAAGCGTTGAAAGCATTTTTCGATGCCTGTAGTGTAGACGGGCCATTACAATAGTCCAGGCGTGAGGTAATGAAACAATGTATCAGCTTCTCAGCAACAGAGTCGGAAAGTGATGGCCGGAGTCTTGAAATATTTCTGAGGTGGAAGAAGGCTGATTTTGAAACTGATTTTATGTG
The DNA here is from genome assembly GCF_949606895.1 of Notothenia rossii. Lineage (NCBI taxonomy): Eukaryota > Metazoa > Chordata > Actinopteri > Perciformes > Nototheniidae > Notothenia > Notothenia rossii. The sequence goes on from NC_136901.1 coordinate 87,144,624, forward strand.
GTTTTGAAATGAGAGGGTTGAATTCAAGACAACACCAAGGTTGTGGACCTGAAGGGATTTGGAGATGATGGAACCGTCGATGTTGAGGAGCAGATCTCCAACCTTCCCGAGCAGTGCCTTGGGGGCCACAACCATGAGCTCAGTTTTATCACTGTTTAGTTTGAGTAGGTTGGTGGTCATCCAGGTTTTAATTTTGTGTAGGCAGTTGATTAGTGACTGAGGGGGTAGATGGGAAGAAGGTTTTGTGCTGATGTACAGTTGGGTGTCGCTGGCATTGGAGTGGAAACAGAGACCATGGCTGCAGATGATATCACCAATCGGAAGGATGTATATTGTGAATAGAAGGGGACCGAGCACCGAGCCTTGGGGGACTCCATGGTTGACAGAGGCACAGGGGGAGCTGCAGCCAGCATGTGTGACAAACTGTGTCCGGTCCGAGAGGTATGAGCGGAAGAAGGAGAGGGCGGACTCAGTGAGGCCAAGGAGTTCAGACAGGCGGGTGAGGAGGATATTATGGGAGATGGTGTGAAAGGCTGCAGAGAGGTCAAGGAGAATTAGTGTAGTGATGGAGCCTGAGTCAGCTGCGATGAGGAGGTCATTGGTGATTTTGATCAGGGCAGTCTCGGTGCTGTGGTGGGTCCGGTAGGCAGATTGAAAGGGTTTATAGAGCTCACGGTTGGACATGTGATGGTGGAGTTGGTCGGTGACTGCTCTTTCCAAGATTTTACTAAGGAAGGGAAGGTTGGAGATTGGCCGGTAGTTGTTGAGGTCAGTTGGGTCAAGTCCGGGTTTCTTCATAATGGGGGCGGTTTTGAAGGATGTCGGGTAGATGCTAGTTAGCAGGGAGGAGTTAATGATGTCCATGATGGTGGGCAGAACAGTTCGTAATGTTGCCTTTACTAGGACAGTGGGTATGGGTTCCAGAGAGCAGGTGGAGGGCTTGGCCTTAGAGATCAGCTTAGCCACCTGGACAACATTAACAGGGGCGAAAGCAGAGAGGTGGCAGTATGAGGAGCGTGCCGTTGAAGCAGCGGCGCTTGGAGTATGAGCTGTGTGAGGAGCAGGGGGGGCAGGTGCGCTAAGATGCAAGTGGATGGAATTCACTTTGGCCTGGAAGAAATCCAGGAAGTCCGAGCAGAGGTCACGAGCACCAGGAGGTTGTGGGGCAGCAATGGGGCGGAGTAAACTATTTATTGTTGAAAACAGTTTTCTTGGTTGATGTTGTTGGTCGTGGATTATGGTTGAATAGTATTGAGCTTTGGTCCGGGTGAGTGCCTCCTTGTAGGCCCTTACATGGTCCTCACGGTGGACAGCGAGACCAGTTCCTCAAATGAGTCTCAAGCCGGTGACAAGCAGCCTTCATGGAGCGGAGTTCGACAGTGAACCATGGGGCAGGGCAGGTGTAGGAGACGGTACGGGTTTTGAGAGGGGCCAGAGCATCAAGGGTGAGCCATGGTGTGTAGGGCAGGTGCACTCACTGACTTGATGTTCCTGAAAGTGATGGTGCGTTGTGAACGCTGCAACGGCAGGGGAATAGGTAGAGAAAACCAGATGGCATGATGGACGGCAACAGCGAGATCTAAAACTTGGAGATGGGTAGGTTCGGTGCCCACTGAGCACACTAAGTCCAAGGTGTGGCCCTTAGTGTGGGTGGGACCTTGGAAATATTGCGTGATGTTAAAACACTCCAATAGTGACAGAAACTCAGCGGCAAAGGTGCAGGTGCTGGAGTCCACGTGGATGTTAAAATCACCTAGCAGTAGTGTGGATGGGGACATGGAGCAGATTGAGGTGAGAACCTCATACAACTCAGACATGAATGAGGTGGAAGGTTTGGGGGGGCGGTGAATGTGGACGACCTGCTGCTTTGAGGGGGTAGCCATTGAGAAGGCAATGCACTCAAGTGAGATTGTATTCGTCACAAGCAGCTGTTTGACACGGATATCTGCTCTGTGGATGACTGCCAGCCCACCACCACGACCAATGGAGCGGGGCTGTTGGAGATAAGCATAACCTGGGGGGGTAGCTAGGTTGAGTGTGAGGAAGTCCTGTTGGTTTTGCCATGTCTCAGTGAGGCAGAGAAAATCCAATGTCCTATCAATGATGATTTCATTAATAAGTGATGTTTTGTTGTTAAGGGAGCAGGTATTTAACAACATGAATGTGGGGGAGTTGTTATATGTTGCAATGGCTGGTAAAACAGTGATGCCATCAACACAGGCCAAGGGCTTCAGGTTAACACATGAAGCATGTTGACAGACTAGTATTTTATGTTAAAGGAGAACTCCTCAGATGTGTGTTTATAGGTCAAGAAGAGATGTAGTACTGCATCGAAATGTGTGGCATAGAAAAAAGAGGATAGCGTTGATTCTACCTTTTGTGTTCGAACAGTCCATCAGGAGTCTGACAATGTTATAGCACTGCAATGTTATATCAGGGAATTACTCTTTTTAAATACCACTGATACAAGCTACAAACATAAACATAACAGTCCCATGACCGGTGAAAGCCCATTGGTTGACTTTGAGACTGTTCATGAAGTATAATAACATGATTAGAATAAACCATCTCGGTCAATCCAGATTTGGGTTGCAAAGGGGCGGAACATTTCCGGTACATTTCCATGGGAAGTTAAACTGGGGAATTTTGGAAATATTCCATATTTGAAATAAATTCATTTTGTTATTGGTTAAGTGGTCCTTGGTATGAACAAGTTTGAGAAACACTGTACTAGATGAATACATGTGTATGTGATATTTGCAATTTAAACATTAAATAAATATATTACCCCATAATATCATCAAAACTTACTTCACTTTGTGTAGTCCACAGGCTCAAATGTGTGGCTTCATTTGTCTTGTGCTTAGGGCTCAAAAGTGTGGTCTAGTTTGTTTTAGTCAAGATTATGCTGAAATATACTTTCCCCAACTATATTTAAGTTCCCTATGAAGAGCCAACCTTCAACATAGAAAACTCCCAGTTTATTCCCATAAATTCCCGTGGAAAGTTTCCATCTTTGAAAATTCCCAGAATTGTGCAACCCTAATCCAGATTACTTCTGATATGTGTAATCCCACAGGTTAATGTGTAGCGTTTTAAATTTGTTTTTGTGTTCCCTTGACGGAGAAATATAGCCCTTAAATAACCCTGGAACCCTTTTAAAACAAGGAAAGAGATCATGGCATGCAAACCAAAACATGATGTAATTCTCCTGGGAACAATATCACCTATCCACATGACGAAGGCTACCAGATGACGCACGAAGGCTAACCACAATGTTTGCTTTAAAGGATTTGTTTTAGAAAGCATTTTCAGACATGTGAGTATTGAAATGGAGAAGTTATCAGCGTGTAGGAGAATATTTTGAACATTGGCAAGATGACAGTTCCTGCTCTCTAACCACCGAGAGGAGCGCCGCTGTGCCGCAGGAATCAGCAGCCATTTGATGCACGCTGTGCCGAGAAGCACAGCATCTCCTGCTTAAACCCATATCACTGTAAATACAGGTGGCACCGGATACTGTGTGGTTTCCACTGCTTTGAAAACTAACCAAAACTGTTCTGCAACTGGCAGATTTCTGCTTATGATTAGGGATGAAAAGCCAAAAAAGCTTCATAGATGTTTGATTCCTTGGATTCACATTCCTTTGTGACAATCGAGTCTTCTTATCGATGCTTTTCCACAGTTGCTCATGAACAATGATGTAACACAAAACAGTTTGTTTGGAAAGAGGCTATTGCCAGATCTTAAACTACAAAACCTTTATTTATTTTTTTAAAAGGAGCTTACTGATTACGTCCACATAGGTTCCATTGAGTTAGATTCTCATACTTTAACCCTCCTATTGTCTTCGTTTCCCCCCCCCCCCCCTTACTTTGGTGTTTGCGGTCAAATTCTACCGGTCCTGTTTTAACTACTTTTAACCATTAATCATCACCAAATTTAATTTAACACCCTTTCAAACAGTAAATATTGTATCAGACTACTGGTATACATGAAAAACTGCAATAAATATACAAAGAATAGCCACTGAACATGTATTGCGTGTGCCAGGTGTGATCCATGTGGGGGGATGGGCAGATAATAGTGGGAAATGTATCAAATTGTTCTGTGTGTGTGTTAGTGAGTGTGTTATTGAGTGTGAGTGTGCGTGTGTGTTTGTGTGATTCACATGGGGGGATTGGGCACATACGGGGGGAACACATCTGCAGTGTGTGTGTGTGTGTGTGTGTGTGTGTGTGTGTGTGTGTGTGTGTGTGTGTGTGTGTGTGTGTGTGTGTTAGGGGTTTCACAACTACCAATATTTACTAGTCGACACGTTTTTCAAAATAGCAGTCGACTAGTCGTTACGTCATAATAAAGACACACAAAGAGAGGTGTACAACTGTATTTTATATTGGAACTCATACAGTAACATTAAACACTGCATTTTAATTTGTGTTACATGGCTGAGTAAATAACAAACACTGGACTCACCAAAATCGACAACAAAAAAACTCTTGTTTTCATAAATGCCACGTAAATCCAGTGCGCAACAGCGCATTGCGCAACACTTCGCTGTCCTCCACGATAACGTCCACCTTTCCATATTTTTGGTTTGGTTTGAACACCAACGCATCGACATGTGAGGGAAGGAGGCTTGACCGCTTTCGGGTGACAGTGTTGCCTGCCAGGGAAAAAACCCTCTCACTCGGGGTGCTTGTGGCTGGAATAGCCAGGTAGCTCCTCGAAAGCGGGGGAAGCGGTGCACGTTTTCTGCCCACCACTCCAGTGGATTATCCATTGTGGGGATATGCGGTGTCCGCTGGCAGTAATCCCGTAGCTCATCATCCGCATCACTGTTGACCCGTGTTTTCTTGCTGTTCGTTTGCCTCTGTTCAGTGCTGACGCCGGTCCGTTGCTCACTGCTGCTAGCATTACTGCTAGTGCTAGCTGTCGGCAGCGGGTGTTTCATCTTCAGATGGTTGCGCATAGCAGATGCATTTGTATTGTACTTCAGTACAGCTGTACACAACTGACACTTCACTGTGGAGTTGATTACATCTTCGTTGAAGTTCTGCCATACATAAGAATGTCGGACGTGTTTTGGAGCATTTTGCAGCACCTCGTTTACCTCCATTTTTTTCACGTCTAGTTGACTAGGGCCTACAGCGCCGACTAGTGGTAAAGGTAGTCGACTAGTCGACTAGTTGGTGAAACCCCTAGTGTGTGTGTGTGTGTGTGTGTGTGTGTGTGTGTGTGTGTGTGTGTGTGTGTGTGTGTGTGTGTGTGTGTGTGTGTGTGTGTGTGTGTGTGTGTGTGTGTGTGTGTGTGTGTTTTTATCTGATCCGGATGGTTACTAATTCCTTTTCTTTATGGCGGTCATTTTTGACCGGGATGACTAAATCATCCAAAATTCAATGAAAGTGGTGATCAGCAATTGTATATGTTCAAATGTCTACTGTGAAGGATATCATCATCATAAAGCCTTAATGCAATTGAATGTAAAACAAAAAAGTTATGATTGATGAAAGTAGTAAATCGGTCAGATTTGACCCGAAGATAACAGGAGGGTTAAAGCTTGGTGAAGTATAATTGAACATGGGCAAAGGTGAGATATTATGTTATCATGATGTGTTCAAATGTCATCTTGTCAAATGTAGTTTTTGCCAAAAACGTAACGGTATCAGTTGTTAGAAGGAAATGTTTTCACAGCAAATGGAACGAGATATCAGAGACAGAATTATGACCTATTAACTTCCTAACACAAATATACAAAATGTGTAATACATCATCAAAACTGCTAGAGGTGTTTTAAAGAAAATATGTATGACAATATTTATTTCATAATCATCTTTTATAGGCTTTATAACCACACATGCCTCCACCTGCCTCCTTAAAAGCACTCCTGTTTAATTTATAGAAAGAAATGGTCCCTCAGCAAAATTGCCGCAATCCACTCAGCTAAAACTGTCCCATCTTTGCTCCACAGAGCCTGCCCCCCATCACCTTCCTCCAGCTTTCCCATCTCCGTCTCCAGGGCCTTGGGTGCTGCCATGGCTCACAATACATCACGACAGCACACCGTGACAACTGGGTTACCCAAATCAGAGGTCACTGATTGCAATCTTTAAGAGCAACTAGAGGTGTCACTGCCGCAACACCTGGCTGAATCTGAAATGGATATCTGGGCAATAGGGCGGCAAACTCCTCACAGCCGCTCTGCCCGGGATGATAGGAATGCAAAAAGCTCACAACAGACCTCAGGCACAGATAACAGACTTCTGCTAATACTCCAGACTTAAGAAGAAAACTTTTAGTCTCTGACCAGCATTCTGAAGAGCTGTGCATCTTTACAAAACCTGAGAGTGAAGACGGACAAAATGGAGGTTCAAGGTTCATTCTTGACCTTAGAAACAGCTGAGAGAATCTTAATACAAGAGCTACTGTATTTACTCGTTGCCCCCTATTTGTAAATGGAAGTTTGGATATAGCGGATGCAGTTTTTACAAACAATATTCTCACCTGCTGAGCTGATATTTATGTCTCTGAATGATGATTAGTCACATGTCAAAGCGGCTAGTGTATAAATATCCAAACAGCAATCACTAACATTGAAGCAAAATATGGGCAACACGTTTGCTCTCTAGATTTTAAATGCTAATGCATGGATAGCCAAATATATGGCTATGAACTAATGATAGGGAAACAGCCAAACCAAGTTCTCTAAGCTAATTTAGAAAATTGACAAGAACTTGAATATGAGCTTTCCAGGATCAAACTCAAATAACCTGCTTATAGACCTTTTACATCCCAAACTCATACCAACTAATACCATCCCTGAAACCTAGAGAGAACATCACTGTTTGCACAGCTGCACTTGATTTATTACCTTAGTAAACATGCTCCTAATTAGTTGATCACTGTTTGTTGTTGTTCATTTTACAAATTATAGTCCTTTTCAGAGTAATAGTGAAGATAAAACAAGGTATGCTTTAGGGGAATGCCACCTTGTGATTGACAGGTTTCTATCATGGAATTCTTTTGTTGACGGCGCTCTCCGTGTTTCTGTCTTCTGTTTTCGGTTCACTGAAGCTGATTTTATTTTTTTACCGAAAGTGTTCACTTGTACTTAACTTAACCCTCTCATGTTCCTTCTGGTTAAACTAGTGATGGGAATTACGGATCTTATGGCTCCGTTCCTTTCCGAGAGCCCTTCAAAAGCCTGTTTTTATTTTAAGGGGGCGGGGTTACTAGGTTTATCTGCGAAATAATCACCAAGATAATGTTTGACTGTATTGCCAGAAATCTACCTTTACTCACAGAAAAATGTATAACTTGCTACATCTCTCAGCCAGCCAAACTACTACTCAAGCAGCATGCGTTATGCCATCATCTACAGTATGGCAAATTTGCATTCAGGAAAGCAAGTTCACGTAAAAGTGAGTGGATTTATGGCGGGCAGTGAACCAACTATAAAAAGAACGGCTCTCACCAAGTACGACTCGGTACCCTTCGTTCGTACCAAAGAGCCGTTCAAAATAATCGGATCGTTAGCGAACGTAACATCACTAGGTTAAAAATACATGGCGACTGTGGGAGCGGAGAACTTTTGGCTTTAAAACTGTCGTCCACAAACTAATGGATGATGTCACGGTGACCATGTCCACTTCTTATTCACAGTTCGTCGTTGAAGACAGTTTCTAGACAGCACTTTCTTTGGGAAACTTTACTTAGTTTGAGTAAAACTTTCTCAATGTTTAGTAAGAGCTCAAGACAGACTCCCTCCCTTCATTCTGTCTCTGTCACTACTGTTACCTCCTCCGATGCAGCTGTAGTTCTCTCCCTCCCATCTTTCATCAGGGATGCTGCTCTACCTCATGTCTTTATCTTTGATGTATTACCCCCCCACCCCTCTTCTCTCACCTTGAAATGGATCATTATCATCCAGGAGACTTTACTCCAACCTCACCCCCACCCCCCCATCATTTACCCCGGCTCCTGACAGAACCCTTCAGAGCAGAGCTGCACGATAATAATCAACATAATGATACCTTTTATTTGATCAATATCAGGATCAATATTATAATTTTAATGCACTTTAATAAGACAATAAACTAAGCACTTTTTAAAGCACTGTTTTCACTTATTGGTATAAAAACAATGGTCCCAATACAGTATGTCCCTATAGTGCTTATCTTATCCCTTTTTCCCCCAATCAAGCTGAGACCACATTTTAAACGTCTATATAGAAGTTGTTGGAAGACTAAATGGAGATTTTTTTATTTTATTTTAGGCCTTCAAAACTATGTTTTTGAGAAAACAAAACCACTTCCACTAAAGCGTGCTTTTCTTTAAACATTTGGGATAAATTACGTATATGTTGTGAGTTCTGATGGATCATGTTCATTTGTACTGGCATTGAATGGAAACGGTGTGATGCATCTTGATCGTGGTGATAATAGGATGCTTTGAATATGCTGTATGCTGGAGCTCATATTGAATTATCAAAATGCATGCATAAGTGAGCGAAGCTTTAGATGGGTACAGATTTAAAAACTTTCAAGTTTAACTTATTTATAAGCCTCAAGTCATTTTCGGGGGGGAAGCACCCAGATTTTAGAAAAGCAAAGATTGGTTTAAAATTATTTTTCTACTATGGATTTAAGACACCCACACAAAAGAAAGTGAGATGGAAGTGGACTGAGTTACAGAGAAAGAAGAAGAGGGCAACGCAAGAAGAGAGGCTTTGTTTGCTTCTCAAATCTGATCCCGATAGAGTTGATTACATCGAGCTTACTGCCTTGTTGATGACATGATAGAGGACAGTGACCCAGGGGCTGAACACACCTAGGTAGAGATATCAAATCAAAACACTGCCTTATGTCTATATTTGATATAGTATGTGTGGGGGAAACTTCTGCAGCAATAGGAGTCAGGACTCAGAGAGACACGAGGAGAGCTGGAGCTTTGATGGCAAATACTGACGGTTTATTTGGAGCTTTGGACGGAGAATTCGCACAACATGTCACGGGCCACGAGTTGACCACACGGTTGAGATGCCACAATCAATTCTGAGGAACTTTCCTGTAGCTCAAGGTTTTAACTAGTTCAGAGTGTAATAATCAACATTCTTCAATAGATAGACTAAACATCTGAGGACACTGAATCACATTTGTTGTCGCTTATGGCTCGGGGTCATCTACACCCAAAGAAGGATGTGTTCCAGGTGTCCCTCAACAATAACTATCTCTGACCGACAGTTGCCCGGTCACACACCGGTAACAACAACAAAATGCTAGGGCAGCCCCTCCTTATGGGAGATAGCATGCTGCCCAATGCTTGGGCTCTGCGTCAGAGGGCAACAGGTAAACATCGATGGAAATGATTCCCTGACAGTATGTCACTTCTCCACAGTCAGGCCGTACACGTAGACAAACTGTGGTTTTACCGTAGGCATGGAAACATCCGTCTGATTAAGAGTTTGGGCATTATTGATGTCACTAGTTGTATATATCACACTTATTTTTCTATTTACGAAATAAAATGATAACCTGACATGATTCCATGAACACAGGTGATGATTAAACAAGTTATAGTGGCTCACAGTGATGGCCTGTTAGCAACCTTGCCACAGTGAAGGCCAGGATTGGTTTCCCATTTTCAGACGTTATTGTGCTTCACTTTGCTCAGCCTTGGGCACTTTATTCACATTTCCATGGACAAAAAAAACTTCAAAAAGGGGAAGCTCATATTCTTCTTCTTATGGTTATACTTAATATCAATTAACAATGTGCTAAATGGTCACCAAAGCACATTTTGTGAAGAAGTGAGCTTAGTACAGTTTAGGCTGAGTCCACAAACACCCAGCACTGCTAATTGAGACTTAGGCTGCGTTCACACCGGGCGCGATGCGAATATTCGCTTCGCTCAAATTGCTCCTATCGCATCGCTCTAACCGCTCGAGTTTCACCGCGGCAGTCAGCTGTGTTTACTCGCGTCATTCAAACAAGACACGCTGGCTCGGGGCTACAACTACAACAAAATGAAAATATTTTTACCGTGATTAAATTGTAATACACGTTTCTAAATGATGCCGAAGTAACAACATACTGATACCGGTTAGTAAAGCTAACGGCTGATGTTTTCTGGTTGAACGTCATTGACGGCAGGCTGAGATCCTCACCGCTGATTGGCTACCGCGAGATCGCGTCACACGAAGATGACGCTCGAGTTGAAAAAATTGAACTCGAGCGTTTGTCGCGACCCCCTTCAATCGCGCCGCGGAATTCGCATCCACCGCTTTATGCTTGCCGTCAGAGCGAATTCCCGTCTGTCCACATTGACTTTACATGTAATCGCGCCGCCCCCAAACATCGCATCGCGTCCGCTGTGAACGCAGCTTAAAGGCCCAGTGAAGTGCATGTTTTTGCACCAAAATGAAATGGCAGTTTCATTCCTTACATATCATTGTGCCTGTTCATGGCTAAAATAATTTTTTTTTTTAAATTTTATTTTTAATAATTCATAATGAATTAATTAATTAATTATTAATTTTGCCGTCTGAGCCTAACGGAAGTTGCAGACGATAGTGGCTGTGACGTCACAAAATGTACCCAGTTGCGATTGTAAACATGGCGGAGACTCTGGAAAGTGATACTAGTGTGAGAGAAATGATTGATTTGGACAGCTTTTCGGACAGGATAGATGAGGAAAGTGATCAATCTGGTGCACTTTGAGGGCAACATTAAGAGATTTATGGATACAGCTCTCAACACTCATATGAAACATATATTTCAATAATCAAAAAACATTGGAAGGATTTCTTAACCTATTTTATACAACTAATATTACATAGATGGAAATATTTGTTTACATAGATGACCAAACCCACTGAGATAACTTAGGCTACAGTTTACCTCCCTGAGCTGACGTTATCTCTCTCAGTCCCACAGGAGAGCACTCTCCCTCTCCTTAATGTTGAAACAGCTAATCTCCGTTAGCTCCGAGCTAGCACCAGATGCTAACAACAACCCTGTAACTCTCTCAGTCTCTCTTTCTCTCTCTCTCGAATCGACCAGTGGCCTTTATTTATCATGATCAATCAAAGAATCTCCGAAACAATGACACCAGCCAGGCTCACCTTCATCTTTTGGGAACAGAAACATCGCCACTTCGGCAGACTTGACATTACTACAGCCAGCGGCAATGCATCGTTTCCCCTGTGTTTTTCATCCCTCTTTCTTCACTGTCGCCTCCATTGTCAGGTTTTCTCGATTGGCAATCACTTCCAGTCGACTCCGACACAATTTCCAGGAAAATACTAGCTCAAAAACGTTGAGAAATTCGACTTTGAAAAAGAGTAAAAATGAACGGTGGTGAATGTAAACAGTGCGGCGGCGTCCATCTCGTGAAGTCACGCAGTAGATCGCAAGCCACGCCCACGAAGGCGAAGGTCGACTGCAGATTTCCCCGGCAAATTCAAAACTCGTCAAATTCGTTGCTATTCCAACATCTTTTAATATGGGTTCCAATGGACAATTTTGGTCATTACTATACGTATTAGCATAACAGATCATGCACAGGTGCACACTTCACAGGGTCTTTAAGTGAACCTTGATCTGAGATATTTGTCAAATGCAAGCGTGACAAATAGTAAGCAAACAAGTGGACTTTGAGTTGAGAACATTGTGTCAACCCAGGACGGTTTATATGTATATCAGCTAATGATTGGCTCTGGTTGTCGTTGATACTGTGTGCAGTGCGTAGTGGTCAGTGGAGAAGTACTTTTCTGCTGACCATAAACGGCCATTACAATTAACATTTACACCCAGCAAGGTTCTTTGACTCAGCATGTGAGTGTTTACCTCAACCACTGATTATATTTTGGTCCCTAGAGCAGCGTAGTCTCTGAGAAATGTTTGTAGCGCATCAATAAAATTACAGTTTGACAAGCCCATTTTGTGGTCTAAAGGAGAATCCATCCAGCTTTATGTAGCAGGTAGCATTATACTACAGACACTAATGGACACACACACACACCCACAGTCTTCTACTCAGAGTATAAAGCAGATCCTTCCACTGGCCGGCAGTAACGCTCTGATTAGCACAATTCCTCCTGAGCCCTGCTTTCCATCCCACAGCGGGGTCAGCATTAGGTTAGGACTCTATTATCATCCATTAAGCCGCTGGAGTCATAGCTGGGAACCATAAAGTTGACTTCCTTTAAGGTCTGCTGCCTCAGATATGGCACACTCTAGAGCCTTTATTGATTAGGTCATAACGCATGCAGCTTCACAAACAGGGACTACTTTGTCAAAACAGTCACCTGCCCCTATCTCAGCACCCATACAGATGTTTTTTTCAGTTTTAACTTCAAATCACTTCTTGCTTTGACACATTTTTATGTTTCTTTCTTGCAGTGCATTGTCATCATGTTGGCCATCAGTAAGGAGGAGTAAACAGATCCAGGTCAGCTTGATCGTAAAGCATTTCTTCGGTGTCCAGAACATCTTTCTTGCTGATGGTTTTGTCAGGAATTGGGAATGTTTTCTGATGTATGGAGTAATCTACCACATTGGCAGCCGGCTCAGTCATGTCTGCTTTTGACAGACTCCCATTCACGCTGATAGAAGCTGTGAAAGAAAATGCTCCTCGAGCAAAATTCAAAAAGGAATTGATGTGCACTGCATGTACTCTACTGAACAAACCTTTTGCAATTTTAAAACCAAGAAAATAGTAGAAGCTATAATGTTTCAGCAAATCATTAGAGGAATTGTAAAAGGTGGATCATTTTCTTAACTGAATGACATTAGCCGTGTTCCTAAATATTTAGCATATCCACCATACATTTAGCCATACATCTCCGAATAACCCAGCTTCCCCCAAATGTATTTTTGGTGTCTAGTATGGGATCCTGAGTCGTGGCTGATCCTGAGTCCTGAGTCCTGATCTGAGTCCTGGACTTCGAGTCCTGGCTGAACCTGTCTCTGCGGTCCTGCCTGACTCTCATCATACTTCCCTGATGGCTCCCACAGGATTGTTGACATCCTCGTGGATTCATCTTCTTATTATACACACATGCATTTCCAAACATTTGGTCTACCTATGAAGTAGATGTATTATCTCTTCGATTTACACACGGCATCTATTGCACGTCTGTCCGTCCTGGGAGAGGGATCCCTCCTCTGCTGCTCTCCCTGAGGTTTCTCCCATGTTCCCCTTTAAACTGTGGGTTTTCTCTGGAAGTTTTTCCTTGTACGATGTGAGGGTCCAAGGACAGAGGGTGTCATATTGTCATACTGATATTCTGTACAAACTGTGAAGTCCACTGAGACAAATGTAACATTTATGATATTGGGCTATATACATAAACATTGATTGATTGACATCTATTCAGCAGATTTTCCAACAATTACTATCTGTATTTAAGGTCCATTAAACCCCTTTATTCTGGAGCTGTCCACCCTTTTATACAGTCTTTACCATAATATACAGTATTCTCGGAATAACAAAAAATATAAAGCTACCATAATCGATATCTATAGTAACAATGTATTAAACACCAATGTAAAAGGGGTTACTTTAAGTGAGTTATCTACGGAGAATAATACTTGTTATCTGCAGTTTACCTCAGTTGTACTGCACGTGCAATAAAACAGTTAAAAACACAATGGAACAATCTCATATTTTGAAAAACAAATCATAGAATAGGTTGTTTTGTTTATCGTTATATCACGCTGCCCATGTTTTCACTAAATGTTTGGCAGATCCTTTTTCCAAAGGCCAATCGAAAACACGACCTTCATCTTGTATTACAAAGAGATCTTTCATCAGCTTTTCACTATTTATTTTAGACATCCGTTGAAAGCATTTGTGAAGTGTCCATCACCTGAACATCCAACACATTTGTCACATCACTGGTTCAGATGGGTTGAGCTATACATAGAATGAAGTCAACACTTTGATATTAAAAAAACGCCCACGACGCAGGAACCCAGTCAACTTCCCCCACACTTCTCCTCTCTGTGTCTCACTCACATAAGACACCTCACATGAGACACCGCTCTAAGCACTGTTGGCAGCTATTGTTCACTTATTTAACCACATTGTTCAAAGGCTAGATATCCAGAATGGAGAAAGTGAGTGGAAGCAGAGAGCAATGAAATGATAAACATTACATGTAAATGGTTGTAACAGAAACATAGCTTTTAACTAATCATTTAAAGATAAAGCATATTGTGAATGCAGCAATAATGCATTTGGAGCCATTTAACCCTCCTATTGTCTTCGTTCCCCCCCCCCCCTTACTTTGGTGTTCGAGGGCAAATTTGACTACTATTACATTAAAGGTGGGGTAGGTAAGTTTGAGAAACCGGCTCGAGATACACTTTTTGTTATATTCCATGGAATGCTCTTAACATCCCGATAGCAATGAATATCTGAAGTGCTTTGACAAAAAATCCATAAAAAGATTTCATCTGTGGAAGCCGTAGCGCTGTGAAAAGCACGACCAATAATCTGAGCCAACTGGATGGCCTACCTGCCTGTCAGCCTTCCATCTGTGCACAAACTTATCTCGTGCCCTCATTGGTCATGTGCGCGTTTGTGTGTGTTGGAGGAGGGGCTCTGTAAGGAAGTGGCAGATTTGGCTGTGTATTTTCAAATTCTAGCGCACTCGAGCTGGTTTCTCCAAAATGACCTACCCCACCTTTAACACAAAAACCATTAATCATCACCAAATGTCATTTAACACCCTTTCAAACAGTAAATATTGTATCAGACTACTGGTATACATGAAAAACTGCAGTAAATATACAAATAATAGACACTGAACATGTATTGCGTGTGCCAGGTGTGATTCACATGGGGGGATTGGGCACATAAGGGACACACACACACCTAGAGAGAGAGTGTGTGTGTGTGTGTGTGTGTGTGTGTGTGTGTGTGTGTGTGTGTGTGTGTGTGTGTGTGTGTGTGTGTGTGTGTGTGTGTGTGTGTGTGTGTGTGTGTGTGTGTGTGTGTGTGTGTGTGTGTGTGTGTGTGTGTGTGTGTGTGTGTGTGTGTGTGTGTGTGTGTGTGTGTGTGTGTGTGTGTGTGTGTGTGTGTGTTTTTCTGATCCGGATGGTTACTAATTCCTTTTCTTTATGGCGGTCATTTTTGACCAGGAACACCAAAGTTGAATAAATCATCCAAAATGCAATGAAAGTGGTGATCAGAATTGTATATGTTTTAATGTCTACTGTGAAGGATATCATAAAGCCTTAATGCAATCGAATGTAAAACAAAAAAGTTATGATTGAGGAAAAGTAAAGATTTGACCCAAACACAACAGGAGGGTTAAAGTAAACACACTAAACCTTATTTACTGGAGGTGTCAGATTCATCAATAGTCTGAAGAGTTTTTGAATAGTTTATGAATGTACTAGAACATTTTAACAGACAGAACAAACTGTGGGTTTAACACATTCTAGTTCAACTAATTATTTTTTAGATAACAAAGTTTGCAAAATAATCAGCCACTGCCAAATTCCTTCTAGTAAATCACTTAACCTCTGGTTGCTCCAGAAAAAGAGTAAAACCTGTAGTTAAAATTAATAACTGTTCAAAAATGTGCTGGATTTGTCCATATTTACCCAATTATGCTTAAATGTTAAAGAATGTTTTAAATATGGGGTCTCATCTTTGTCACAAATTCCTCTTGTGAACATCAATGAAATGATTCTGCACTGTCAACCTCCTATTCAGCTCTACAGGGGGACGAACATCAAAGACATTTAATTGGCTAATTTGTCATATGATTGTTCGGGATCTGTGGCCCAGCAATCAGCACACGCCTCTGATGGAATAATTGGCCATTTTAGGCACATAATGAACATGCAAATGAATATAGGATGCTCTGAAGTTGAGCAAGCTATAAATAAACCCATCGATCAAAGACACCACTTCTTTGTCTTTAAGTGTACCGACCCGCAGGGATTTTGGCTTTGCCGACATCGGATGAACTATGAACTGTGTATGTATATAAGGCATCGTATTTATTTGGGTTTTTTTAAATGTGGAATTTCAGATTATCCTTTTGAGGAATTACATTTTCCCAAATCATCTTATTATTTTTGCAATATTTAATTCAAACATTCATTTCAAAAAGAATATGTTCGTGTTCTTAAATTAAAGCCAAGCTTGTTATATTTTGTAGGCCGCATGCAAAGTCCTTGGATGTTTTATTCATAGAGCTTTTGTGAGAATTTCTTCTGTGCTCAATGTGTGAAGAAATAGTGGTTATAGATAAAAGAGACGGGGATCTTTTGTTAAATATGTTTTCTTCCATTTTTACTTAGATATGTGTAATCTTTCCTTCAATTTGTCTAAGTCATGCTTATAAATAAGAACTCTAAACCAACGCAATTAACTACCGCAACTTCAGACACAATAAAGCAAACTGCAATCGCCTAAAGAATCGTTTGTTGGTACAGCTGGAGCTAATTGTTCTTATGAATAGGGTAAACCTAGCCTCTGGTGTTCACGCTGAACACTACTGAGGAACACAGATACAGATAATAAAAGATAGGGAGGCACACCACCCATAAACGCATGCTGAATACATTAGAAGTCTTTTCATGGAAAAACCCTCAAGGGTTCTTTCTTGAAAAAAGGAATTTCATACATATTATTTATGGTTACACCCGAATACATGGCATGTGAAATAGTTTTGATAACACGGTGTGCGTTCATACTCAGCCTCACCTCATTGTTTTTGAATCAATGAACCAAATGGGAGGCTGTGGCTCAGTGGATAGTGTGCTGGACTTGGAATCAGGTAGCAAGTTTGAGTCCCACTGCAGTCAGCATGTCGTTGTGTCCCTGAGACACTTCACCCAAATTGCTCCTGTGGGGATTGCCCACAGTACTGCATGTATGTTAGTCGCTTTGGATAAAAGCGTCTAACAAGTAACATGTCATGTAAAAATGTAAACAGCTCCCTATTCATTTCTGTTAGTTTTTAATTTAACTGATACATTTTCTTCAAATGACTTCATTGAACATACATCAGCAAATATCGGAGGATATACCTGGAATTGGTGTAAAGTTCACAGCCACAAAAAAAATAAATAATCCAGCACACTTAGCGAAGAGTCAACAGAACTAAATTAAATAAAGGAAACAATGTGGAATAGATTTTCAAGCATACGGCATAGGTCATTACGTGGGAAAGATAAACAGCTTATAGTGTATTAGTGTGATTTAATCAGCCTGAGTGTCTGAACTACATGTTGCAATTAAAGACAAATTAATACACGCCTCACACAGTGATAAGGTTGCTAAGTTTCCTGTGTAGAAACTCCCTGAACAATTAGCGCAGGTCTAGTCACTCTGTCATCAAATCAAAGCGGCTCTATAAAGAACTCTACCTGCAAGTCGAAACTTCCATGAAAACTCAAAACAGATTTGAAAAAAGAGAGAGAAATGTAGGAATCGAGGAACATGCCATTATCACAGATGAACTACTGGCAATAAAGCCCGTTGGGTAGATTCAAGGGAAGGGCATGATGACAACTAAAGATCAAATTAAAGTATGGGAAGACATCGGTAATGACCTATGGATCTCGTTATCACAGTGCAGTGCAGTATGGTTAATGAGAGCTTTACATAATGTACAGGAAAAGGAAGAAGAGAGCGACATATAGTAGCATGGAAGAGACAACGGAATATCTTAGGGATATGTTGACTCTGAATATAATAGTCACATAAAGATCTACCTGCCCTGCACCAAACAGATCAACAGGTGGTTCAACGTTTCATTATTTTCCCCATTGTCATTCTCTAATTGTATTTATTCAGACAAAAGCATGCCGTGCTAATCATGTCCTTTTTATGTTTGGAAACTTCCAAATTATGTTTTTCATCTCTGTTTAACACAAAGCATCAGTGGCACTAATGAAAGTACTAGAAACAGAAACAAAGATAAACCCCCTTTTTGTAAAAACTATCTTTTGAGAGGTTTGTAACCTTTTATGAGAAGCAGCAATTAATTTTCAAATCTCTCTAATGTCTTTTTAAGAACATATTTTGTTGAGATGTTTTTTGAAAATACTTAGCCAGTGTAACGGGTAATTGGGTTTTTGATAGGGATGTCCCGATCACCTTTTTTTGCTCCCGATCCGATTCCGATCATTTGATTTTGACAATTTGCCGATCCCGATTTTTCCCGATCCGATCTTTATGCAATGCATTAAGAGAAAAAAAAAGAAAAAAAGCATTCAAGTTGTCCCTTGAGGTTATTTTTTTTATTTAAATTGGATATTCTATCCAACATGGATATAGCTTCTTTCTTTCACAGCAGCATTGGATCAGTTCAGTTGTGCAGCATTGGATCAAAACAAAATAAAGCTTATCAGTACTCGTTAGCTTACTGCTACTATTAGACTCTGCGCCCACTCTGTTGCCAGATTTGAGAGAAATAAGCAACCAGGTCTATGAAAACAAGCCCCAAAGAAGCAACACATACATGATGTTGTGTAATTTGAAACCAAAACTAAGGCCTCAGGATGACTTTAAGACTTGAACATGGTCATTTTTGTTTTGTAACATTGAATACAAAAGAAAAAAAAATATTTTATTAAAAAAAAAAAGAAAAAAAAAATCCCGATCCCCGATTTTTTTCTCCCGATTCCGATCTTTTGAAAATCACGTGATCGGCTCCGATCCCCGATCACGTGATCGGATCGGGACATCTCTAGTTTTTGATTTACCCAAACTGCAAGTTTTGGAGGAAACTTACACAAACACGAGGATATCATTCAGACTCTACAGCTGGAATATGCTGGGTTCAAACTCAGGTGCTGAGAGGTGACAGTGCTAACTAATAGGAACAATGTGGCCGTGGCACCCAGTGTTAAAGGACCTGTCAACGTTGGAGTGACAGGAAGTGCCACATTTGTTTAAAATGTTAAGGGTATGCTAGATGCTTTTACATTAGGATCATGGAGTTGTGAATTTTGGGCAAACAGGCTTTCAACAAAAAGAAGGTGAGCATCTAGAAAACTGCAATTTAATGTTGGCTCTGAGGGCATCAACTTCTGACAGGGGAAGCTGTATAAACCGATAACCAATGACTTGTGGCTAATTTAGGTGACACTTTGGGGGTTCAGCTTTTTGTCACTTTGACAGGAGTCAGGGCTGTGAATAAACCAAATGAACCTGCAGCCTCTAAAAAATTAAAACACTGTAGCTTCTCATGCTTGTCGTACATCACAGTGGATAGCAGCTCCAGGCCGTGTCCTTCAGTAAATATTAACCGTCCTCACCATCTTCCGTGACTTTTAACCCTCATTCTCTCTTTGAAACCCCGTTGTAGAATAGAGCTCCATATATCTTGTGCAGCTTAGCCTATGATTGCAGGTTTCAGCAATCTTGCCTTTTGATCTAAAAAACAAGGTAGACAAATACATCTGAATGCTGGTGGCTGTAGGCCTGGGCAGAAAAGTGGAAATGTTTTTGTCATAAAGCACAACATACTGTAAGTGTGTAATAAACAGTGAGTGCCTTACTCGGGGAAAACAATGAGATTACAGGTTTTCAAATGTGTTCAAGTGCGAAGTTCTGATTCACCTTGACATAACATTTCACTCGCATCATATTTTTCATTTCGGCACCTAATTTAATGTGTATTATTATTGGTTATTTGCTTTCCTTGCCGTCTCCTGTATGAGGAGCTATTCCTGCATGCCGAGACACAAAGAGTGATGAGACCATTGTGCTCTGAAATATCCCTGACCATATCAGTTTTCAGCAAATTGTCCAGCGCCACTCCCTACAGCGACAGCTATGTTTAACATCTACACTGTTTTTCAACTGTATCTGTCTTCATTCAGCTATACTAGGAGAGGCTAACGGTGCCTTGTATTTAGTGATATGACTACCATTAGCAGATGCCCGTGTCAGAGATTAAAAAAAAGGACAAAAAATCAATGGAGGAATGAAGCGACAACATCTTGAATACCAGAGGTGATTACGGGAGGCTCTGTTCTGTTACGGCCCGTCCACACAGCAGCTTTGAAAAAATCTTGAAAATCTTGGAGGTGGGCGTGTCTGAAAGCTTAAGGATTTTTTGCGAGCAACGCGACCAACAACCAATCACATGAATCTCCCGCCCCCGACATACAAAGCAATAGCAATGTTAAAACGAAGTAAACTGGATATAAAATCCCCAAACAGGCGAAAACCTACCAGTTTCACCCACTGTCTCTGCCACCTCCCTCCATGCCTGGTTCCTCCGGTTTGTATCCCGGTAAATAGTTACTGGTCGTAAAGAACCGGGTGATTTGCTACCGTAATTTCTCATTTGGAATATGAGGAAATGAACTGCGGTATGTCTCTCCCAGCTTATACGGGATTTGATTGGCTGACGCTTCCACCTCAGCTTCAAAAGTTGAACATTGCTCAACTTTTGAATCCTGAAAATCCTGGAAATCCTGGAAATCTTCGCTTTGCTTCCCCACAATGCAGTTCAGAGAAAAGCGAGGCAAAGTGACGTCACCCCATTCAAAGTGAATGGGCAGAGAAGCGTTGGAAGAATTTTTTTTAAGCTGCTGTGTGGACGGGCCGTTATTCAACGCCTTTCAATTATCAGTATTTGTGATCGATTCGTCCAGCAGAAAAGAGATTTATGAATGCTCAGCGCCATTACTCAAGGGAAGAGACCTTTTCAATGGCTTCTATTACAACATGGCAAAGTGAGTCATAGAGACACCATTCATTGATGTTCAAACAATTCTTTCATTGCCTTCAAGCACTATATCAAGGACCAGGCCTTGTTTTGCTCTATTCACTGCATCCTTTAATACATTCATTCTCTTATCCTCCATTGAAGATGGCCAATGAATTAAGCTTACGCAAGGCGGGGATTTTCAGAGCCAATAATATGAAGTTCTATTAGCAACTCCATCTCTCAAAGAATGGTTAGTATATTGTCTTTGTCTCGAATGACAATTTCACAAATACAATTATTTCGAGAATCGAACTTCCAAAAATATACAGTATCATATAAACTTGTTTTTTTGATTGTGTCAAATTACATACACACAAGAGAGTGGCACAGTCTAGTGCTCCAGTGTGTGTGTGTGTGTGTGTGTGTGTGTGTGTGTGTGTGTGTGTGTGTGTGTGTGTGTGTGTGTGTGTGTGTGTGTGTGTGTGTGTTTCTTCTTAGTTACATAAAAACCCAATCCTGCATCAACTGATCTGATACACAGCCGATGAGCTCATAATCTGGATAGATTGAACTGGAACATTAATCTCTTCAGACTTTGAGTGCGGCACAATTCAACAGGAACATCCAGCTGGTTGCCACAGCCTTCCGCCTGTATATCCCAAAGGTCATAACTAATTTGTCAAACAAATAAATTGATGTGCTTCTACAATATAGAAAGGATTCCCTGTAAAAGTCACATTGATTTAGCTAAATAATACATTTAGTTTCATTGTATACTGGTGTCAGGTAAAACTATCTCGTTTTGGCAGAAAATGCAGATTTAATTAGAGCAGATCATGACGTACAAGAACTCTGAGTCGACCAACACCCTGCAGCTGACAATGGTTTGGATGCCCTTGCAAACTTAATGATCCACAGGTCTAGATTTTAATGAGCAGCTTGTTCTCTGGCACTGCTGACGATGACGGTGCCAGGTCTCCACAGAGGTCGCAGCACCAGTGGCGCCACAGAGTCAGAGTCATTAGAAGAAAGCCAAAACGCACAGGAGGTTCAGAAGCCCTTTACTGTACACACGCTGATCTCAGTGGAACGCCTCCGGTGGGACACACACACACACACACACACACACACACACACACACACACACACACACACACACACACACACACACACACACACACACACACACACACACACACACACACACACACACACACACACACACACACACACACACACACACACACACACACACACACACACACACACACACAGGTAGATGGTCTCTTGAGGCCAGAAGCTTGATGCTTCATGAGCATGTTTTTCTTGTTAGAGCCCAGGGGATTCGTACACAAAGAGTTTGCTCTACTGAGATTACAGAGAGGCAGCCGACAACAAAAACACTGCGGTACACCAAGCTCTACTTATAGACACGGCAATAATGAACATCTGTAATCAGGAGGATGTGCCTCGTATGGTGCAAAATATAAATCTAACTGTGCTGTACAGTAGTGAAATACAAATGGTACACTCAGACAAAAATAAAAGTTCTCGAAAAAGACAGATTTAAATGTGTTGCAGAAACCATGCCCACATATTTTTGAGTATTACTTTCTACAACTATCACCAACACCCTAACCCTAAATATATGATGAAATGAATGTTAATCGCAGAACAAATATATTAACATTTAAATTAAATATCTTCAATGAATGCCTGCTTGATACCTGAAATCACACACAAGGCCGAAACCAACCAGTTATTTTCCATAACATCTGAGCTAGTCCAATTACACGGGAGAAAGTAAAGATTACACCCTGTGACCGCTCAGGGGGAAAGTGAGGGACATGCCCCCATCAATGTCCAACCTCTATTGATTTTCCCTCTGAATGATTATGCAAAAGCAGAGAGGTTTTCCCTCTGAGTAATTTCTCGCCCACAAAAGGGCTGAATCTTCCTCTAACCCCTCTCTCTCTATTTCTGTCCATCAGATCGCAACACCACACAATTATATTTCCCATAAATATTAACCTGCAGCTATAGTAAACAGTTCAGACTCTGCAATGAGTACAGCAGCGGTGATTAAAGCCTTTAAATTCCAGCTGAAATAATATGTGTATTAATTGATTAGTTAAACATGGATTAAAAAACAATTAGGCAACAACATTTTAAGGTAAAATATCAACATCATGTACTTAAATGTGAAGAAGTACAGCTTTCCCCTAGTTGTAATGACATCCACATATTTAGTTTCTGAACTGTTGCTCTGAAAAGCCATTTGAAGATGTCACCTCTAAGGCGAGCCCTAATGAAGACTAGTCACGGTCTTTCTGATGTTTAAAAGACCACACCACCAGCTGTTTAATCAGAAAGTCAATCAGCAGACTAAGGTAAAGTAAATTGCAGCCCTACAGAGATAACCGACTAATAGATGACTCTCAGAGGCTCAGAGCCATGAGCAGCAGGATGCAGGTGAGATCATTAATGCAGCAAAGGTAGTCAAGCAGCAGCAACAGCAGCAGTGTAATTATGAAAGTGCTATTCTAGCTTCTACGATATTACTCATTAATCACCTTTTGGCAGTAATTCTAATGTATTCTCAGCAACCCATTCCTGAATGAAACCATAACTGTAATTAAAAACGGTATTATAGCACTACCCATCCCTTTAGGAAGTGAATGTAATACGCTTATGTATTACCTTTCAAGTACATCTGAAAACGATGTGATTTTTCTTTCACACATTATTTGAAACCTTGAATGGCGAGGTGCTTGTGTTTGTTTCTCTTTTAAAGATATCTTTGTTTTGGTTCTCTAAAGTGGCAAACCCAATATTTTACGTGACTACATGTCGTTGGCAGGCCATTTTATTTCATACAGGTATGATGTAATCTAACGCCATTTTAGTGTTGAAGAAGATCCAGTGTAAAGCTTTGATCTATGTCTGCCAAAGTCCTGATGCAATGGTAAAATAAATGATGCAATGCAACCAAACAGCAAGTAGTAAATACAAATTTGAATATCTGGGACAGAAAGTTTAATGGGAGCGAAATGTCTGAATGTTTTCTAAATGTATGATTCCCCTATAATTGGATGTGCTGAATGTAGTGAAAACACTTGCCTGATGTGCCGTAACCTTAGCCCTGATTGTCTCCGGTCATGACAATTGCCTGCCGCAGAGATTGCTTGCCATCATGCACACATTTGCCTCGCAGATAGGACAGACTTTTGTGCACCACATAATTTTCAATCAGATCCAATCCCGGTTAAGTTGCCATGCAGTGCGAGGGGTAACATGCAGGTCATATGCTTTCACCAAGTGCTAATGAGAAGCTTCAGTCAACACATGGCTGTCATTCTTTATCCTGTCTATGTGAGTTACAGAGAAGGTATGGCTGACAAGGCCTGTCCGTTTCCAGCTCACACCGACCCGCTGGGAACAGAACCAATAATGGCTCGGCTTCTTTGCATATGTGTGTCTGTCCAAAAGCAATCATTTCCAACCGCTATAACTTTAATCTTGCCCAGGGGACTAATTGTCTGTCTATCAAATTAATATGAGGCAGAATCTTTTCAGTGATCATCAGATGCCCTGGACCTGTCGGTTGATGAAATGTGGTCTCATTAAGACATCACTGAGACATTTTAATACATTAGCTAATGGAACAATATTAGTGGTTCTGCTAAAGGGGACATATAATAAAACATTTTTGGAAAAAAGTCTTTTTTTCAGAGCACATA
This sequence comes from Notothenia rossii, assembly GCF_949606895.1. Taxonomy (NCBI): domain Eukaryota; kingdom Metazoa; phylum Chordata; class Actinopteri; order Perciformes; family Nototheniidae; genus Notothenia; species Notothenia rossii. Next base: position 87,169,053 of record NC_136901.1, read on the forward strand.
TATGTTGGTGTCTGAAGTGAAAACTGACCCACAACCTGTGAGACAGCTTAGTTGGTTGGTGGGTTGGCTAGGTCAGCAAACATGCGTTGCAAACAACCGTTCAGATTTGGCGGACGTTCATACGTCACATGGAGACTCTTTAGAATATGATCCACCATCTGATTATAGCCACCAATGGATTGAAAACTACCACTACAACTTTTTTTGCTAGCCAGACAGAGCAGACTGGCCTTGTTTGGTCGGCAGGCTAAAAGAGACAGGGCGAATATAGAGATTTTAAGACTGGTGAATACAGGTATATAAAACGTTTTTTTTGTTTTACTTTAAAAGCATGTAAAGAGGTAAATGAAAATTGTAAAAAATAACCATCATAAGTCAACGTTAAAGAACCCTTTCAAAATAGCATGCTAAAGGCATATCCTGAATCTCTAGCAATATCTTACATACCAAACAAATCTCACAGTGTGAATACACTATTAAAAACAAAATACTATTAGTGAAATGTGTATTACCTTTAAACTTTTTTATTTTTTGCTGAATACTGGAGGAGGTTTATCAGCAGTAGTGAAATGGTTTTAGATCTATATGGGCCTAAAATAAGTTAACTTGTACATCCATAACTAAAACCCGGTTTGCACTGATTGTTTGGCCCCTGGATGCTTTGTGTTGTGAACAAGGTTGATAAACGACGGAAATGGACGTTAGTTGGATGTTAGAAATTAAAATCAATGTTTTGATGGCATAATGTTGCTTAAACATACCGTCAGTTTAAATGCTGTCTTATACTGAAAAACCAGAAGTTCTCGCGCACAATGTCTGATATCAAGCTTTTATTCTGAAAAACCTTCATCTCCGGTTAGCATTTAGCATACGGCTAATATTCCTTTCCCTATAGAAATGAATTTTGAAGTGAAATGACATGGAGTGATGCAAACCGAAACCTACTGATTTTAACACTACAACTATAGACGTCGAGATATTATTATTGCTGAATATTAAATGAAGGTACAGTTTATTTGAATACGTTTTGTTTACAGACGTGGGTAGCATGTGACAACATCCGGAACTACCGGAAATGATAACTGCCGTGAAGTATTTCCTGTATTGATTACAGTGTTTAAAATGTATTAAATGAAAAGTCATGAAAGAGATAAGGAGGAGAAAAGGCGTGTTTAGTTATATATTTAATGTACAATGTCTGAATCCGCTGTTATTCGCAACAACGCAACAACGGACATAAAAGACGTGGAGGGCCGGCCCCCAGCAGCGCCAACCGGCCCACGGGGAGGAGCCAGCAGAGGATATTTAACAGCTGGAAGAGTGGTTCTTCTGGCTCTCTTCCTTCGCTCGAGAGCCCGAGAACCAGGGTCGGCGTCATGGGGGGTCACTCGCGGGCCACGCCCCCCCAAATGAGTTACTGTGCCCCCCCAACGCAGGGTGGGCAAGCCTTGCCACTTTGCCGTTTTTTTTTTTTTTTTTTTTTAATCATAGGCCTATAAGTGAAAACGTTTCCACTAAAGTTTTTTTTGTGTGAAATACATCAGAAATAAATAATACAAATATAAAACACAGCCTGAGGTGTGCTCACTGCTGCTCTCTGATTGGTATGTTGCTTGACCAATGACCCCCGACCTTTGTTTTGTTATCATTACGTGGCTGTGTGTTTAGATGAGAGCCCAGTAGCGATCTGCTCATCTGTTACACTGATTATATAGTAAAGCCATCGAAAATAATATGATATACAGTACAGTACAAGTAGCCTACTTCTGGGTCTCTGTGTTCCATTCAGGAGCGGTAACGTGGAATGTTGTTGTTAGCATCTGGTTAGCTAGCTATGCTAACGGATATAAAGAGCTGTTTCTACACCAAGGTGCGGGTGGAGGAGAGTCCCCTCCTGTCAGACTGAGAGGCTCTTATAACGTCAGCTCAGTGAGGTAAGGACTCTCTCAGTGTTTAGATAGTTAACTTTAGTATAGGTTAACTTATCTCAGTGGGTCTCAAACGGTTTGGTCACCATTTATGTAAACAAGTATTTGCGAGGAATACCTTTACATACATGCCATCCAAATCCAAAAGAGGTAGGTTTGCGCGCTGCAAATGTGCACGCTCAAATTAGGTAATCAGAAGAAATGTTTGGTCTGTAAAATGCCTGAAAAGTAAAAGAATGGGAGATAAATATCCCAAAGTCTCCACATTTTATTATATTTGTATGTGTTTCTGGTCCTCTTTCAGTTGAGACGGTGTAGATGAAGGATGTGTCAGGATGTAGAACTCTTGTGTGAACATTGGATAAAGCCAGGTTCATATTCTTGTCATGTTGTTGACATATTAGTCAAAGGTTCGCACAGAGCGAAATATCTTTGTGTTGCGCCATAAATTAGAAAATCCTGCATTAAAAAAGTCATTTCCTGCATTTTTCTACTGATAAAGTGTGATATAGATCATGTAGGCCTACAGGCTTTCAGATTGCTGTAGTTCACTAAACAGAGACATTAAAGACATGTTTGGTGTTGAAAATGTCAGAAAAAGTGAAAGAATGGGAGATAAATAACCCACAATCTCAAAATTGTATTATATTTTTTGTGTGTTTGTGGTCCTCTTTCAGTTGAGACACTGTAGGTGAAGGATGCTTCCGGAAAAGACCAAACACTGGATGTCTTTCAGTCGCCAACATGTGTTTTCGAGACACTGATATTAACGGGGAAACCCTGCAGGACTCAAATGCCTCGTCTCTGTTCTCATTTGGGAGTGATTACCCATCAGCCCCGGGGGTAACGCTGCCCTTCCTCTGCAAGTTGTTTCTTTTTTAGAAACACAGAGGACTGTTTGTATGATGGGATCACAGACACAGAATAAATGAAAAATGGGTATGAAATACGATAGGACAGTAACACAAGAATACAGTTTAAAAGATTAGTAAAATATCCATAAAGAAAAAAGTAAATCTGGGTACAGTTCTGTGTCATATGGATGCTGAGAGTTGTAGGCTATCCATAGATCTCTTCATTTGGCTCTCAAAGTGCACCAGATTGATGCATTAAACTTCAATATTTTAAGAATAATCTTCCCGGGGGAGCATGCCCCCAGAGCCTCCTAGAGAAGGTTAGGTCAACCCCCACCTAAAACATGTTAACATGGATAGGACACTAAATACATTTGCACACTTTTTTTATGGTGGCCTATGTCCATATGTTTCTGTTTTGGTGGTCGTGCCACAACCGTGCATGTATGCACAAGTCATAGGTGCGCTATACAATAGTACTACACCCCTGAAATGTGTGTGAAAGACAATATACTTTACAGCATGTTTTTTGAAGTTGGTGTTTGTGTGTTGGTTGTTGACGGCAGTGTGTGCCCCCCCTTGGTAAATGATTTCCCCCCCCATTCGATTTGTTCTAGAGCCGACCCTGCCGAGAACACAGCTGTTTTTCTCACTGAACAATATTATGCTTGTAACATTACCGCGCCTTTTTTAATGAACGTACCCATTTGAACCTTCTCAGAGACTCCATTAGTCTCCCTTTTTAAAGCTTCTCTCCTGGACGCGAGAATAACGAACAAAGCTAAAAATATCCAACAACAAGGAAAGTATGAGGCAATTTCTGGCAATCGGCAGAGCATTAGTGGAACCAGCATGTGATCCATCTAGCATTGACAGTTTTTTTTATAGCATTGTTTACTGAATTTAACAGCCCAAGTGTTTCATGTACTGGACAAGAGGAAGACCTTGCTGCTGTAATGAGAAGCCTTCCATGCAGTACATGTGTCAACAACCGAGGGCCAGATATACTGATGATATTGGTGCTGTTGTTTAGGCCAACATCTGATCCGAAGCACATGTACCCAGCACCTTTATATGGTAAACAAAACACAGGCGAGTCCAGCTAGAGTTGATCGATTCAGCTTTGATACCAACCTTTGGATCTGCTACGCATTACACTTCTTGACACGTAAGAGGAGAATTACTGATGGACTTGTCTTTGGTTTTGCATGTATTTGGTCAAAAAACTATTAAACAAATAGGAAATGTACCTAGACATAAGTCAGGGGACAGTAAAGGTTTATTCAAGTACAATTCATGATAATGGATAATGTACCAAAATTGCTTTGTTCTTTGAAAACGGTGTTGCGAGAATATAGGCCAGGCGATTACCAAAGTGAGTATGCTTCATCTTCCAGGAACTCACTGTCCGCACAAAATGTAATGACATCCTAGTTGTTGAGAGGTTACAGTCAGGGCCAAAGTAGAGAACAAACTAACCGACTGACAGAGCTGCTAGTGTGACTGTAAAGTAATTACTACTGCTTTGTCAGTGGCATGACCTTCTACCAAATGTAATTGAAATCTGTTAAGTAGATATCGTGGTCACTAACAGACTAACGAGAGGCAGACATGAGACCCAAGCATAAGCTCCTCAGTGGTAAAAACGAATATTTACTTGAGGGAAATTCATGACTACTGTATGCTGCGATAATGAGTACATATCTCCATATTGCAAAGGTAAAGTGAGCCTATTACCTGGAGGACAAATAATCAAATGACATATTTAACATGGCGTTGAGGGTACTTTACCCACTAATAACACCTAAATAATAATTACATCTAGATGTGGTTGTAAGCTCTATTACATTTGCTCAATTATATAATTCCTCTGATTGCCATGGCGCCTTTCGTAGTTTCAACAAAGCACAAGTCCCCAGTGGCTTTGTGATATTTTCTGTTTACCCGTACAGGGATTTTTAAAGCTGGACAACATTTATAGAGTTTATTGTTTTAAATATATTTGAAAATGCCTGAAAAAAAACAATTACTTTAGCAGCAGGCCCACGTGTCTTCTCCCTGGAGCTTTCAACCAATGAAAAATTGATTCGATTTCAGTCACAGTTTGAAGAAAAAAACCTCTGGATTGAGCGAGGGAGGAGATGAGAGAAAAAAGAGGTTTTTTTATTTTTCTTTCTTTCTTTTGGCTCCTGTTGATCTGATATTGATCGCTTGACATTGGTCAAATATCCCACTCTGCATTGCGGGGAAATGCTGATAGAATTTAGAGGAGGAGGGGTTTGGGTGGGGGGGGGGGGTACTCTGACAGGATAGGGGACATGAGAGATGCTGATTAGGAGTGTCACCCACCCTGGGATCTATCACGGATCTGAATGCCTTTTTCTGCGAGTGGGATGAAACAGATGCTTTGATTGTTAGCATTGGCCCACCGACACTGTTCCTGCAGGCTGCTCTTTATCCATGCCAAGTCATGAGTCTGCTGTTTTCAGTTGTTTTGTATGTTGGCTCTTGTACAGTATAGTGAAGGGAATTGCTGTAAAAGCACACGTCCTTCTTTCCTCTTGTTCATCTCTAAATTGAACATCTCCGTGGCGACAAAGAGTGTACTTGGTGAGACGGATGTGCTCTTAGTTTTCGTTTGTTTTGGCTTTAAAATCCCGAAAGAAAAAACCTCTGTAGGAAGGACCATAGAGAGTTTCATCAGCTAAAGGCTACACATCCAAAGCCATTCCCGGCCTCGAAAGAAGTTTTCAAAGTGAACAAGTTTGACTAAGAAACCATGTTGAATACATTCAGAGACTCATTCAATGGCTCATGAATATTATGAATACGCCGTCTGTGAGTACTTTGCAGCCATAAAGCCCTTTGCCCTGAATGGAACTAAGGTGCAGAGTGTCAGGATCTCTTACTTCAGCGACACCTCGGGTTCACCAAAGGGAGAGTAGCCTTGTTTCGATGGACTGGGAATAATTGGCCTGTTTATACAATCAATGGTAGAGGGAAGGCAACCTTCTCTGGGGAAATATGAACTCTACAGCACCACCTGCTCCTGACTCTAAACCCAGCTGTGCATTTCACATGGAGCTATATGACTGGTTTTATATTGTGCCATTTGTTCTTTATGTTGCATCCCCCATGAATGTTATACACTATTGGTTTTGTCAATATTTCATAACATTGATTCTACACATTCCTGTCAGTGCCAGCTACACAGGATGTGTGTGTTATACTTGTATGTGCTCTTTGTATTTGATGTATTGTATGTGCTTATATTTTGACATTTAGTATCTAGATACAAGATCTATCTATTTCAGAGTCGCATTTTGTTGCAGAGAACAAATGAGATCTGCATCAAAGGTACAAATTAATGTGTGGATTTTTGTTCTCGTCTGCTGTCACGTTTAAGGAATTGTTCAACATTTTGGTTAATTTGCTAACTATCTTAAGCTAATGGGTACGGCAAAACCACTTAAGATAAATACATTTAACTACAAACACCTCTATAATCTAGACCCTCCAGAAAAACGCGATTCTGCGATCGCAGAATTTACCGCACAATCAGCAAAATGGCGCAGATTTTTAAAAGGCCGCATATTTATCAAAAGGCAGCATAATCCCCGCATTTTTCCACACAAAGTTGAGGGAAAAAAAAGTTAACTCGTCTTGACGTGACGTTATCAGCTCGCGCATCACAGAATGTAAACAACACTGTATAGATTGAACGTGTGGAGCTCACACGAGAGAGAAAACACCAAGATGAACAAATCTAATCCATCTCATTTACCGACGAACATTTCTACTAAAGACCGGGCAAAAAGTGGGGGGAAACTATTCTGCACCCCGTGCAACTGTGTGTTGGAGCATAAGAGAAAATCGACGGTGACGACCCGCTTTGATTCATTCAAACATTCGAAAATGCTTTCTGCTGCTGCGGACAAGAAAGCCATTCAACTCACGTTCATCAACCTCCAAAACCCTTTCGAGGGCCACAAGAAACGAAGTGAGTAGCCTACAAGATTGAAGCTGGTCAGATAACGAACGAGTAAATGAAAACAGAATGAGGCGGAGAAGTGTGTGTGTGTGTGTGTGTGTGTGTGGGGGGGGGGGGTGTGTGATTAAAATAGCCCAATTGCTTTTACAATAAATAAACATTGAATGTGTTTAATTGAATAGTAAAGGGGTTTAACGTTAGTGGCAGGTTGTGTGTGAGAGAGAATAAATAAGACAGCCCAATATTTAAAAAAATTGTTATTGTTATTTCATATCATGTCGGTTCAACCCACACCAAAACACAAGTGTGAAAATGACAACTTGCGGGTACACAGTGGGTTATGTATTGTTATTTCGTTTTTTGTTGTTGATGCTGATACTAAATTAAGTTATTTCCAACTGGTTGACTATCATCTATTCAATTTAGCAAGCGTAGTGATCAATGTATTTGTTTACTCAATTCACAGTTTGTAGGTAATGTTAATATTTCTCTTCTCGATATGCCATTCAGCTCATGGGTAGGATTTTCTTAGAGCCAAAATAGAGACTGTTACTCTTTTACCAACCAAGTAGCATTGGATTATCAGGGCGCTTTTTCATGTTTTTGCTTAATTGTCAAGAGTCTGGTTGCAGCGAGCCAGCCGTCAAGATGACTCAGATGTTTCAGTTTGAGGATGTCAAAACGTACCGATAGTGAAGACAGTTTTAAACAGAATGATGATTAAAAATGTAAGAATGTAAACATAAAATCTTTGTTGAAAGGAGAGCAAGTTTACTCTTGCTGTTGGAGGCTTCTTTATTATGTTATGGTCAAACACTCTCTACCTCTTAAAGGTGGGGTATGTCATTTATTTCAGAAACACTTGTTATATTCCATGGAATGCTCTTAACGTCCCGATAGCAATGAATATATTAAATGCTTTGACAATAAATACATTAAAAAAATGCATCTGTGGAAGCCGTGGCGCTGTAAAAAGCACGACCAATCATCTGAGCCGGCCCGGCTAAAGTAACTGGATGGCCTACCTGTCTGTCAGCCTTCCATCTGTGCACAAACTTATCTCGTGCCCTCATTGGTCATGTTAGCGTTCGTGTGTGTTGGAGGAGGGGCTCTGGAAGTTTTCAAATTCTAGCGCACTCGATCTGGTTTCTCCAAAATGACATACCCCACCTTTAACAGTCGTAATTTGACTGTAACTAATGTGCAAATATGAACAAAATAAAGACGAATTTGATTTATACTTTTTCAAATGTCCTATTAATATTGCTATATATATGGTGACAGCCCAATTTCAGTCATTCCTCTTCTTTGACGATGAAAGAAAGACCTTAATGTCCCTATTTCTTTGGATCATAAGTAACCTAGATGCAGTCCTGTGTCACTGTGGTCAGACATGGCACTAAGAATGCCCAAGGCCGAGCATTTATGTCCCATGGAGGGACAAACTGTTTGGATCAAAGTATCCCTGACCTGATAAGCAGTATTTTTTGTAGGTCATTCCCCTTCCTTCCAGTAAAAATATGCCACCTTCAAATGTGAAGTTGTCAAAATCCCCAAACCTCATGTGGGTGTTATTTTCAAAAATATTTGTAGAACCTGTCAAAGCGGGAAGCGAACTCTATTGAATAAAATCCCACAGGTTTCAGGGCCAACAGGACCTAATAAACATTGCAAAGGGTACGGAGCAAGATGTACAGTATTCACTGGACCGCACACAGCCTCCATTAGAGAAAGGTCACATGAGCTCTTACTTTTGTAGAAGCATTCCTCGCTGTGCATGATGGTAATCCTGTGTCCTTGGAGACAGGAGGCCCGGTGGAGCTCACAATGGTTCTGGTACAGCTTTCCATCTGAGCCGCACACGGGTTTATAGTGCGGTTTACAATGATCCAAGCACTTGCACTCCCCTTGGCCAGTCTCATGGTTAGCCAGGCAGTGACGCCCCAAGCCACAGTACTTGTGTTCACATGGACTTGGATTGACATTGTGTCCCATAAAACCTGTGGAAAAACACACAGAAAGAAAGCACAAGTTACATTGTTGTGTGAACACAGACCATTAGTGAAAGATGTGTATCTACTAGAACAGATGGAGAGCACAACTTATTGAAAGTTACAATTCTGCATTGCAAACAAGAATAAAATATTGCTTTATTTGCCTTTCTTTATTCCTAAGTATGAATGCTTCGGGTATTTGTTTTATTATGTTGTGATTTGATTTGTTTTGATGGCACCTTTTGAAAGGGAGAAGCATTTATTTCTCTCATTGTACTTGCATAATGACGTTAAACGATTATATTCAATTTGTTTCCCTGTCTTTTTCAAACAAATATAATCATCATCTAAACAAAAATGTAATACATTTGTGACAGATTTTCCATTTAGATTAATTCATTGAAAAAGTAGCAGTTTAATTTTTTTACTTATCAATGAAAATATGTTGTCGTGTACAGATTGAATATCACATAACAAGTCTACTCATATGTTCTGAAAATCGAAATGTTTAAAATAGCAACATTTATATTTCTATAGCATGCTAGAGGTGTTAAGAATGATACACATGTAAATATGAAACGGCAGCATTTCCATGAGCTACAGCAAAGAGCAGTGCCCTACAAAATGTAGACGAGGCTAGAGTATGTTTACAGAGGCCAGTGTGCCGCACAGTTACCTAATCTCCACCTCTTACATTTCATCAATAATACCATCCACCTTGCTGTGAGTGTGACTTCAAGTGAATATCTCTCCACAGTGAATGACTAAAAGGGGAGAGAATGATTTGGGTTTTGCGGTAAGGAATACTTTCTCATACAAAGTGACCCTGAAATGACGAAGGCTAAAACATTATCGAGTATTCGATTGATCCAAAGGGCTGAGCGTTGACATGAAAATAAATGCTAAATAAAAAATGGGTAGAGTGTTCTTGAGCAAGACCCTTATTCCCAGCCTGCTGCTGGGGTCCTACGAGTACACCCTGAACCCTGACAACTTTGATGAGAGACGGCGAGAAAAGGAGAATTTCCCTTTGGGGGTTAGTGGAGAAGCAAGTAAAAAAAAAAAAGGGATAAATAACAGAGCAGCTTGAATGGTGCTTTAGACCAGGGGGGTCGAAACTGTCACTAGAGGTGAGGTATATGGCCTTAAGTTATACGTTAGCTAAACCAATCAAATGTAGGTCAATTATACTTGAAAAAAAAAGCCTACATCACAGCTGAGCTCTCCCAAGGGTTGAATGTATTCTGTTGGCATTATCTTGTTATAATAAGAGGAAATATGAAGGGTAGATTTCAAGCGAGTTATGTAGATACATTATTGGGGTTTTTTTCTTATCAACTTAGATTTGTTAGAAAATATGTGTCATATATTTGTACATATATATTTAAGAAGTACAATATAAGACAAGCGCAAGTTTCATATACAGTACGGGCCATATTTCATTATACTTTTTTTATTAGCCGAGGGCCGATTCGAAATGGCCCACTGGCCACATTTGGCCCCCTCGTAGTTTGGACACCCCTGCTTTAGACAGAACCTGTACGCAGCATTATAAAGAAATGTGGATGTGCTGCATGATTGTGAGGATGACTTCATTCATAAATGGTTTTATGAGATCGATATTTTCTCTGAGGGAAGGATTATGTTGTGGTCAGTATGAACACTAATACGTCTTGACAGGCCACAGATCAGTCTGTACTGTAACTCGTGAGCCACATCAAATATATTGGCTTCCTAAAAGCTCACTTGTAGATTGCCGTTTGGAATAGTCCTCAAGAGAAGGGTATGAGGACTTCCGGTTGGGCATGACGGAGTAGAGACGTGCGTAGTTCTGCTCCCGCAAACTTTTGTGCTGTAACTTTTCTGAAGCCCATAACTTTTCTTTAACTTACATTCAAGTGAACATTAATATTATTCCGCTCACAACGCCACCATAGTATGCCGTCCAAATTGGCGAAAAGCAACAAAAAAGAAAAAACCGCCGGGACCGATAGCCCCGAGCTAGCTAGCAACGATCTCAACATGGCGGACATGGCTAGCCTCCTTGAAGACCACCGTAGAGCTCTCTCTGCCGACTTTAAGTCTGCCATCTCAACTCTTGAAGCCAAACTAGACCGAATCCAAGCGACTGTGTCAGACCACGGGCAGACAATTGCTTCACTCGAGTCCAATGCTAACTTGCAGGACGAACGCATGTTAGCCCTGGAGGCTACTTGTGCTGCGCTAACGGACAGCAATGCTAAACTGGTGGCCAAGGTCACTGATCTCGAGTCCCGCAGCCGGCGCAACAATATAAGAATTGTCGGTTTGCCAGAATCCATTGAGGGCCCTCATCCCTCGACATTCTTCCCGAAGCTGCTGATGGAGGTCCTTGGTGAGGGCGTCTTTGATTCGCCGCCGGAGTGCGACAGGGCCCACCGCTCACTCACCGACAAGCCCAAGCCGGGACAGAGGCCACGGCCGGTCATCATCCGCGTCCACAGGTACCAGCAGAAGGAGAATATTATCCGTGAGGCCCGGGCCAGGAGAGGCAAGCTACAATACCAAGGTACGCCCATCGCCATCTACGAGGACTACGCACCCGAAGTGATGGAACAGCGCTACAAATACCGAGAGGTGATGGCGGAGCTTTACAACCTAGGGCTCAAGCCAGCCCTGCTGTTCCCTGCGAGGCTTTCCATCGTATCGAAGGAGGGAGGTAAGAAGAGATTCTCCTCGGTGGCAGAGGCTAAATGCTACATAGCATCCATTCTTCCTGAAGCTGAATCAGTCTCACGCGTCTGATGTGACGTTTAGTAAGAGACTATTATTACTTTTTTTTGTATTCTGCTTTCATGGACACTTTTTGTACATGCACTTTGGCCGCTCTGGTATTTGCACTGATAGTTTGAGCCTAGTGCTGATATTGCAATGAACATGAATGTACCTGCTACTGTTTACACTACATGGGACCCAGGTACTTGGACTGTTCTGAATGCTGTTTGAACTGATTCCTTCTATGGGTTTTAACCCTTAAAGTGCAATTCTATTTTGTTTTACTTGATCTCTGGGCCTTATTTTATTTATGTATGTTACTTGAGATCTATGTCAGTGCCTTATTGCCCCCTGCTATGCTTATATTGGTAGGCTGTTTACCTATCTATGGATGTTAGTATAATTGCTATTTTATGCATATATATATATACACTTGAGTTTTTTGTTTTTTTGTTTGTTCACTTGATACTTTTCCGTGTTACAATGGGCTTCCTGCTTTTAGTATAGGGAACGGGACCCCGGAAGATAAGTTCTGCTGTTGAGCTTTGAGCTATAGCGCTCAGTCAGGGTTTGTATTTGCGATGCTCCGGGTATGGTCACATTTGGGTTTATGGGTTGTGTTTTGTTTATGGTTTGTCTATTTTTGCCTTCGCTTGTTTTTTTTGTACTGTTTTTTCCCCTTCCCCGGTCTTCTTCTTCCCCCCCACCACTCCTCTCCCCTCAGTCCTCGGGAAGCACAACGTTTTCAGACCACCTTCATTAGACTCCCCATATGACTAACAGTATGACGACTGCTGGCAGAAGTGTGCGCCTGATCTCCTGGAACACCAGAGGAATGAACAAAGCTATTAAAATTGGTAAGGTCTTGACTCGATTGCAACATCTTAAAGGGGACATTATATTTTTACAAGAAACACACCTTAAAACGTCTGACACCCTTCGCATCAAGCGGGCGTGGATGGGCCATTACTTCCACTCAATATTTTCTAGTAAAGCCAGAGGTGCTGCCATTATTATTCACAAGAGTGTGATGTTCGTACCAACAAATACTATTCTCGACAATAATGGCCGCTACGTCATAGTTTCAGGTGTCTTGCAGGGTATGCCTGTAATTTTGGTTTCTGTTTACGCACCCAACTGGGATGACGACCAATTCTTTATGAACCTTTTTGCTAAAATCCCGAACGCAGACAATCACCGCATAATCGTGGGTGGAGATTTCAACTTGATTCAAGATGTGCATCTCGACAGGTCATCCCTTAAACTTGGCACTCTCTCAAAATCCGCCAATGTAGTCTCAAATTATGCAGCACAATTAGGAATCTCAGACCCTTGGAGATTTAAAAACCCTCAAAGTAAAGCTTTCTCTTTTTTCTCACACGTCCACCACACATTCTCGCGAATAGATTTTTTTCTGCTTGATGACAGCTTGCTACACCTTGCCAGCGCGTGTCAATACCATCCTATAGCCACCTCAGATCACGCCCCTGTATCAATTGACATCCACTTCCCTCTTAGTGTTACTCCCGCTAAGTTGTGGAGGTTCAGTTCCCACCTGCTGTCAGATGACAAGTTTAAGGACTTTGTTAACTCTCAGATTCGTTTATATATCGAAATTAATGACACTGCTGACTTAAGTTGTGGAACAGTGTGGGAGGCTCTCAAAGCCTATGTTCGTGGGCAGGTTATATCGTATGTTTCCAAACTAAGAAAGGATGAAAGGGTTCGGCTGTCGGCAATTTTGGAAGAACTTCTCCGAATTGATGAAACGTATTCCTTCTCCCCCTCACCAACCTTATATAAAGAACGCATATTATTACATTTGGAACATGACCTTTTAATGACGAGCGTAGTGGAGAGACAACTGAGGCAAACTAAGCAGCGCTTTTTTGAACAGGGGGACAAGGCTGGGAGGCTTCTGGCTCAACAGGCTCGGGCAGTTAACGCTTCCAGATTAATCCCCAAAGTAAAGTCGCCCGAAGGCAATTTAGTCTCTGACCCGATTGAAATAAACAAGTCTTTCTTTGAATTTTATAATAATTTGTACACTTCTGAATGCCCCACAATTGGCACAATAAACCCAAATCCTCTTGACTCCTTAACTTTCCCCCAAATTGACGTAGTTAACGCAGGCGGAATGGGGGACCCCATTTCCACTTTAGAGATACAGGAAGCCATCAAATCTATGCAAAATGGGAAATCGCCTGGTCCGGACGGCTTCACAGTCGAATTCTACAAAGCATATTCGTCTCTTTTGGCACCAATTTTAGCAAGGATGTATAATGATTCCCTTAAAGAAGGCAGATTACCTCAAACCCTGTCCATGGCATCCATCTCTCTACTATTGAAGAAGGATAAAGATCCTACTCTCTGTGGCAGCTACAGACCAATTTCTCTCCTAAATGTTGATTGTAAAATACTGGCTAAGATTTTGTCCCTCCGCCTCCAACTCGTGATACCTTCTATAGTTCCGCTTGACCAAACAGGTTTTATGATAGGGAGACACTCTTTCTTCAACACCAGGAGGCTACTTAATGTTATTTTCTCGCCCCCGTCCAATGTCCCCGAAGTCATAGTTTCACTCGATGCGGAAAAAGCTTTTGATAGGGTGGAGTGGAGCTACTTGTTCTTCATTTTAGAAAAATTTGGCTTTGACTCAAAATTTATTTCTTGGATTAAGCTTTTATATGCCTCACCTTCTGCATCGGTAAACACAAATCGCATTCAATCGTCTGCTTTCCCTCTCCAACGTGGGACACGCCAGGGCTGCCCGCTTTCTCCCCTATTGTTTAATTTAGCCATCGAGCCTCTAGCTATATGGCTCAGAGGCCATAATGGGTTTGAGGGCATCACTCGTCATGGTATAGTTCACAAACTTTCCCTTTACGCGGATGACCTTCTCCTATATGTCTCCAATCCTGTGTCCTCTCTCCCTCCTATATTGTCAATCCTTGAGCAGTTTGGTCGTTTATCAGGCTACAAATTAAATCTCCAAAAGAGCGAACTATTTTTTGTAAACCAACTGGCGAAAACACTCCCCCCAACCGCTTTTCCCTTTAATATTGCATCAGATGGCTTCAGATACTTGGGGGTGTCCATCACCAGCTCCTTTAAAGATCTGTTTCCCAAAAATGTTCAACCACTCTTAGCTAAATGCAAATCGGATCTTTCTAGGTGGTCTTCCCTTCCCTTATCCCTTGTTGGCCGTGTCAATCTTATTAAAATGGTAATTCTGCCGAAATTCTTATATCTCTTCCAGCATATCCCAATTTACATCAATAAATCTTTTTTCACCAGTCTTGACAGTCAACTAAATGCGTTCATTTGGGATGATAAACCCGCCCGTCTTAAAAAATCAATTCTTCAGCTCCCCAAGTCGGAGGGTGGCTTGGCACTCCCGAACTTCCGTCACTACTACTGGGCCTCTAATATTAACCGACTCCTTTACTGGATTGGCCCCAAGACTCCTAACTCCAGCCCACCATGGGTTCACATGGAGATCTCCTCCTCCTCTAGCTCCTTACACTCTGTGATTTGCTCCCAACTTCCCGTAATGACGCACAAAATCTCAGTCAACCCAATTGTTACCAGTACTATTAAGATTTGGCTTCAATTCAGAAGGCAACATGGCTTACACAGAGCCTCAATCCTAGCTCCAATACTAAATAATCACTCATTCTCCCCATCCTGCTCGGACCCCACCTTCCGTATGTGGGCTGGTAACGGGCTTGTCACAATCAGTAATCTTTACAAGGATGGGGTTTTCTCTGACTTTGCATCCTTGTCAGCCAAATATCACCTGCCAAATAGTCATCTTTTCCGCTTCTTCCAAATTAGACATTTTGCTCAAAAGCAATTTCCCCATTTTCCCAACCGCCCCCCTGAGTCAGGAATTGACCAGTTTCTCACCCTTGATTGTGACCAAAAAAGGCTGGTATCTACTATTTATGGAAAACTTGCCTCCTTTGACCAAGCCTCTACTACATCTGTAAAAGAGTCCTGGGAGGGTGAGTTGGGTGTAGACATATCTGACAGTAAGTGGAGGGACATTCTTCGTTTGGTGCAAACCTCATCTATCTGTGCTAGGCACGGTCTAATGCAGTGTAAGGTGCTCCACAGGGCTCACTTTACCAATGCTAAACTAGCCAAAATATTTCCTCTTAGAAGCGATGCCTGTAACAGATGCAAGCAATCTCCTGCCAATCACACGCATATGTTTTGGTCATGCCCCAGCCTGAATGCATTCTGGTCTAGTATTTTCAAAACCCTTGAACAGGCCCTTAACACACCCATACCCCTTAACCCTCTAACTGCCTTGTTCGGCATCCCCCCAACACAGAACATTCCCACCACGACCCAGCGGGTCATCGCCTTCACAACCCTGCTGGCCAGGCGTTCCATTCTTCTGAAGTGGAAGCACGTTTCCCCGCCCACACATGACAGGTGGATACAGGAACTATTACAGTGTATTAATCTCGAAAAGATACGATTTTCACTTCAAGGATCCCTGACACTCTTTCATAAGACCTGGACTCCCTTACTACTGCTAATCAATGACCTGACAATCAACCCTGATGCTGATGAGCTGTGAATGAACCCGGTGGGGGGGGGGGGGGGGGGGGGGGGGAAGAGACCTTCACTTCCCCCTTTCCTTATCTCCCTAATATCTCGACCATTGCTTTGTTTGTCTTCTCTGTTTCCTCATGTAACTTGCAGTACCATTATTTTCCTGGTATTTATTTTTACTGACTAAAAACATGAAGAAGCATCTGTATTTTTATGTAATTTTCAGTTATTGGTCTTCGTATTTCATGTCATTTTTATCCCCTTTTATTTTTTTTATTATTATTTTTTTTATGTTGGTGTTTTGTAACTTTTTGATTGATGTCTTGTTTATAATGTGATCATAGCCCATAGGGGTGAGGGTGGGGGGGTGGGGTAACTATTTAGTCTTCCTACAGACCATCTTCTCTACGTGTGTACCTAATGTATTGCAACTGTGATGTCTGTCAAAAAGCCAATAAAAAGATTTTGAAAAAAAAAAAAAAAAAAAAAAAAAAGAGAAGGGTATGAGGAGGGAAAAGTGGAAACCTCTCAATGCTGCGCTGCAACATATAGTTATGGATATAAGGGACGACTGAAAATACATAATATATTAAGAAATATTATTATGGGTTTGTCATTTGCTTATTCTATCTGTGTATAGGTCACTATTTCTACGTTTTTCAGTTTTTCATTGCCTACAATTAAAGAAAAAGTGTTTAAACATACATCCTCACACACAGACCACTCCTCACTTCAACAGTGCTTCTGAATGAAAGCTCTGACAAGTGCAAATGTATATCAGGGTGTCAAAGGTTGTGAAATAGTTCAGAGACAACCTGTGCAACCAGTGCCATAGACGTATAGAGGGATAGCTCAAAACAATTGTATTTGCAAAATATTATTATAAAAATTTGAGATGTCCCGATCCGATCACGTGATCGGGGATCGGAGCCGATCACGTGATTTTCAAAAGATCGGAATCGGGAGAAAAAAATCGGGGATCGGGATTTTTATTTTTTTCAATTTTGTATTCAATGTTACAAAACAAAAATGACCATTTTCAAGTCTTAAAGTCATCCTGAGGCCTTAGTTTTGGTTTCAAATTACACAACATCATGTATGTGTTGCTTCTTTGGGGCTTGTTTTCATAGACCTGGTTGCTTATTTCTCTCAAATCTGGCAACAGAGTGGGCAGGGCGCAGTGTCTAATTGTAGCAGTAAGCTAATGAGTACTGAAAGCTTTATTTTTGTTTTGATCCAATGCTGCACAACTGAACTGATCCAATGCTGCTGTGAAAGAAAGAAGCTATATCCATGTTGGATAGAATATCCAATTTAAATAGAAAAATAACCTTAAGGGACAACTTGAATGCTTTTTTCCTTTTTTTTCTCTTAATGCATTGCATAAAGATCGGATCGGGAAAAATCGGTATCGGCAAATTGTCAAAATCAAATGATCGGAATCGGATCGGGAGCAAAAAAAGGTGATCGGGACATCCCTAATAAAAATATCCGTTTTCCTTTACGTATCCACCCCTGAAACCTCAAGCAAGATTATTGTTATGATGATTATGTGGAGGAGAACCAAAACATGGTTAACTTGAGAAAGAGAACAAAGTCATAATACATGTATGGATCGTGTTATCAGAAAACGAGCCTTTGCATATGGCTGTAATTCATGGAACCTAGGGCTGTGCTGTATTTACTCTATGGAAACAAGAGACGGCTTAACTGAGGCACATACTGTACAAACTGGCCTCCACAAACTTTACTCTCACAAAGCACACTGTTCGTCACTGATCAATACATATTGACTAACGACTGGTGCTTCACAGCATTAACTAGGATCAATGATGGACTTTGCTTTAAACATAATAGAATGCTGATATTTCAACTAAAACAATGAGCAAGTCAACATCCAGTGTTCACAGACAGGCCTTAGCTAATGTGTATATCATTGCATTAGAGGAATGGGCTTAGCTTCGTAGCTCAGATCCATCACACGTTGTGAAGTTACCATCAGCGTCTGCCTCACTTACACAACAGTTGTTACTTTTCCACTTTTTCTACAGACTTCGTTATATAAAAGCAAAGTTCTGTTTTTCAACTAGAACTTATTATACCACTGAGAAAGCAGATTATATAAATCACTTTTCTGAAGCATGCATCTTTCAATTACGAAAAGAGCTATGTTTTAGCAGGTTAACAGAGCAATGTCAAGTGTTATACCTCATTCACACCCCTAACATCTCCCCACACGCAGTGCTGCCGTCACAGAGGGTTCAGACAAGATATGAGTGTGTACATTGTGACCTGATTGGAGACAGTCAATTTGCTAGTTTATTAAATCCCTGCGGTAGCCGGGCATAATGATTATTCAGTGAATTTGTGTCGCAGAGGCAGGCATCCTCTGCCACCAGCAGGGTCAGCGAAGGGCGCAGTCATTTGTTATCAGTATGCACATCCAACGGTCCGGTCATCAGCTGACAAATGAGGAGTTGTGCAGAGCCATTCATTTATTGATGACCTATTACTTTCCCAGAGTGTGGACAGAAATACATGATGTTCAGGGTTGGATGTGGACCTGAGGGTTGCTATGAGAATGATGTGCTTTAAGTGCATTTGTAAACACCTGCTAGGAGCATAAATCATGGTAAGGGGGGGGTTTGTTTAGATTACACTACAACAAACATTATTTATCTTAAAGGAGAGGTGTCATGGCCATTTCCACTGATCATAATTCCATTGTTGAGGTATACTAAAATAGAAAAATACTGTGCAATTTTCCAAACTCACATTGGTTTTGCATACAGCATCTCTGTAAAGTATGTGTATTCAGCAGTATTCACTTTCTCCCCCCCCCCCCCCTCCGTGATTTCCTTGTTTAGCGATACACAGCCAAACTCAACCTGAACACACACAAAGTCACAGCCGAAATAAAAACAATAAGTGTGGCTTGATATTGAGTAAGAAAAAGGTTTATAGGTTGATAAACGCTGTGAGAATGGGTCTGCAGAGAGAATTTTGCCACGATCCCAACTGTCTGTTATTAGCCTGCAGCCAGGGAGGAGAGATCAGCAGAGCTGCATGCAGTGAGTGTGTGTGTGAGGAAGTCCGTGGATTGGTCAATTTGGACCAATCAGCGGGGGCTTAACGTAACGGCTCGGCGGACGTAACGTAACGGCTCCACGGATTGGCCCATTTAGTTCCGGGTGCGTGCTTACGAAAGCACGTACCCGGAAGAATCAAATGGATGATTACGTCCTGATGACGTTTCACCAACGAGGCGTTTTGGGGAGGTATTTTATGCTTTAGAGTTTTACTCACTACAGGGTGTAGTTTGAGGGTTTTGACTCTGCACACCGTTTACATGCAGAAAAACCTTCATAACACACAAGGGGACGGGTAATAACCGGAAAAGCATGACATGTGGCCTTTAAAGGTCCCAAGTCATGGCCATTTCTACTGATCATAATTCCATTGTTGAGGTCTACTAGAATAGATTTATATTGTGCAATTTTCCAAAATCACTTTGGTTTCTCATACAGCATCTCTGTAAACTACGTGTATTCACTGAATTTCACTCTCTGCCTTTAACGGCTCGTTGTAGCTCCAATAGCTCCAGCCCCCACCCTCCCTGTGAGCACAGTGTGCTCTGATTGGTCGGGACGTTGTGAATCGCGCTGAGCTCCGTGGAGGTGTGGTTTCCTTGTTTAGCGATACACAGCGAAACACAGCCAAACTCACCCTGAGCACACACAAAGTCACAGCCAAAGTAAAAACATTAAGTGTGGCTTGATATTGAGTAAGAAAAAGGTTGATAAACGCTGTCAGAATGGGTCTGCAGAGAGAATGGGTCTGCAGAGAGAATTTCGCCGCAATCCCAACTGTCTGTTATCAGCCTGCAGCCAGGGAGGAGAGATCAGCAGAGCTGCATGCACTGAGTGTGTGTGTGAGGAAGTCCGTGGATTGGTCAATTTGGACCAATCAGCGGGGGCTTAACGCAACGGCTCCACGGATTGGTCCATTTGGTTCAGCGTAACACATGACATCGCGGTACCCGGAAGAATCAATTGACAGTGACGTATCACCAACGAGGCGTTTTGGGGAGGTATTTTCTGTGTTAGAGTTTTACTCGCTACAGGGTGTGCTTTGAGGATTTTGACTCTGCAGACCGTTTACATGCATAAAAACCTTCATAACACACAAGGGGACGGGTAATAACCGGAAAAGCATGACATGGGACCTTTAAGATAAGGAGTATATGAAATAGTCAATACACTTGAAATACTATGAATAGTGAAAAAACACAATACAATTGGGTCAAGAATGTCATATTTACAGTCTGCAGAATATGTATGCAACACTGCCCTTGTTAAGTTAATACAATTTTCTGTGACCAAAAGACAGTTTGATAATCTATAACCTTATTTTACCAACACTGTAAACTTAATTTAATTGTCTCATTAAAAACAAAAGCAGGAAGAAAACACGCCCTTACACGGGTAAACTGTTAACCTTTAGTCCAATCATGTAGGTAACACCAAGGTCCTGACATGTGTGTCTCCAGTCCATCATTTGAAGGGCATCATCCTTCCTTCCATGCATGCATAATGAAGTAAACACTGTGTGTAGAGAGGCGTACAACATGCCGGCGTACACATGGCCGAGATGGTCATTGCAGATGGATTAAATCCTCGCTATCACAGCAAACGACAGCTATACAAACAAATAAAATGTAAACTGCTCTTTAGAGAAGTGTAACAACCGGGTCTCTTTGAAAATCCATTTGTACTTCCTTCCAACATTTATTTTGCTCATACTGAATCTCAAAATGGTTAAAACCACTTTAACAATATTCCCCAATGTTTTGAAGAACATTCGCTCTTAGATATGCGTCTTGTTTCTTAACAAGCTATACTGCGTTTCCTATTTCTGCCGTGGCTTTTTCCTCTTCCCTTCCTAAACTAAAGGAGGTTCGCCTGGTATCCATCTGATGTTTTCTATTACAGCAGCTCAGAGTCCTGGGGGAGAGAGCACAGTGTGGTAAACAACAGTCAGAGGCTCTACGCTCACTCGGAGCACAGTTAATCTGGCCCACAAGGCGCACGATCGAGTACAAGGAAATGCAAATCTGAATAAACAACTACTAAAACAATGCTGAAACTTTACATTGCACATAAACAATGTCACTTTCCCTAACACAAGCCGACACTTTGCTCCATTTAGTTACCTGAGAGTCCCAGCAGATGTTGAGCCGGTAAATAGGGCTTTTGTGTAGCATCAACTGGAATGACTAGCAGTCATAAAGTGTATTTTTAGCCAAGCTGTTGTCATGCAAAGAAACAGTTTAATGTATGCCTGCATTCTGCCATCACGCATGGTTTTCACCCACAGTGACTGAATTAAACGGAGGCCATTAGCAGTGTCTCAGGGAACAGCAAGCTGCTGAATGTCACCAATTTGTTTACAATAAATTATTCGTGACATATTTATGGAGAATTACATTTAATGTCTCAGCCAGTTTGAGTTGTATGAATGCAGAACCTTGTACCGTATATTTTTTAAACTTACATGAAAAGACCAAGTAGTACCACGTGCTCTGGGATTGCCCAGTAGCAAATACCTTTTGGCATAAGGTTTATAAAGAAATTGTCATCATATTTGAAAAAAACATTTATTTTAATTGGGATGAACTCCTCTTTGGTTTCCTGCACTCAACAGCCACAAATATTAAAAGTTAAACAAGATACTTGTTTGGGATGTTGAGTGTCGCTGCCAGGAAAGCAATCACAAAGAAATGGCTCAAACCAAACAGCCCAACTATAGATGATTGGTACGATATCATTTACGAAATCTTTGTAATGGAAATAATTACCTTCTCTTTGAGGCTCCAGGAACATAGATTTGAGGAGATTTGGGAGAAATGGAAAGTGTATATTACCCCGATACGCCCTTCTTTTGTCTAACTGTTTGAATATTTTATTTAAGGATCTATACCAGGGGTCGGCAACCCCTGGCACGCGTGCCAGCATTGGCACGCGGCACCGTAACCAGTGGCACACTAGGAATAAGTGGAATAAGTGTGCAAAATATTTAAATTGTATTTTCGGATCCTGAACGAGACCGCCGCCAGAGCGCGTCTCCCCGTTACCTGCAGAAGGAAGCCATGCACGCAACGCAGCCCCGCTCTCTTTATCTCCAGTTGACTTTCTGCCGCTTTCCTCCGTGGTGCAGTGCTGATCGTTTCACCACGGAGGAAAGCACTTCACTAATTGCAGTACCCATAAGGAGCTGTACAAATGCCGCAGTTTTTGCGTGGCTGTGTATTTAGTTGAAAGCCCAGTGGCGATCTGCTCATCTCTCATCGAAATAATATGCTACAAAGGGGCGGACTGGCCATCTGTGTGTTGAACTTTCCTGTCGGCTCCCAGACCGTAGTCGAGGAGGGCAGAAGCAACAAGCTTCAGGTTCAATAACCTACTTTAGCTTAAATGACCGGAGAGAGGTGAGCTCTTCTTGGGAGGCCGTTGCATTTATTTAGCTGTTCTTCTGTTTCACAAAATACATCACAGACCTCTGTTTTTCTGCTTTCCCGTTTCACTTCCAGAAACACGCTCGCTCACTGTCGCTCTACCATCCACAAACACATGCACAAGCCACACCCCTCTCTCTCTATCTCTCTCTCTTAAAGGGACAGCGATCTCATCTCACTCTGCATGACCTGACGCGACCCTAATATCATAACATGTGTGCTCTGGAGAATCACAGAACGGACGATCGTCCTTATTATTATGCCGTTTAAACCAATTACTTAAATCGTGTATGTTGCGACACTGCTTCCCCGCAGCAAGGCTCCCCCGCCCTCCTGCTGATATTTGACGAGCGTTAAGCTCCTCAACCCCCCCCCCCGTTGATAGTTGGCACGCTGATAACATTTTTTTTTGTAAATGGCACTTCATATCAAAAAGGTTGCCGACCCCTGATCTATACTGTCAATGTTATATATTGTAAAGAAAACACCCCATGTTCTTGTGTGCTTATTTTTGTTGTCTTGTCAAGAAAAAGAAAGAAAGACGGACCACTCTGTACAACTATTTAACTACATATGTATATGTACACTGAAGTTGAAATGTGATCCAAATCAAAAAAAAAAAAAGGTAAAAAAAAAAAAAGGCCAAGTAGTAGTTTAGTTTTTAGAGACACTTTACAAACATGTAATTATCAGGACATAATAAGCAGAAATATATAAAATGTGTCTTAAGAACAGCAAATTCCATAATTATCGGTAATAACGTAAGTGTGTGTTTGCACTACATTCGGTTAAGTTAGTGAAAATGTCTTTCTTTTTCATTTGAAAATCATTATTTTTGTTTCGGCTCAATGCATATACCCTTGGGCTAGCAATTCATAATCGTTCCCGGAACAACTTCAGCGCCAAATGATGCAAGTTCATGACTTTCACATTTTACTTTAAGAGGCTACTTAAGGGTTTAACGGTTAAAAATGTACAGCTCTAATGAAAAGACTCATGCGTGCAGTGTGTAAATGTGCAGAATTATAACTTTGTCACGCCTTCATTTAGAAAGCTCCTCTGTGCTGATGTATGGAGACGAATGCAGCCGCTTCACTTTTAGTATTCTTGGCAAATATCCGTGTGCGCAAAAAGAAAGTTGTCACGTGGTGTTGAGAATCAGAAAGATAGCCAGTTGAAGCTTTGTCATCTTCAAAATTACAAATCTAAAGTTCATGACTTTCTCTCTCTCTGGCTTTAAGGAGTCGACTGAAGACCTCTATATCCATGGGCAATGTTACGGAGGTGTTGTGTTATTACAGGCTCAAATTCACCTCCTCTACTTCCTCCAAGGTATGCTATATGTAGCACTGTGACAACACTTCTCTCCTGGTGGCATAAACAAGTCGTGAAGATTTTATGAGAAGCTATTTGAGGCATAAGAGCTTTTTCAACCCTTTGGAGACGAGCCCACGCCTCGCATCAAGCCCACCATGTTTAAAACATTGATGACTTTACTTCCACCTCAATGAGTCCGCTCCACAGTACTTCCTCGGAAATACAAAGCTCAAGTGAAGTCTGGATAAGTATTGTGGTGATTTGACTTATTTGAAGTAAGTACACACTTTGTTCGTCAATAGTCATGTGACAATTATTAAATCATATATGAAAGCCCCAGTTTCCCACTGTAGCAAGATAAGATAGTGTTTTGTTTTTAATGTGTGTGGTGGCCCTGTTTTCGTTTTTCCATTTTCATTTAATAAAAAAAATGAAATGCAGTGTAGTTGAACAGTTGTGCTGGTATAATTAATAGAAATGTCCCGATCCGATCACGTGATCGGGGATCGGAGCCGATCACGTGATTTTCAAAAGATCGGAATCGGGAGAAAAAAATCGGGGATCGGGATTTTTTTTTTTTTTTTTTTTTTAAATACTTTTTTTTTTTTTTTTTTCAATGTTACAAAACAAAAATGACCATTTTCAAGTCTTAAAGTCATCCTGAGGCCTTAGTTTTGGTTTAAAATTACACAACATCATGTATGTGTTGCTTCTTTGGGGCTTGTTTTCATAGACCTGGTTGCTTATTTCTCTCAAATCTGGCAACAGAGTGGGCAGGGTGCAGTGTCTAATTGTAGAAGTAAGCTAACGAGTACTGATAAGCTTTATTTTGTTTTGATCCAATGCTGCACAACTGAACTGATCCAATGCTGCTGTGAAAGAAAGAAGCTATATCCATGTTGGATAGAATAGCAAATTTAAATAACAAAATAACCTTAAGGGACAACTTGAATGCTTTTTTTTTCTCTTAATGCATTGCATAAAGATCGGATCGGGAAAAATCGGTATCGGCAAATTGTCAAAATCAAATGATCGGAATCGGATCGGGAGCAAAAAAGGTGATCGGGACATCCCTAATAATTAATAGCAGGTATTTTCCTTTTAAATGAATCCAGATCTCTGCAACCTGCTGATCTGAAACGATCCATCCTTGCTTCCTAACTATAAAAATGTACAGCAGTTACAGTCACGTTTCAGACATGTGCTTCTTTTACAAGATGTCCAAACAGTAAAATGCAACATCTCACTTGACAGTAGAATCTGCCACAGTTAAAAAGTGTGAAAAGGTCAAAGCCTCTATGTGCTGACAGGATTAGCAGCACAACATACTGTAGTTTGTGTCTGCCTTGAATTATCACCTTCGATAGAAAGAAGTTAGATAAAGAAATACAGCAAGGGGAATGGTATTACATTTTTTAAACAAGACAGGAACAATTTCATTTAAGGTATAGAAGGCAGATATGGCATAGGGGAGTTTTAACTACTGAACATCCATCTTGTAGCTCTCTACAAACACAGCTGTCAGGACATGAATACACTGTGCCGGGTCTTAGCGAGCTCTAACAGAACAACACAATCAAGTCACGTCCAATATATTCATAAATGGCTGGCTGACACATTCATCACACAGCACTTCGCAGAGTACAAAGAACATACTGTAAATACAAATTAAAACCATATAAATATACTGCATGTGGAATATCCTCCAGCTTGTCATTGGCTCGGGAAATACATTTATAGCCCCACAATTACTCTCCTCCATAGTGTCTTTTAAAGAGCTATGAACTTATTTTATATTTCATTGTTTGATAAATATGCATCTGAAGCACATCCACCTTTGACACTAATCCCAGAGGACCGTAAACACTCTTTAATGCATCGGTAAAAAACATCTCTATGAGAATAAAAACAACACATCTGAATGTATGCACACATTAGTGCATGAATACACTTTGATCCAGGATATGAATTATACCCATTATTTCTAAACTGCAATTGCTGCTGCAGGATGATGTTTATTTATTCATGCTAATTGCTGGTGCAAACACTGGAAAATGTTGATTTGAGGAGATTATCATTTTGAGAAAGATGTGTGCTTATGTACTGTGTACTACAAAGATGATTTTAGTTCTTTCCTCCCTAAACCCAATGCATATATTCTACTGAAAACCTGCAGCAGAGATTAGAGAAGCAGGCATAACAATGTTTTTGGTCGATAAAAAGAAGTTATCCCATGACTGTTTGATCTTAACAATAAGCAAGGCTCCAAGGCAACCAACGAGCTAAAGTAATCAAGAATACAAAAAAGCATTTAAAGCCACAAGTAAGGATGTCATTATACCAGGAACTAAGTATTTGATACCATTACAAGGAATATTCAACAATTCTGATACCAATTAGCTGCCACATTAACACAACAATGATGTTATATAGATATTTGGATAACATCGAATCACTCTGCCATATCCCTTCACAAGCACATTAGTACAATGCAATGCTTCTGAACATCCACTTGCTCAGCTAGTCTTTGCTTTTTGTTTTAGCTCTAGATGACACAATGTGGCCGAGACATCAGCTAATGGAAAGAATCCACACCGCATATCAACCACTCTAATATGCATCTGCTTTTTATTGAGTTACGTTTTGCTTCTCCTTTCAGCTTTTACAATCCACTGATACAAATAGTGTTTCCAACACTTACATGTGCCTCAGCCGATGCTTCAATGTATTCATTTATTCAATGTGTGCAACGCTTTCATACTGTAAAGGTTATATAACTAGAATGGATTTGATTTGCAAATGCAGCTGTGTCATATACTTAGTCATTATGGACAAAAGGATCCATAAACGTATTGAATTGCAGGAACAAGACTAAAAGAAATGTGTTACTTCCACCCTCTCACAGTGTGTGTGTGTGTGTGTGTGTGTGTGTGTGTGTGTGTGTGTGTGTGTGTGTGTGTGTGTGTGTGTGTGTGTGTGTCTGGCTGAGCGTGTGTGTCTGGCTGAGTGCGCGTGTGTGTGTGTGTGTGTGTGTGTGTGTGTGTGTGTGTGTGTGTGTGTGTGTGTGTGTGTGTGTGTGTGTGTGTGTGTGTGTGTGTGTGTGTGTGTGTGTGTGTGTGTGTGTGTGTGTGTGTGTGTCTGGCTGAGCGTGTGTGTCTCTGGCTGAGTGTGTGTGCTGCAGAGTGGATATGAGAGCACCTGGCAGCCACTTGGCAACTTTCCGTCCCATTTCATCCCCTCCTCTAATGAGTGAACGTGGGCCCGGCTCCTCTCTCATCCACATCAGGATGCACAACTGAGAGAGTTTCCACTAACAACCCCATTGATCAGGGATTGCCGACTAATTGTAAGCACCCCACGCTTCTCCCATTACTACTTCACTTTACACAGAGCGGTCTGGTTGGTAGGCAGGAAGTTGGGAAGTTTATCTTGCCTATTCTGAATTTATTTTTTTACTTTTTTGTGGTAGTGCTTTTTAGATTAGTGAATGTGTGTCAGTGTCAGTTTTTTTAATCAAATATAAGCAGGCAATAACTAGTGATCTGTCATAAAAGAAAGGAGGATTAAAATAAAAGTCGTAGAGATTTTCTTTAGGCTAGGGTGGGGGATGACAAATGTATGTCTTACAATCTGAATTAAACAACTATATACTGATGGGTATGTGTACGCATGTCTTTTTCATTAAAAAGGTACATTACTGTAGATTTACAGCAAGCACATACAGTACATGTTGGTTAGGAATAGATTTAGAATAGCTTATTTGGGGATACAAGAGACAGCTAACTGGGTGAATTGCCTTCTTTGTTAATACCATGAATAGGTTTAGTTAGAATTTGATCTGAGCACTCAAAGTCAAAGTGACTTCCAATGCTGAATGCATTCAACCAAAGCATTGAAAGATCCCTCCGTGTTCAGAGTAAAGCTGCAGTGTGTGCGATTTGAAGGTATGAAGGTTAACAAATTAGATATAGAAAATGATCATAATAGAATAGCTGCTTTCTTTGGTTGAGGAAGCAATTGTTACGGTTTCTATGGACACCAGAAATGGATTTTTAGGAGAGGAACTCATTGAATTTTAGATAGAAACTAAATCAATTTAACATAATCCCATTTTAAATGTATGCATATGGTGTGCATCCCCGCTTTGTTCAGGTGGTACAACTATGACTATGGTCGAATATTTAAAATGATGAGATCAATGCTTATTCGTAAAGAATATGTTTTTGTGTCCAAAAGTGATTTTATTTGTAATGAAACTCATACGGTTATTCGTTTCTGCCACAAGTGCAAAAGCTAGACAAGGATCAAGGCTTTTGCTACATAGCCTCTGTAGTGTTATACCGTTTTAACTCAGTAGGGGCCTTTATCAAAGGGCAATAAATATAAAAGAAAAAGCCGCCCAAAAAATAGGACAAGAACTGAATAGTGAAAAGATTACGGCACACATTGTGCAGAGATTTTTTTCTTTGCCACGATGAAACACATAAAAGAACGTCTGATTCCAACTCAAGAAAGACAATGAAAAAATAAAAATTGCAGTTTTTGGGTTGCCACAAACAAGCTAAGCCCCTGCTGAGTACAAGATCATACAACAAGACAAGAGTCTGCCGTCAGTCACATCGACTTTTTATAGCTCTCTGCATGCAAACAGTGATCCCAACAGTGCAACATAAAAGGAGCTTTGAAAGATAATGTGGAATCTGAGTGAGTTAGAGACACTAATGCCTCAGTTTGTTATCACTCATATGGTATATTGAAGCTTCCTACATTTACTCAAAGTGCCGTCTTAGATAGTACGCCTGCTGTTACTGATGAGAGGAGATCTATATCGAGGTCCTGGAAGAAGTTGGGTTAAAAAATCCTGAGAAATATTTTTTAGAAAAAAATATCGGAGGTCATTTTCATTCTGGACATAGTGTACAATCAAATGAATAGAATAGCTCTGTGAAAATGGGTTTGTCTCTTAATGTTTGGACACTGATGCGGTCCTGCCATTCAGATAAAAAAACAAATGTAAGTGAAACTTGGCTGAGAGTAGGAAACGTTCCTCAAGATAATGTTCCTTCCTATGATTACTGTGTTGACCTTCAGATGGGAAAGAGGCCCTGCTCCAGCCAAGCCTTCATCATTATCCACTGTGAGTACCAAGAGTTCACCGAGATCACCAAGAATTGTTGATGAATCTCAATTAGATTCGTCTCACTCCGTTTAATTCTACATATTCAGGATACGGTTTGCCAAAAGTATGGTTATCAACATCCTGGAAGTCATTTGTACGGTGGAGATTGAGTGTTGATGTTAAAAGTGTTGATCTTGCTAAGTGTGCAGGACATTATGCTTCCCTTTTGCGGGGCTGATGATCGCCATGACACCTATCACTCTTGCTTTTTACCCTTGTGCGTGTTATTATTTTCAAATAAGCACTTTGCAAGTTCATTAAGCAATTCAAAGATCTGAAAATACATTGCATGGCATAACAGAATGCTACGGCAAAGGCTCACACTGTAAATGTTAATATTATGGCCGAGGGTGATCAATCAGTCAACGTTTACGAGCATTCGTGACTCCATCCGAAGTCAGGAGACAGACAACTGTTTTTTGAACTTTTTGGATGATCAGGATTCAAAATCTGTATAAAGATAAATAATAGATGGTAACTCATAAAAGGGCCCAGAGCTTTTTGGTTCCTGGAGAGATTACAGTGAATTTCCTACAGCAGAACGGATAACAGGACTGGAGTCTGGAGCTCATTTGGTTTTCAAAGAATTCAAATGCCGCAGTGAAGTCCACGGAAATCAGTCTTTCATGACTTTTCAGTGGAATATCTTCTGACTTTAAACAAGAGAGAAAAAGGCAGTCAAACAGCGATCTACATTTTGGTGCGAAAACAATTAGAGGAAGACTGGTAGACAACCAAAACATATATTTTTGAAGGTGTGTTTTCGTGTCATGCTGCTTTCGGATATCTTAAATCCCCTTATCCGAGGATTTAGATAACCATCTACAAAAGAATAAGATCAACAATTGAAAACGAAGCATGGACGCCCTAATGCTGTTTAAAGTGCAGCGTGACCATGAAAGGTATAGCCGGATTTCTCCCCTGAGAGCTGAGGAGGTGTCGGAGTTGGACTGTAAAGTATTTAGGACACACGCACAACTGTCCTTTTATGGCTTAATGGGTCAAGTAACATAAGTGGCCCGTGAAGTTACCCAGAAGAAGTCCTGAGGGGATTCAAAGGGAAAATCCTAAAGGCCTTCTTGGTTTTTTTTTACTCTGAAACTCATCTCAGCTAGCAGTGTCCGCTCACAAGCAGATGGTGCAGTGCAGTCTCTCCTCCCTGCCAGGAAAAAGACTCTTTGAAAGTACAGTTACTTGATTAAGATTTACTGTATGAGAGCTTTTCAAATTAAATTGTGGCAAAACAATATATTGAATATTCAACTTATTGCCGTGTACAGGTTCTATGTAACGAAACGGTTTCTCTGCAGTTGACCCATCCTACTGTTAGGAGCAGTGCCGTTATGTACGGCGCCCGGGGAGCAGTGTAGGGAACGGCGCCTTGCTCAGGGATACCTCGGTAGCACTTGGTCTTTCCGGGACTTGAACTGGTGACGTTCCAGCTGCCAAGCCAAGTCCCTATGGACCACCGCTCTATATTGGAAGACTCCCTGTTTTTCTATCCTCTCACTGTGAGAGAAAAATGCAATGCAAGGCAGGGTTCAATGCTCTTCTCACATGACGTCTGTGACGAGTTATTAAAAGTGTATCCCGGACCCAGGGGCTGGAGTGTAATTTTAGAATTAATGTACAATTTAGCGCTTGGTGTTTGCAGCCTGTGAATTATTCATATGTGCTTCAGCAAGGGGCTCTGGTCTAGTTGGGGGAAAGGCAGATGTTATGCATGCAAATGAATATATTATGTCAGTAAATTAAAGAATGGGAGACGAGAGATTAGGGGAAACGTAAACATTGGTGCCAGGCAACAAAACCAGATGTTTGCGCCCCGTCAAACCTTAAAGGTTGTACCATCCCAATGGAGATAGTCCAGGGTTTATGATTGTTATTTATTGTCATTAGTTATTTATTTATTTATTTATGTATTTGTTGCCGTGGGAAAATCTGTCGTTAGTGGTCATATATTCATGCTTGGTGATTTCTGTATTTCAAATTCTTATTTAATGAACCCTAAATGCTGAATTTCCCAAATTGAACAAGCAGAAAGTACTTTTATCTTTATCATAATATCACTGTTGTGGTATGGATTAACTGTGAAATGCAAACTTGTAGAATATTGGTGAACAGCTTAGTTAAGACGACAGATATAAAGAGTCTGGTGCACAGCAAACAGCTAATAAGATAGCATCCACATTAAACAGCCTACCGTGTTTTAACTGGATTCAGTTAAGTTCAAAAGGTTAAAAACGAATGCACCAAGATTGAAACAAATGTCCTTCAACAATCAGACCTCTTAACAAAAGTTGCCAAAAAGCTGTTAAATCAAATGAATGTAAACAACCACAGCAAAGCATGAGGCATATTCATATTTATAGACAACAATTTTGTTATTCTCATCGCCATATAAAGTAATCAAAATTCCTGTCAAAAACAATTACACTGCAAGGCGGATAGAGGTACAGTGTCACATTTCGTTAGTATGCACTGAAAATGTCACCGGCCATCCAGCTCCAGTAATATGAGCGTGTTACATTGCAGTGATGAAGATGGACTGCTTTGGCATCGTCCACTGGCCAGCTGCGACCCAAAAAACCTGTTCAATCTCCTTCCAAAGCAGACTATGGAGAGCATCTGCAGATATCACAATATGCCTGTTTTCTAGTATTACTATCCATACCAACTTATTCTGAACAAATCTGAATTGTTTATTTCTTTAAAAGGTCACCTATTATGCAAAATCCACTTTTTTATGTCTCTTCTACATCAACATGTGTCCCCTCTGTGTGAAGAGATTCTGAACGTTTCAGGAAAAAAGATTCTCTTACCGTTTGTCCTGATCCATTTCTATAAAAACCTGTCTGAAAATCAGATTGTCGCCACTTTATGATGTCATAACGATGTTGTGGCTTGTGTAACCATTAGCCAATCACCAACCAATGTAACCCCCCCCCCCCCCCCCCCCTTATCACCTGAATCTCCTCCTAGAGCACCATTGTATTCTTTTTAACCAAATCTCTCTCAGAGGGGCGTGGGGAGGGGCTCCTTATTTTCATCTAAAGTAACAGACACACTTTTGAAACAGGGCTGAAACAGAGGGGATTATGGGATGCTGCAATGATCCGTTTGGTGTTTGGAGCCAAACACTTCGGAGACATGTGTGTATATATCTGAGAGCTATAATATATTGATGAAAAACAGTATAATAGGGGACCTTTAAGTGTTTAGAAATGATGCTCGGCTCTATTCACTGAAGTTGTATTCAGTTTCCCAAACCTTCTTAAACATTAATATCAACGACTTCCAAGGCCCAATTCCTTCAAGGATCAAGACTAATAGGTGTTACTGTATGCCTGAGAATGTTTATGCTGAGGCTGGCTTAACAGAAGCCCACAGAGAACAATTAAAGAGAAAGAGGGTTGAATGTGTGAATGTCAAACGAGCACTTACTTCTATTCTGCACAAACTATATATAAATTGTCTATTTTCAATTTTTAAAAAGCTTTAAAGTTATTGATTCTTTACCCTCACTTTCAAGGATTAGATATTAGTTTTACTCTCAAACAAATATGAAATGAAAACCTGAGCAGTCACCTGGTAGCATAATAACCTGATTTACACCTAAACAGATTTGTCATTTGTTGAAATAACACAAGTCGCAGCACTGAACGTTATCGCAAACACCAGCTTTAACGGTGTCTTAGGCTCTCGTTTGCACCCCATCCCGATCATCCTTCATAACGGTGTTGCCATCGCTGACAGCTTTTACACGTAATGAGGAAGGCTAGATTATCTCGAAAACTTCCATCAGGTATTTCATATGGCCAAATCAGTCAATTTATTACGGAAAATTGCATTTCACTGGCAGCCCTAGGTCTCGCTACAGCCTTCATAACAGGCTCGGTTAGTGTGGCGCTCGTTCTGGGACTCCAATTACAGAGCGAGCTGGAATCCGGCTGGCATTTGTCTGTCTTTGTCTCCTCCGTGATGACATTCAGTTTGTAGAGTTTATAGGGCGCTGCATTTCCCGGATCTATAATTATTTTTTGTTTTCCTCATCCAGACTAAATGTAGGAATATAATATCCTGCAATCCATTTTCTAAACGGCTCATCCTGTTCAGGGTTGTAGCACACATTAAGTGAATGATTGCAGTTGGGCGCTCCATGGACAGGTTGCCAGTCTATCGCGGTGCAATGAATATTACAGTGTGTAGTGTGTGCAGTGTGGACATTTCAACACATTTATGTATGAGATAAGATAAGATGGACCTTTATTAATCCTTGTGGGGAAATTAAGTAGTTTAACAGCAACAGGGTAAGATTGAAAAACAGGACAGCACAGATTAACAGATTAATAAAAAAAAATAACAATAGGTAAATAACTATAAAATAAGAAATTAACATAATACATATTTACTCATGTGTATGTTCGAGTACAGAGCAGGATTGAAAGGGAATTAACTAGCCCAAAATAAAAACAGGATGTCAACTGGTTATGAATTTAAAGAAGCAAAGTATTTTAAAAGTCTCAAGTTATTGACTGTATGATCAGTATGACAGATGAACAGATCGCCACTGGGCTTTCAACTAAAGACACAGCCACGCAAAAACTGCGGCATGTGTACGGATCCTTATCTGAAGTGCCGGAGCCATGTTCTGGTGCTCTCCGTCAGCACTGCACCCCTGTTTGACGAGACATATACCACGTGATGACACGGCTCGTGTTGTGTTCAAGGACCCTGACCTTGGCCAGGAAAAACAGGCACTCGCTTGTTTAATTTTGTTGCGGTCTAGATTTCTTAAATGTTTTTCTTTTTTGCGTGTGTTTATAAATTACTTCGAGGGCCGTACCAAATGGTCTCATACGGGGGACGAGACATATACCACGTGATGACACGGCTCGTGTTGTGTTCAAGGACCCTGACCTTGGCCAGGAAAAACAGGCACTCGCTTGTTTAATTTTGTTGCGGTCTAGATTTCTTAAATGTTTTTCTTTTTTGCGTGTGTTTATAAATTACGTCGAGGGCCGTACCAAATGGTCTCGCCCGGGGGCCGGAGATTCCCCACCCCTGCTTTAGGTTATGGACATGAAGGTAGCCCACAAATATCATGAATTTATTCTGCAGGAGTTTGAAACAAAGACCTAATTCTTACCTTTTCTGCACTAGGAGTTTGTTCGCAAGTTTTTTTGTACAAATTAACTGAATTACTGTACTCAGCTCAGCTGTTCCTGGGTCTTCTCTAATTTCGGTATAGCTTGATGACCAATTGAAAAGTACATTGTTACGTAGCTTGTAAAATTGAAGTTTTAACACTAAACTGACATCAGTTGTGTAATAATGAGAAGCCTTCAATGTACGGGGTGATGCTTGAATTATACATGCTTTTCTTCGCTCTCCTTCTCGTTAACTGGCCTGGAAATGAGTTTGCTGAAAACTGGCCAAAGTGAGATATCCCTTCTTTTTTTTCGGCTTACAGAACATGGCGCGTTAAAGTGAATCACAGCAGACAGCTGGGGCCGCCCTTTATGGTAATGCACCCTCTACAATTACTGCTTCGACCTTCCCTGGTGAAGAAAGATGGGGAGACGTCCATTTAGCCGCCCTTTCAAACACTTAGTGGCAGACATGTTGGGCAGAGGGATCACCCTTTTGCCTGACATTGACTCTTGTTTAGAGGAGACAGAGAAGACATTAGAAAGGTGGCAGGTTGACAGATGAGATGCATCCCTCAGACAACAAGAGGACTGAAGCGCATTAATGCCTCCACACCGCCCTGCGCCACAGGAACATGAGGCTGGTTGGGATTATAGTGCCACCTGCTACTGTTGGTTATCTTCATTTAGGCTCATCCATCTTTTGATTATTCTTAAAGTAACTGTTTTAAATGACAATAGATAATGGTGCTTGATGTGGGCTATTCCTTCATTTTACAGAATGTGTCATAATGATAATGTTGTTTCTGACGGTTTTTATTGCACCAGTTTAATCTTGTACAAAAAACAGAAATCGACAGAACTCAAGGTATTAGTATTTAGCGAATTATCGTTTCCTAACAAAATTGTATAAAGTTAAGTTTCTGATGGTATCTTCACTGCACACGTTGTTTTTGTTTGGAGCTGAGAATTAAACTGCAATTCCTCTCTTTGGTATAAAAGTGTAACCTTTTGAATAAAGTAAATCAGTACATCCACACACTTAATTCCTCTACAGACTTTAGCTTTTAGAGGGGAGGTTGTATGTATACGCAGATGAACAAAAACAACGTTGTATTAATGATGATGAGTTACTGGTTTGCATTTACAAAGATAAACCAAAACACTAATTAAAAAATGTATGTTGTACTTTACACACTAAAGCACAAAACTCCATTCTCATCAAATGTGAATTTATTTTTGCCACTACACGTCGGCTAAAGTAATACAAAAGGTACATTTTTTACAGTATATCCTTGAGCTTATTTTTTTTTTAAAACATTGTTTATCTCTGATCCCATCCTTACTCGCTCTCTCTCTTCAACTTGTTCCAAGAGCCCGTTAGACAACTACCCATATTTACATACATAAGACATTTTATGATTTTTATGCCGACGTGTTTAACGGCCAAAACACTCGAGTTGTTTTCCGAAATCTGTCCAAGCTTGTTCACTACTCATACATGTTGCAGTACAACACATGACTCTGGCATTAAACAATGTCTCAACAAATATCACGCGTCAGTGGCTGGTAATTGTCACTGTGGGAAACTACATGTATGCTTTTTTTTATGCATTTAGAAGAACCTAGTAAGTGAAAACCAGCATAAATCACCATAGGAAATGTTTGCCCCGGAGCATGGTTGGTTGACTGTGTTTCAAAATGTGATTATCTTGTGAGATCTTCACATTGAGGCAGAGGGGGAAGATGATACAGTGCTGTGCTCCAAATGGATTTCCTAGAGTGGAGATTTGAGTTAAAGGTGCTCTGTATGAGGTGTTTTCTTCTGCTTTACATACAAAAATGAGGGTAGTCCAAAGGATCCTACAGCAGATGTGTTAATCCAATGTGTCTGTCTGCCTTTGAAATGATTACTGATAATCCATCATTCCATTTGTATGTCAATAACGGAGATTTCATATTAGCTGCTACGATAGCTACGATAGCTACGATAGCTACGATAGCTACGATAGCTACTAGAGTGTATAGCTTCCGGTTCCGTGCATTCTGGCTATGCATCACTCATTTACCAATGGGTAATGTTTAGATTTATTTAGGAACTTTCCCTCGATTCTATTGGCTCTAACGGTTCAAAGGAGGCGTCAATCATCAAAATCGACCGATGGGTTCCAGAGATATGGAAAATCCACCCAAATGACCCCAGAAGTGGGTTTTTTTTCTAAACCTCTCTAAAAAGGTCAAATGTCACTTGTTTTTGCATCCATCTTGATACAGGGTACTTATCATATGTTGTACTTTGGATTCCTAAAGCTTTTAGTATCCGATCCCATCATTCAAGGGTGGTTTTCACTATAAGTAATGTTTTGGGATTTTTGGGATTTTTTGGACGGACACAATAATTAACATTTTTGACTATGTTCAATCTGAATTTACTTTAAAATAAAAACATTCTATATTGATTCTGACTCTTCTACATCCAACTCACAGGTGTAACCTTGCTTTGAGGAAAAAGATGATTAATTTACCCCTTTTAGAAGTGAAGATATAGTCAATTGTTCTGGGAATGTCATTTTCGAGCCTGAGGCCTGAAAAACAGGTTAAGCCATACTGTGGCCTCCATCAGACACCAGCCCTACACCCAGCCTCTAGTGTGTGCAATGCATGTTGGGTATATTGCATGTCATAGGAGAAGAAAGAAGAGCAAGAAATGAGAAATGGAAAACTCACCCTTCATCCTCAAGCTCTCAGGGATCCCATCCTGCAGGAACAAGCACAAAAAGAAAAAGGACAAGAGTTAACAGTTATTAAAAAATCACAGGATTACAGCATCAACATGTTTTCATTTAAAACGGGGGGAAACCTTGGTGCTGTACCGTAGACATTGTATTCAACAGCTCAGGTTTCAAGTGAGATCGTGTCTGTGCAGTCATGACGTTAAGATCCAATGATCTCACTCTCACTGAATGCTAAAACTTGTCCGACACATTGTAGTGTTGTCTGTTTGAATGGCAGTTTATGCACGCATAAATCGGAGATTAACGTTCCATTATATTAGCTGGTATTTGCATCACTTACATACACAATGATAAACCTTTCCCATTGTCACATCACCTCTTTTGTATTTTAAGGATTAAGGCAAGTCTTTGTAGAGCACATTTCATACACAAACCCTTTTAAAAGGCTTTACATAATGCATACATAATATAAAAGAAGCAGAAAAAAAGCATACAATTATTAAAATAACAAAATCTTTTGTATTAAAAATATTTAAACATTAATATATATACTGATTCATACATACAGGATATGATGCAAGGTGGTTCATTGTGAGTTTTTAATGATCAGCTGAAGGCAGTATATGTAGTATTTAAATATATTCAAGGATATTTAATAATTTCTTAACAATCTTTTCTCTAACACAAATTAAAAGTTACATTTTATCTCACTCGCAGTTTAAGGATCTCCAACATTATTGCTGCTTTTATATTCTGTTATCTCGTACATGTATTATGTTTTGTATGCATTTGAGTGGATATCCATGTATGGCTTTCAAAGTATCTTGCACCATTTGATCATATTTGCAGTTCAACATTTCCCAAAACATCACTGATCTTTATTTAAGAAAAAAAAGAAATAGTTGACTCGTAAAAAATATATTTCATAGCATAGACGTATAAAGAAGAGCAAATAGTCTTGACCCTTTGAGAAGGAGCGCCATAAAATCAGCTGCCTTTCGAGCATGCATAGTGATTACGGTCGTGAAAAAAGCTGTTATCAGGACGACTATTCTGAGAAGCTGCTCCCCACAGAACCGTGAATACGAAAGGAAGAGGCATTAATATTTGATTTCTCTACAGTGAAATCTGCATTGCTCATGCTTCTCGTTCTCGTTCAGAAAATTCTGACTATCTCGAGCAAGATGCCGTTATGAAGTGGATGCATTATGCAACAGGTCTACAGTCAATATGAACAGTGGTCCCTGCGTGCCTACTGAAAATAGCTGATTACCCAATCCCTGGGTCTGAACAGAAAATGTGAATACTGAATATTTATCTTAATACGATAAGCTTGATTTGACTAAAGTTAGTATGCAATGCATTTAGAGTATTGTATGGATTTTTACACCCAAGAGATCTCATCCATTATAATGTAATCTTCACTGCAAGACTAATTTAAATCACCTTTTTCTTCTTCGCTTGTTATATTGTGTATACTTGTCAGTGAAACTGGCCGTTTAACAATCTCGAGGATTCTGGCTTCCAAGCCAATATTTCAAGGATGCTACGTCATCGAGTGCCGCCGAAGGGCTGTTCCAATCTCCAGCATACTTGGAATTCCACCGAGGCCTCGTCCTTGGTTTGGGGGTAATTTTGAGGCTGCACATGGGTAGACTTTGCGTCCTTAAAATCCCCACAATGCTTTGCGCACGGACCAATTTCAAAAACCCTTGCGGAGAATGGCTGAACCGACGCAGCACACATTTAAATGTGAGTATGTAGTGGCGTAGAACATGTGTTGGTAAATATGTTACTTTGTTGCATTTGTTTGTTATCACCATAAATGTGTTCCGTGAAAGTAAAGCAAGTTCATAATTAGATAGACATCGTGAGGTATTTATTTTCGGTACAGTTTATGTTGAAACTGTTAGAGAGAGTGGCACACTTGTTAGCCTGTTCCATTCTTCTTTGTTTTCCGAAGCCGTGGCTTGGAAGCATACTTGCTTCATTTCTGAAGGAAGTGACTTGGAAGTACGCGACTACCAAGCCAGTATCCTCGCGATTGAGAAACACCCACTGTCTTTACCATTTTCTCCATATCGTCCTGCTTATAACATGTTAATACTGTACTGAGTATTTAGGGCAGATATTTGCAAATAATTAACAACATTACTTTCTAATCAAACTTAGATTGGGTCATTGAACAAAGCTATCAGTTATACAATTGATCAAACTATAAAATGTTGAAAGATGGTCAAAGAGCCATTTCTTCTGATCAACAGTCCAAATATAATACATTTACTAACAGTAAATAGATTGCGGTAATTGATTTCAGTCAATCAATACGTCAATTTATCAACTTTTTGTGCCAGCACTAAAAGTAAACGATGTTGGTAATTATATATATTTGGAATAAACAAAGTAATGGTCACAACTATGTGTGAAGCCATGCTATACTATGTGTTTTAATTTAAAAGTAGGTTGATAAAAAGTCAAAATAAATCTATGAAACTAAAAGAAAACCATGATCTAGTAAACAGACATAATGTTTCTTGATATTAAACAAAACACTGTTGACCAACAACCCAGTAGGCAGAATTAAAAGGAAAAACACAACACCTGTGGCTGTGTGACATTCTTCGAATCCCCCCGCCCTCCGAAAGGGTTTGACATTTAGAACAGTACAGGTAGAAAAGATATCAAATGGCGCTTATTTGCATATGGCAGAGAGTGTTCACACTTCATTTGTTTGAAGAGAATGATTTCCCCAGGGCAGCTGGCAGGCCTGTCTCTGCTGCCCGGAGACTCTGGGGATGAGGAGGCACCCAGCTGTACAACCCGCGGTTCATCTGCACCTGTCACAGCTAGCTGGCTGACCGCCCACATTCTCCTCTGGCTTCTCTCTCTCTCTGGCTTCTCTATCTCTCAACCCCTCCCTCCTTTTCCTCTCCTTCACATGCTTCAGTTCTCACATCCCTCACTCCTCCACACCCTCAACTTCCAAGTACACTTCAACTTGAAACGTAAGTTGCAAATTGCTTCATACCTGGTTAGTGCTGCGTACCTGGACTCACATTCAGGTTCAGGTCCGGACTCAAGTCCAGAGGTTCAGGTTCAGGTCCGGACTTATAAGTCTGGACCTGAACCCATGGCTTGTGGCAAGTTGTGTGAGTAACTAAAGTGAACTTATTGTGAGCTAATTATCAATTGAAAATAAACTCATAATCAACTCAAATTCAAACGCGTTTATTGTGCTCCCTTCCAACTTGTGTCTACATTTCTCTACAAAGTACAAATGTAAAAAAAAAACTTTTTGCCACTTAGTCTACAAATGACTTATGACAGCAACTACAGTGAACTACTACAAAGTTCAAACATTTATTTCATTCACCAAACTAAAGTAACCAAACAGTCCCTGAGCTGACTGAGCTTAGAACAAAAAGGAGAATATACGTAAGTGCTAGTTTTTTTGCGAGTCCAAGTACCGGTTCCCGGACTTGAACCGAAACTCAGTCCAGTACCGGTACGCAGCACTATACCTGTGTGACAAGAGAGTAGAATTTACATTACAAACAGCAAGGTGTGAACGTGTCTTTTTTATAGGATTTTTTTCACATTCACCAAATCAAATGTGTATGATTAGATTTGCAATTTGTTATTTACCCTTTGTTGGCAATGACAGAGGTCAAACGTTTTCTGTAAGTCTTCACAAGGTTTTCACACACTGTTGCTGGTATTCTGGCCCATTCCTCCATGCAGATCCCCTCTATATATATATAGTTATATTAACTGCCTTTTTCTTTTCTCCCATTAGAAATAACAGAGAGCATGCACCTGTCCAGATACAACAACCTTTGAACCAGCATGAAAAGTGTCACAGCGTCCGTGTTTTGCTTGGCAACCAGTTAGCTATGTGGCTGAAGAATTTAGTTTCTTGTTGCTGTGTGGTTATTTTATGAGATCTGGCCAGGTATGTGTAGTAATGGTTTTATTAAGGCAGTTAGCCTATTGAGGCCGTATTTCAGTGACAGCTTAGGTGCCTTGTCAGAAAAGATGTGTGGCTTCCTGTGGTTATACAGAGGAAGTCAAAACATTGCATCAATCAGAAAAAAGAGCAATCTGCAGACACCCTCTCCCTTTCTTTTGTCCGCCCTTTATCATCCTCTATCCAATTTGAGTTTCGACCCATCCACCTTCTTCACCAGTGGAAACCATCCTACACCAGTGCAGACCTTATCATTGACAGTATTTTATCATATCAATAACAACTAGGAGGGCACTCAGACATCTCACATTGTTAACAAGCCTGACAAATCCTTTCTGTATCCGCCTGTGACTCATATCCGATCTAAAATATGATTGGCCCCCATGCTATACCATTCTACCAAGTACAACCAGACACACAGAAACGTAACCTCCTTGTTGGCATTACCTACACAAAGTCACCATCCAATGAACAAGCACA